>NC_065532.1:10307138-10932138 GCF_020184175.1 Aphis gossypii
TTTTTCTACAAGTTATCTGTACATTGGGCTACGGCTCGATCTGCAATAAAATAACATTATAATTATTTATAGATCAATATTGTGCATTGTGTTTCCGATGTACATTAATGTATGTTTTAAAATAAGTTGAAATGATTTTTTGAAATAGAGTAAAGCAGTATGATGCACATAAGTGATCCTTTTTGGACCTATATTGGTTTTTGTTCCTGTTTAACCGACAACAGAGTAGGCAGTGTGTGAATAATATTACTCTTAAACTAACATCGTTTGTTTATATGAATACAAATTCTGGAAAAATAGCGTAATACATATATACATAAAGTACACATAATACTAATAACGCACGTCGGACTATTGCTGCAGGTTGTGCTGCATCACATTAAAAAACAATAATAAGAATATGAGAATAGTTCTCCAGTCTATTTCCGGCCAGCTCACGTACCCGCCGGCCTGTGTTTTTGTTTTACTGGACTCTATTATATTTATCCGAGGAGAGGACTCAGTCGGTCTGAGCAACTACTATCGTAGTTTGGTTTTTGCTTCAGACTCATCTATCCTCTCGTCCTGTCTTATCAGCGTAGTATGTTCTCAACCATGTCATAGATGATGGACCGAGTTGCACGTCCGGAGGCAGTCTGTAGACAGTCATTTTCGCGAGACAGGACATCGGTGGGGCCGTACAAAAAATTCTGAACGTCCCTCGAGGCTCGAGGTGATGTTGCGGTTGCCGACGAACGCCTTCAATACTATATCCGGAGCAGTTCTCAATATGTATACAATCAAAAATTGTGTGTTCAACCGTGTCTCGCAGGTGTTGGAAGTATACATACACTCAGCATCGGGGGAGCGCTTCATCCGGTGCAGGTAGTGTGAAAAATACGCGTGTCCTATAAGAGCCTGGGTCAGGTAATCTAGCCTAAGGTCTTTAGGACGTCTTTTCACCTACATCTCCTCGGGTCCGGAAGGATCCTAAGCGTCCAGGCGCCGTGTTGTTGCAGAGACTCCATCTGTTGGATCATTACACACAAACATACATATAAATAGGTAATACAACATTATATTATATTGTTAAGATATAAAAAAAATGATGTAGGAGAGAATTATTTTAAAATTAGATATAACGATTTATTACAACGTTGTAAAGCCTGCGTATTGAATCGTTTTATAATTTAAATAGAAATCTAGGCTTATTGGCGACTATTATAGTAAATATTTTCTTATTCGATGTATAGACAAATTGAAATACTCCCTTCGCATTAGCTCAAACTTCAAAAACATATAAAACACAGTATTAATGTATTATATGAAATAAATGCAACAAACTTCTAAAAAATAAATAATCCTTCTGCTGAACCACGTGTAACTGCGAATCATATAATGTATTTACATACTACAACATAATAGGTGTACTATAAATCTATCAATTTTGGTCAAACATCGTAAATCTATAGTTTTATGGGTAGGTTTTATCAAAAATTATTTGCTTGAAACATAGATATTTGTCCATACCTATACTTTAAAGTAAATATACCAAGTAAATTTTTATTTATAATCACATTAACGAATTTTTACGTAAAATTTTTATAGTAGCTACTATAACTACATTCCAAAAGTAAAAGTATACAAAAATTATCATAATTTCTAGACGTTTAATATATTTTGGCAGTACCTATCGTATAGAATGAAATTGTATTTTGTTATGTAATATAATTATTCGATTTTAAGAAAATTCGTATGCGCATTTTTGGCTTTTTATACAAATAACTCATACGGCTACCAAATCGATATAATATCTTATATTATACAGCGTTGGACTTTTATATAAATATTTTATATTTTCGACGTAAAAAGTTTTAAGACGACAATTTGGAACTGGCACAGTAGAACGTGCATCTAATGTGTGTGCATATATGTTTATTCAATACCTGGTGGATACGGTACACACATAAAAATATATACATATATATGAATAAAATAGCTGTTGGCTGCGTCCGAAAACATAATATAAGCGAACACTTTTTATGGGCGACGGCTCTGGTCGTGGCGAGCACATAAAATAATAATAATAGGAAGGTGCCTGCGTATAGTATATACATACGTTGTATGTATACGTGATGGGTGCCGGCCGACAAACTGGGCACGGCGCGTACGCGAAAAAAATGCAAAAGCAAGAGGCCGAGCAGCGGCTCGCCACATTTTTATAGTTCCAGAACACGAAACTGGTTTTTTGTCATTTATAATATTATATATATATATATATTTATGTGTATTTATACGGACGCTTAACTGTAAAACGTATAACGGGATGTTTGGTCGGTTAAAAAACGATCGTTTCCATCCGCCTATATGTCCCATCGTTCGTATATAATAATATGTATACACATAGTCTTATCGGTTATATATTATCTATTTTAAATATTTTGGTATGACGTATGGTGACATCTAACACAATTTTGTACGTTTTTTTTTTCCAAAACAGACGCTTTGTTTTCTAGATCTAATATTTGACAGTGCGCACTGCTGGAAACTTGTCCGGATATTACAGCGATTATACATAAACGACCTATATACCTTATATTTTCTACGGGTATACTATACACGGATAGCGGCCACCAGACACAATATTACGAGTGGGTACCTATATATTACAATACATTATTGATATGATCACGAATGTCCCACTTATTGTCGTATTATGGAAATTTATTGAAACACACGATGACGATGACATAATTCATAAAATTTTCTTATACGAATTTTGAAACTATACTGAAACAGAGAGTTTAAGAACGATATTATTATATTCGTTATTGAGACGTTCTTAATATTGAAAAGCAAAAAAAAAAAGTGATTATTAATTAAACGGCGATTAAAGTCATTGTACCCACAATTTGAAATTCATACATTTTTAAAAATAAACATCAATTGAATTTATGAATAAAATACTTTATAATTAATAAAAATAAAGTTAGATAAAATTGACTCGGTTAATGGTTGATTATTGAATTTATTAACTATGCAGGAGTACTATTAATTTCAATAACTAGTTTTTTTTATTGATCAAATTGTATTTATTTTAACATCAGCAATTATGCGTCATTTCAATTTATTGTTTATTATGCATTACACAAATTCAATGAACGTATATTTATCAATTTTAAATTATACGCGTACGATTACTTAACGACTATTATATTTATAAGCTTCAATCGTCCGATAATTATGGTGTTTATTTTCTCGACATTGAATCGTATGTTGAATTAGGATTTTGTCCATGTATCAGATATTCAGATACACCTATTTTTACAGACACTATAAACACACACGATTTAGGTATTAAGTTTAAGTAGTTATATCTACCTAATTTATTATAGGCATTGTAAATTTAAGTACGTACATTAGGATAAATGGCAGTATAAACGATCATTTGTTAATTATTTACGAATAGACTAGCGAGTACGATAAATTGCATGAGGTATATTGAAATAAAAGTTGGAAACTTTTTCAAAATATTGAGTGAGTACTTACTTCTATACGGATTTAAAATATAAGTTATTTATATACATACATAACATGTTAATATGATCTAAATAAATGATTTTAATATGCACAGTAAACTAGTTTGTTATGCAGATGACTTAGTACATTTTTTTTGAAGACCAGTCTTGGAATGAAGAATGAGCTATAATTGCTTGTGTACAAAATTGCTTCAGAAAAACCAAAGATAGCTACATGAAAATTACTCGTTCCTTAACTTGGAAAAGACTAACATTTTACCACATTACATAGGTAACTCTAATCAACCAAATGTCTACTATAGGGATATATACTATTATACTATATAGTCTACAGAAGATTTGTGCATAAAAATGTATAATTAAATAAAAACATTTTCAAAAGCCAAACTTTAGTAAAAGTAGTAAAATAGTAGGTATGTAAATATTTAGGTTTAGAAATGTATTATAATCTTGAATTGAATACTGTATTATAAGACTTGTACCTATATAACCTATATAACAAATAAATTAAGTATAAAGTAGCGTATACGTAAATGTGTTAAAGATCTAACTGACGTACTTAATACATTAAAAAAAAAATAAATAATTAATATAAAAATGTATGCTAAAAAATGACTCAAGATATGATAAACACCAGTACAATGAATGAACGAAATAAATATATTAGCAGTAAAAAATTATTTTGCACAAATTCTGTACTTTTTATTATCCATTAGGTATCAAAAACAATCTTGTTTTTTAAAATCGGACATCGTTATAAAGAATTATCTAATATCAATATACTATAACGTCTATAACCATTTACTATATGTTATATATTGTATAGAAAACTAACACAGTCTATTCACTTTTATTTAAATTTAATTTTAAAATCTATAATATATTATCATTAGACATTAGAATGTATAGTAATGTTTTTTAGTATATATTTAATTAAATATTCTGATCACTATTAATAATTTAAATATTATTACCTAACCTCGATTGAGTTAACTAACCTAACCTAACCTAACCTTGTGTTAGTTAACCGATTTAGGTTCCTACTTTTACAAAAAATTATACTTTTGGTGATGTCATGATATTTTGTTGGTAAATATATACATTATAATTGCATATTCACGAATTATCTATTAAAATAAAATTTGCATTATACTTCAATTAACTTTTTATATAAATCACACTTAATATACATATTATTATTACAAATTACGAACGAATGCCCTCGAGTTATGAACATATTCTTTGTCCTATTGAGGAACAAAATTTTATATGACACGTATGTATGTAATACCTATATGATATAATTAAAATAATGTTCATTAACAGTAATATTGTAAAAGTATCTACTTTGTATATAATACGTTTATTGTAAAATTACCTACATTATAGTACGAATATAATAATTTTGTAATATTTTTTACAAATTGATTCAAATCAGAAGTATAAATTTAATGAGGCGTACTGCAATTTGAAATATTTGTCCGGATATTGCAGAGCGCTATACAAGTGAAAATACCTACCAATTTCTATAAGTATTGATAAAGATATGTCAGGTATTTATACTTAGTTATTATATTAAAATATAGTCACGAATGTTCATTTAAGTGCCTACTGTAATACCCCACACAAGTACAATATTGTATTATTATATAGGTACTCGCGGTAGTGTATAATATGTTTATTGTAAATTTGTAAACATTATTTACAAACATATTATAGCCTAATCGGAACGATAAACTTAATGAGGCGTACTGCGATTGAAATACCTACTTGTCCGGCTATCGAGTGAATACCTTTTAATACATTAATACAATAATACCTATAACGTCTTAGTTATATTGAGTTGATAATCGCGTGTGCCCATTATAGTCATGACAAATGTTCCTACCTATTATGTTGTACCGAAGCCTGTTGGCATACGGCGCAGCCGGAAGTCGGTATGACCGAATTTTTTTTATTATAATGTTCTTTAAGAACGAAGTCTTCGTTATATTTTATTCAAACGATATTAACGTGCGTAGGACTCGCAGGTAGAATAAAAATGTCATTTCTTATAATCGCGGCGTATTATAACATTAAAGTATTATAATACATATATATATCTACACATATTTTGTCTCGAAACGACAATAACTGTATAATATGATACTATAATAGGATGTTAATCGATTGTTAATATTATATTATTGGCGTACAACAATTGTTGTATCGTGAAAAATGTCGTTAGAATTGTATATAGGTTACTTTTTGAGAAAACCGAATAACATTTCAATAATATTCGACTTCCGGAGGGTTGAGTAATGACGTCTTTTGAGGTTTCGTATATGAGGTTTTATGCGAAGATAGATTTAATCGTTGTATTTCGTATGGGTATAATATTTTATATGCGTGCTTGTAATATAATATAATATGCAAATGTAGCTCACTGTCAGTATTTATGTGTTCAGGAATTTAGCAGCCGCGGGAGTAAGTATATAAATCCCGTTGTCCTCTTAACCTAACCTAACCTAGCCACATTCCACACATCGAAAAAAAATATCTTTTTACATTATATCTTTTTTATTGTGAAATTGTGTGTAGTTTTGCGGGTCGATTGTTATTATAATATAGAAGTCGTTTGGAAAATAAATTTAAAGTTAAAAAGTTGTTATACTTACAAACTTTCCAAAAAAAAAAAAAATAAATAAAACAATATTATTAGAACACATAATACAAAATCGTATTTTATAAATACATTATATGACTTTAAACATAATTATACACACGTAATAATATGTATGGGAAAACGATAGAACGGATATACTTCGACGACGGTTTTTACCGAGATTTGATCTTCCGGGCTTTGGGGATTGCACCATATGTTAGTCGTGGGTGTAGTTTTAGGAAGTGTAGTGTTGTTTTTTTAAACTTATAAAGAAATTAATCAACACGAGATTTTAAGGATATTGTTTTTTTTTATTCACGTGTCAGCTGTTATGGTGGGTTTTGGTTTTTGGAAGCATCCGCTTGAATATATAAGATAATATTTGTTAGAAAAAACTGTATTAAAAAAAAAAAAAAAACACCGAAAGAAATAAAATTATGTTTTAATTTATTCATGTGAAAGCAATAACTGATTGAAAAGATAAAAAAATTATATCTGTTGACCTTAAAAATCAAATGTTATACAAATATTGTCGTAATGTCGTCTATTATCGGGAATCAAATTAATATGACAGTTATGTATTACATGGTTATCTGCTGTTGATTAAAATGTATTAATTGGGGACATTAAACGGACTAAACACTAGTAAATCGTTAAAATATGTATATACCAACTAATGACGAAATGGTTTACAAAAATAAATTGCAGATTACTAACACAAATTTTTTATTAAACTTTTACGCAGCATTTATTTCTCATACTATGTGTATAGTTACGAACGCCCTACATAAAATGCTACATAAATCGCACCAGATGCGCTTTGCATCTGCAGCAGGGCTTTAAAGTCTCCTCAAAACAATATACACTTTTTGAAGTTGAAAGTAGTTGAAACCACTCATCGCATCCATTCACTTTCAAACCCTTTACCACCCCCCGCTGCAGTTATTTAACCGGATCTCGCTGTGCGCCAAAACGCGTCCAAATGACCCGGATTCTATTTCCGGTCAATTGGTTTTGAATATATGTCGCAACATATTTAATACTGTATACGTACATCTGTTTAAATATGCGACGTTGACATAATATATTCCGACCTAATTATAACTGTTTTATGTGATTTTCTTAAAAAAAAAAAAAACTAAAACTTTCTGAAATATTAATATTATGGTCTTCTGTTCAGTTTCTAATAAATAGATATGGAAATAAAAAAAGATATGGAATAAACTTTTTGTTTTAAATAATTAACAAATGTGAGACGCAGCTATAAAATAAGTAAACGCTTATGTTATAAACTATAATTATAGCAATCTATTGTAATTGTATGGAAATTCGTAATCTTATTTTAAATGCATTTTTTTAATAATTCCGACATTATTTTTCAAATATTTTTATAATTGATTCGAATGACATTTGAAGAGTGATTATTATTAGAGTTTTTTCAAATAATCTCGAATTACGTGCTGACGCGCTGTGTATTTTGTAATGGTCCCAAAGGAGACAATTATTTGTTGATTTATCTAACCAGTTATGATAATGAAACTATAAAACAAATATTGAAATAATTACAATAACCGTTTTTATAGTTGACATTAATTTTATTTTTATAACAAAAATAATTATTGCCTGTCATTGTTAACTACTTATATATTTGTATGTATAACATATACGCGATATAACGTGTATAAATATAATATGATTCTATCATTTTTAACAACGTATTATTTACATAGAGTTGCAATACGTTTTAGGTGGTTCATAAATTGAAATATGAAATCTTTCAAAATTTAAGTTTATTATTTTTCATATTTTATATTATAAGTTTAACAATTTGGCATTTAGTTCAACAGTTAAAACGTAAACAATTATAAAATAATGTCTTTTGAGCTTAGACAATAGGTGGTAATAAATATGAAATTTATAATTTATTATTATTATTATCTATTCAAACATAATATACACAATAAACGTCCTGATTTAGTTTTTATTTTTGTCTATGTTTTAGCCTACAGCAGTTAAAACTAAATTCATGTCGGGAAATCACAATAGATCTAGGCGCAATGTCTTTTTTTTTTTTAATATTATTTAGGTACATGAGAAAATTATATAGTTACTTAATTTTATATTAGACTCCGGAAATGAATGGGTTTTCTTCATATAGGTTGTAAAAACAAAAGCAAATTACATCTTTAATTTGAAACTGGATTAGATACGTCTTGGGTGGTATTGTTGACTGTAGTAATGAAATTTTTTACACTGTCTAGTTTAATTAACATGACCATATTATAGAAATAAATGTAAGCAATATATTTTTACGAGCATATAAAATTATACGTGTCAATTAGGTAGATATACTATCTAATGAACATTATGACTTATGAGTTATGAGCAATAACCTAACCTTAAGATTTTTTTTTAACGTTGGTCGATTCGCCGACTCTATTCACAGACAGTCTCTTGTACACAATATATTTAAATTACGACAACGATTCAAAATGTTCAATCGTTCATCATCGATCACATGCGTTAAATCGACAGAGCTTTATATCACGTCAAGACATCATATTTTTTTAGGTACTATTATATTTCTTTGACATTTTGACGAGGGAACTATCAGGTATATTATATTATATTGCGTATATGAATAAGTGATCACTTAAAATAAGTTTTTGTAATTTTTATCATACACCTATACAAAAGAAGTAGGTATACACCACTATATCATTTACTGTATACGTAAATATTCACACAAGTCCATCAGTTGAAAAATTATTCACAATTTTTTTTTAAATTTAACTTTTATATGTATATAAATAGGTACTACTTTATTACAACTAAGATAGAACAAAAACAAGTATATATTATATAAATTAATAAATCAGCTTAAAAAATATATTAGATTATTATTTCAATGGAAGATTTACAATTGAAAGCAATGATATTTGGTCTTGTAGTTTGCATGTTTGAACGCGTTAATCCGCATGACATTACCTAAACGTCCTAACCAATCTCAATAAAATTCATATCAATAGATACCATGAGTGTCTGGGGCGAAGGTGGGTATTAATTATATTATTGTTTTAACCATACAGTTTGGTGAATCAGGTGACTCACAGGATGTGATGATTAGCCACGCCCATAAATTACGTTTATTGACTTACCAAAATCAAATAATGTTTTATTTTTGGATTTCCGTTGATAAGATAACACACAAAAAAAAATTTTAAATGTGGTATAAACTATAGCCAACTTCATTAATTGCTGAGTGTCATTTTTTTTTTTAAATTAAATAAAATAATATTTAATTTATTATTTCGTTATTAAAATGTACAAAAAAAGTGCCATATGCTAATAGATTCAACAACTATTAATTTGATTTTTACAACATTAAGTTTAGAGAGTAGTTATTGGATTATGTCCGAAAATATACCAATTGCTGTATCTAATCCATCACTCTATGAAATGCTCATTTAAACTAAAACCAAGATACAGCGCTATATTTTATGTTTTTTTTTAATTTTTGCTCGGTCAAAATCGGAATAAACACCTAGCTAATAATATAATAAAAATTTGTGAAACATATTATAACTTTTTCTTTGTTTCTTATTTCATATCATAATTTATAATAATGTTATGTAATTGGAACAGTAACGAAATTTTTCGTATAGGTATAATATCAAATATCAATGTATCTGTCAATGTTTAAATAATTATTAGAACACTATACGCTCGCAATTCGAGGAAAGTTAACAGCTAAATATTCATTAGGAATTGATTTGTTTTTCTCAATAGGCATATACCACACGGCACACATCATGACATTATACATGTATAGGTACGCAATACTACAGTTACGCGTGTCTCGAAGCCTGAAAGGAATGAGTTATATATTCAAACCAAGACCATAAAATGTGTTATAAATTTAGAAGTATAATGAGTAATATCAAACGTATTTCTACATGTTGGTATTCGAGTTTTATCGGCTATGATATTACGGTTCTAAACCAGTATAATGTATGTAACCCTAACTGGACATTTTTTTTTTTTAGTTGCGTCACAGCAGTATATGAGTCTATTTTAAAAATCAAAACACATATTATATAAATCAGCCATAATAATAAATTATAAAGAAATAATAAATATTTTTGTGTGTTTGCTCGATGTTGAATATAATTTTGGAAAACAGCAATATATTATATTACATTTCTATATCCATATCGATTATACCTATAATCTATATTAAGTATTCAAATCACAACTTTGAATTTACTAAATAACTATATACTGTTAAAATAATCGAGCATTGGAACATGCAACTAAAAGTTGCGGAAATATGTGTTCTAAAAACCATAAAATGTGAAAAACATACAGCTTAAAATTAAAACAGATTGTTTTTTTTTTAATTACAGATACCCGTATGAAAAAATGTCGATCCAAATTACTCCGTCAACAAAAATTCGAATGAAACACGCAGAAATGCATTAATTCCACAGTTTTGTTAATAATTAAAAATATAGGTAGGTATATATACATAATGTATTTTATGTATACTAGGCAGAAACACTTGTTACATATGGTACGATAGGTTTAAACCATTATTATATAATATCATAAAAAATAAAACTTTATGCGTTTGTTTACAAGTCTAGATGATGGTGTGTTCTCCGCACAAGCGATGCAGTCTCCAAAACCATATAATATTTTTCGAGGTCACTATTTCTTTTGTGTTTGTTTTGAAGTTTGGAAAGTTTTACGCCCCGAACATATAAGATAACACGATGACTGATGATGAGAGCTGTGTCTCGTGAAACGGCTGTGACGTAATTGAGGGGGCGATGGATGTATATGCCCCCCACGCTTTGTGAACGGATCTCAGGTTTTTAGGTTTGTTTCATTGTATCTATATATAGTATAAGATCAAATACAATAAAAAAAAAAGAATATAGCTGTTACAAAATATGAATTCATGAAGTTGATTAATGTGGGGCGTAGAGGGGGAGTCCCTTGTATCAAGAGATGAGTTTAAAAAAAATGTAATTCTTCCACCGGTATATCACCCATGGGCCACTGTCCTGTGATATATTATGTAAAATAGTTTGTATATTTGTTCTGTACTCGAGTTTTTCAACTCGTTGAAGTCGAGTTCTTCTTCTTCAGATGTCAGCGTAGGCGACCTATTATACATAATTGTTTGTTGTTGTTATGATATTTAGTTTTATAACGTCTTACACCCATCATTTTTTGCTACCTCGCTATTGTTTTTTAAAGATCATTGATTAATTCTGATCGTTAGTATACAGTGGTCATACGCGTTCCGACCGTCGTAATACAGCATACTCGTCACGTATTTTCTTCGGCGGCACGTCGTGATGATTTCGTTGACCCCGCAGTGTATTGTTTTGCGCAGAGAAAAACAAAACGTCGGTGTTTTGGCGCTGAATTTTGAAATTCTACGGACACTTTAATTTTTATTAAACTCAAAATCGGCGAATACGGATCGAATTCACGGTTCAAAATAAAAATTGGTCAGAGAAAAATTATTATTATTACCAATTTCCTCACAGATTTTGATGGCGATGCCCCGCAGATATATTCCCTTAAATATCATCGTACACACAAAACGAAATTTACACTACCTATTGCGCAGCTGCATCAAACCGTTTGAAATCAATACGTATATTATACGTCGTATATTTATCGTTTATTATACGACGAACAATATCGTTTGTATAATAAGTGTACAGTTTGTAATACATATATAATATAATTTAACACAACACGGTACAGTTAATAACTATATAATAGGGAGATAAATAAACACGTCGTAAAATGATTTATTAATTAAACCGTGGACAATACGCACATAGTGTATACAATATACTATATATAGGTACGTATTATTATTGTCCACGGTATATAATAAACCGCCATCGTCCATCACCGTGTCCATCGACGTCCCTTTTAAGACGAAGTAAAATTCGTGAAAGAGTATTTCAACGGTCGCAGTATTCGTCATTATATAATTATTATTATAGGTAGGTGTATAGGTATTAAAAAACGAAACGCGTGTTTGTGTATTTTTTAATGAAAACCCAAATAAACCATTACAAACGATTAATTAAACGGTTTACGACCGCTGCTGCTGCTGTATATAGCGGTACACGCGACGACGACGATGCTGGTGAATTATTCATCTGCAGTGTACGCATCACACTATTTCTTTAATGCGTAGTTAGAGTCGCTATAGTATATTATGTCCCTGGCCAGCAAGTTTCGTTGTCCTGTTTTTTTTTTCATCGGCCAGATTTATTTGTTTATATAAACTCGTCTTATTATCGTTATTATTATATATACGTATATATAAAGTCGTAGTAGTAGTAGTAGTAGTAGTAGTAGTAGTAGTCGTAGTAGTATTATAGTATCTGTAATGGTATAGTAGTAGGATTAGTCGTAGTAATGCGGCGGCGGCGGCGGCGGTGGTGGTGGTGGCGATGATGACGACGAACGCAGGACGAATGTGCGTATAAAAATAAAGGACGATATAGGACTGAGGACGACGAGGAGTAGGAGCAGGGGATTATATGCCGCCAGGAGGTTAATGCCACACACTGGACTAGGACATTCACCTCGAAGTGGCTTCGGAAAACACACATGTATATAATACATAATAATAATAATAATGTATAACGTGGTTGGAAGTAAACACACTCACACACGCACGTACGCACGCACAGCGCACGCACGCACAAGTCGATCTCGTAGGACGGACACACGCATTTATACACGTGTTGTACACACACACACACACACACACACACACGTGTATAAAATAGACACTGCTGCGAGATCGTGTGTGTTGATCGCGATTATAATGGCTTGGCAAATGTGCGTGGAAAAAAATAATAATAATATAAAATAAAATAAAAAATAAATAAAAACGAATTATTAACGCCCGTTCGCTGTATACGTATATAATATATTAATACGCGTACGACGTATATAATAATATAATAATAGCAATACTGCTATGTTGTTGCTGCTGCTGGTGCTGCTGCTATAGGTTCAACGGTCAGCGTTGACCTCAGCAGAAGGTTTATAAAACTTTACATCACTCGCGTCCGAACGATTTATATAATGGACTATCCCTCGAGCTCGTATTATACACATATATATATATGTATATTATATTTATGCGCGTGTGTGTGTTTATCTGCTTACAAAGTAGTATATATGTATCTGCGCTCTGCAGTGAAACCGCTTCGCGATAATGACCAGAGATCCAACTACGCAGCTATGGCGCGCGTATACATACGTCTATCATACAGGGTGGCCCAACGCGTTTTCCCGTTACCTCGTTATTTAATCGAAACGAGAAAATCTCGACTTTTTGCACACACCCTGTGGCCCGAGTACGTCCGCAGGTCGTTCGTGCGATTTCTAGGCGTGTTTGCGGCGGAATTTCCATCGAGATGTGTTGTCCGCGAGCGCCGTCTTACACAAAAAGATGACGTCAACACACCGTGCGATTACGTATAGATACCTATAATACAAACGTAACTCCACGAGGTGTGCTGAAAAAATATATTTCGGTTTGGAAAATTTTTTTTCTTACAACGAGTTAATAATATTTATGTCGAATCCCGCAGGTGGCGATCGTGTGTTTTGATATCATGTATATACATATACTTACTGTAACGCCGCCTCTTCTCTTGACAAAGGCGCGGTTTATATTATGTTATTCGTCATAATCAGTATCGGTACCCATTCGCGTGTATATAGCCTTTTAGACGTGTTCATTTTTTCTATCGAATAAAAAAAATTGTCTCAACGAAAATATTGTCTTCTTGAAAAATGTACGTTACATGTACGTCTTAGCACTTATTCAATCGCATGTCTAGTAAATATTTTTCATTGTAACTTTTGATTTTTTAATCATAACATCAATTATAAATTTATAATTTAAAACAGAACAATATAATTTAACAATCATTTAGTATAAAAATTTGGACTACATTTTAGAATTTTGATAAATGCATCCTATAAATTTTTCTAGATGCTACTATTGCTACTCAAGCACCCAAAATATTTATAGAAATCTCGCATTCCAGACACATTCCAGAACAATATAAACTTATATATTTAACATTTAGACTAATCTATGTATCAACATATACGTATACCCGTAATATAGTATGTATCCATCAATGGCCACAAGCGGTGGATGGTAGTAAACTAATAGAATTAGTTCCTGTGTTTTTTGGTTTAATAGGTTCTGGTATATTTGTTATGAGGATAAATGTAGTTTTAAACAAAATAAAAATAGTGAGGAGCGTGGAGAATTACTAAAATGAAAGAAGTCACCCTTTTACTTCATTTTGATCATAAGCATTGCATTGCATTTACCTTACTTATGCAGTGTTAGTCCAAAATGAATTTGTTTTTAGAGTTCCATAAATAATATTTACAGATTATGTATTAAAACATTTATAACATAGCAGGTCATACATATAAATACGCATAATGACCAATTTCGAGGTAAAAACTAAAACTTGACGTAGAGACGAAAAGACAATTATGGTACAATGCTCATATTTTATGCTAAACGCAGTAAACAATACAAAACGTGTGTGTTTAAGTTATTGTAACAACATACATTATCACTTCGGAACGTATTTAACGTCAGGATGGCCCATTCAATTAGTCGAGATGAGTGTTACAATAAATTATTTATACGTTTTATAATTCATATCGTCGTACAGCCACTTAAAAATTTAAAAAAAACAACGTTATTCAAATAACGTTCAATGAAAATAATATCATCCGTTGCCCGTTTATATATTTTATATTATAATAAAATATATGTAGTACAGCATATATATATTATTATAAGCTCTATATATAGACATTCGTGTAAAAATAGTATAGTATTTAATATATATTTATATTTGACGGCGGCTATGTCGTTCTATTGATTTATTTATTACACACCATATACGACAATAATAATACTACTTACTATTGCGCTATTTTTTATACCATAAAATGCTTATTTTTGTAATAAAGTAATAAAACTATAAAACTACGCGTGAATCTCTCGCAGAACGCTTCGGTCTCTGTACACCGCAACTGTTATAAACAATCCTTAGATATCCACAAAAAAAAAAAAAAAATTGAAACGTGTAAACGTGTAAACGGGATAAAGCCGTTAGGTAAAAAAAAAAAAAAAATACAAAGAACCATATCAAGCCTTTTGTGTGTATAATACTATAATGAGTAAAACAACGCTGCGTCTCTGTAGTCTGTGTACATGACGAAACCACTATTTTAAAAATAACCCTTTAGAATAGGAATTATTGTGATTTAGTTTAGTCGTTAAGTGTATTAATACAATATACCTCTCTCTATATGCATCATAGTAGGTATATGGTATATATTATATTTTTGTGTCAATATTTTAGGTTTTCGACTGACGTTTCACATGTGGTTAGTAAATATCCACCCTCCGACCACACGTGGAAATTGGTCTTGACCTCGCTAACGTATATGTGTATATGGCCAAGGGAGTGCCAACAGAGTGACATATTATAATGTGTACATATAGTCGTTATACGTTCTCCCTAATAATAGTGATTAACGATGCAACGAATCCGAAGTAGGCATCGTATCATCGAGTTTTGAACACATGGGCGTCGAGGATTTGCAGTCCAATCGTCCTCACAACCATAAAGTGATTTATTTTATCACCATACACAGTCATTTTCTCGGTAAATTTAAGATGTTTTTGAAAACATATTCGCTTCTACATAATTTATTCATAATAACAAAAACAGAATATTATATTTGTATCTTTTTAAAAAATATATTTTTTATTTCGTTCTCCTCGCGACAGAACCATGTACCTACGTGTTTTTGAGGACTAAATCGTCTAAATCACTAATTTGTACTTGAGCAGTCACATCAAATTAAAAACGAACGTTTTCATTCAAAAAAATAAAACTTGAGAAACGATAACAAAATGAAAATAAAATTATAAGACAAAGGAATCACGTGTACACGGTTTTTCGTCAACCGCATAATGTTATAATATATTGTATAATCATATATGACGTGATCAATTGTGAATAACGTGCAAATACAAAATTATATGTATATGGGTACTCGAGTTCAAAATACGTGTAAATATGATAATGTAGTGAGATATAGCTTTTTATGGAAAATATATTAAGTCAATGATATTATATACGATATGAATCTATTGAACGTTAAATCGAGTACATCGTGTATAAGAGGAAAACAACCTCGATATCCATATTATAGAGGGAGGTGGTTGACCGTAAATACGCGCGTCGCGTCAGAACTCATTTCTATTACTACCTATTCACTAGAATGGAAAAATGGATGGCAAACATGAAAAACAACAGGCTATTAAATTATACATATATAGATAAGTACCTATATGGCGTTTAACGAACGAAATAACGCAGTGCCACACACTTATTACCGCACAATAATATATTGACACGGTCGTGTCGCACGAATACCGCGATCTCACCCGCTAGACCCCCTTGCCTAGGTATCACCACTCGTTCGATAATCAATCGGGACACCCGAGCGATTAATCGAACCAGTTTCTGAGTCGGCGATGAGCCCCGAAGCTCCCGCGGCGTGGGTGACAACCACCGAGAGCTTCGGCGGCGTTTTTGTCTATCGTTAACCGTCGTTACGATCGATCCCCGCCCGCCGCCGTTCTATCGCAAGTCCGTGTGATTTTCCGCGACGTATTGCGTTTTTGATTTGTTTCCTTTTTTTTTTTTCCTACTTCGTTTTTCACACGAACGTGATTTTCTTGTATTATACAATATATACATATTATTATATATATATATATCTAAACTTTCGTTCTCTAGTTATTTACCTTTGTCGTTGCTGTCTTTCTTTTGCTGTGATCTTTCTTTTCATATTATATTTATATTATAAACCTATTAAATTATATCGTGCTACGTGACAATATATAATTATTATTATGGAATATAATAATCGTCAAGTACACACGACCTACGTGTATTATACATCTGGCAAAATAATTAAACTCGTTTTGAACGATAAATTTGAAAAGTGTGTAACTCGCATGTCCTAGGTACGTATTATAATGATGATGATTATACTTTAGAAGCACAGCAAAACTACGATCGTTAGTGAACAATTAATTTTGTACAGACTATATATTATAATATAATATTATTGTGTACAGAATTTTGAGTTGGTATTTTTTTTTTTTTTGACGTTGTCGCGTGTTAATGTCCTAAGTGTCTACAAAATCGATCGATTTCGAATTCTTCTCAGTTTTCGAGGGGTTATATTTTTATGTTGTTAACCCATGAAGCGTGACATCTTTTTGAGGAATCTTCGTGTATATTATTATAGTATAATAATAATATAATATGTAGCAGACTGAAAACGATTATTATTATTACCTATTCTTTAAAGTTTAAATTGTGTTTTATTAAAATGTATACGCAGGTATACCTACTTCTTATTCTATACAGCATTTATATTATTATAGGTACTGTTAAACGGTCTAGATGTTTAAGCCTGCGGGCTTAACCACCTGATCATTATATTTTACTCCCCTCGTAATCCACGAGAAAAAAAACAAATTCAAAAATCCCGAGTCGTGTACAAAGATTTGACAAACCCATAGAAATCCGAATATTTTTTCAGTATGTGCACGCAGACAGACGTTTTACCTACTGTACATATATATATATATATATATGACATTACCATAATCACCTGTCAATATAATTCATTTCTTTGTTGAATTATTTATTCTTCAATGACTTAGTTACAAACGAGTAACGACAATCGTATTTTTCTCCGGCAATCTTCCCTTTTTACACGGCCTTTTGGACCCGTTCTTCTACTTTGTTATTTTTACATTATTCCGTTCACTCCGCGTGTTCTACATAATATAGGTACGGTCTGTTTAATATTACACGGTCGCCGTATATAAATGCCGTTCCTTTACCAGTCGTGAATCGTATTTGTTTGTTTGTTTCATACTCCAGTGAACAGTACCAGTTTTTCCGAATCATCAAGTTGTCGACATTCAGTCTTTTATAACAGTGCTTTTTTTTCTGAAAGAATACGTTTGAAACTTTGAACTACTGTGCATATTAATAGTTAGTCTTTTGACGTAAATATTTAGCTATTAAAGGTGTAAGACTTATGTTATTTCGATTATTATTTATTATGACTAAGTATACCTACTGTGAAAAAATGTACAAATCCGACGTCAGTTATAGAATTTCATCGAGTCGAAATTTTAATTAATTAATTGTTGGGGTGCTGGGTTGTGTTTCACCTAGAACTTATAACGTGGTTTTTCCAGAGTATCGATGTGTTTACAACATATATTTACTGTGGTTAAAAATTGTTACACAATACCAAACAATTTTCAAGTCAACATTTTAACATTAGGTAATATACACCTAAATAATATTTCATACTTCTATAATAAAAGGACAAAGCGAACATAACACAATATTATTTTTATACGTCAAGCAATGAGAGTACGTGCACCTGTGTAAAAATTTTAGGACTTAGAATACAACAGAATT
The DNA here is from genome assembly GCF_020184175.1 of Aphis gossypii. Lineage (NCBI taxonomy): Eukaryota > Metazoa > Arthropoda > Insecta > Hemiptera > Aphididae > Aphis > Aphis gossypii. Next base: position 10,325,918 of record NC_065532.1, read on the forward strand.
TACACCGTAAATACGTCAGTACGCCATTAAAAGCGATAACGATAAATTATAATATATGGCTTGCGTAAAATCGTAGTACAGATTGTACAATACATGATGTGTGACCTATGCTAATGTACATTTTTGCTAGAGGCTTGAGTATAGTTTTGTGCACTTAAATTTAATATGATTTACATTTTTAGATGATTTATATGAAAATGCTTAGTAATTTCCTATGTTACTCAGTATTTTTATAGAGATAGTGCAAACTATCTGATTATCCTGAAGTACCTACGTCTTGTAGATGTTTTCATTTCATAAAATCATATTAAAAATTTTGTTAATATTTTGTTTAGTATAATATATGTAAACACTTTAATTATACTGTGCCAAGTATTTCAAACGTATTTACCTATTTACTTCCCAACGTATTTCGATAACAGTCAAGTACAAAAGTAAAAAAGTATTTATATTCCAAGATAAAACGATAGTTAATTAAAATATTTAAATTATTATCAGTCATCACAATTTGTATTATAAAATGTTTATTACTATAAGCTGTTGAATCGTACAGATAAAAAATAATAGTATAATATTTACATATGGGATAGGATTCCGATACTTACATTAGGTTTTATTTAATTAATTAAATGGTATTAATGTTTTTTTAATTGAGGTTTGGACCGTAGATGGTTATAAGTAGTTCAAGTTTATATTTCACTATAAATAATTAAACATAATGCCATGTATAATTCGATCAAGGTTGATTACTTTTATTTTAACGACGCTGAGAAAGCTACGCTTGCTCTACACTTTTTTCTAAAAAAAAAAAAATAGATACTTATTATGTTAATTAGATTAATTTTTTGGTTAAATTTCAATAAAGTATACTTAATTAGTATCTATTTGGCCGAAGTATAGACTACTAGACATTAATTATAATTATAAAATATAAAAAATAATGTGTTAACATTTTTTATTTCCTACTGGTAGAAATGGTCGACAAGTATTAATTAGTTTGATAAATATATTGTCATATGCTCAGATTATTTTACAGAAATCAAGTAAATTATTAGTGCTTAAATAGTTTATCTGTACAGTTGCAGGACCCAATAAGAATCGTTAATTTTGAGGATTTTCAAAAAACATTATACGAGTCGCCGCGTAAATAGAAAACCTTCTATAAGGGTGGAAGACACGGTCGCTTCAAGGATTCGAGGTTTGTTGGTCTTTCCTTACAATATATTATTTGTTATTTTACTTTTCGAAGGGGTAGGGTTAACCCTTTTTTCATCACTAAAGTTGACATAACTCGTCCTCCAATCCGAACGCAGATAGTCGTTCGATTCCCAGGAATGCTGGTCAATATTTACGTTGCATTCGATTTGGAAGAATTCCTGTTTTTTTTTTTTTTTTATAAAAAATAGCTAGGTATTATAGGTGACTAGGTTCTTCGTGTTTGTAAACACACAGAATTGGGTGGCGGCAATAAATAATATAACAAACACAATGGGAAGAATTTAATCGTAGAACGAAAATAAAAAACAAGTCAACCGCGCCAAGGAGTTGTTGGGCACGTCTTTTGCATAATATATAATGTTAAACATTGATTTTCGTATGCGTTTATAATGTTTATATATTATAAAGGCGTGTGTGCATATAATTACACTGCACATACAGGTTATTAATGGCGTGTTTATAAAGGATTATTTATGCACTCGTAAGTCGTAATATAATTCTAATGCTATTAATACCGATTAATAAACATTATATTTTTTTTCTTCACAAACAAAAGAATCCGGTAATATTATAATAACTAATGCCACGTGTTGTACATCAGGTAGATAGATACCAGTTTGTAAACAAAAATAAACGATTATTATGCAACGTACCTATAATAGTAATAAAACTAAAGGTAGTTTCAGAATAATTAAAAGCTTTGAACGACGCGAGTAATGTATTATTATTTATTATTGTTCTTCAACAAAAAAATATAAAATTTCACTTGCGGTGATTATTATTAATTTTTTTTTCTATTAAAACTGAATAATATATTTTATGTTATCATCGCTCGTGTTATTCTCGTTTCGTGTATAATAGGTATATACTGTTATTTTACGTCGTTTTTAATATCAATACACCGTTTATATGTCTATTATTAATACAATAAATCAAATGAAAAAAAAACAATAATACGATAGCGGTGTACGTATAATCGGCCGAGTAGTGTTTTTCTCGAAACGTCCACAGGCGTATGTGTCTTCGATGTCCCATATACGTATACAACATATTATACCTAAAATAATATATCTATATAATAAGATCGTATTAAACGTTCTCCGCGATCCGGATCGGAGACATAAATTCAAATTCTCATCGCACACGGGTAACAACAACAATACGACTACTAACACGGTAAATACTTAACAAAAACGGCATCGGTTTTGGAGATTAAAATAAAAAAAATAAATAAATCGTATTAAATAATTTTTTATTAAAAATATTACTATATTATATTTTACGACCGGTGTTTCGTCTTTACTGCCAGGTTATACGATATAGTTTATATAAACCTATATATACGGCCGCGTACGGTATTTATAATAATAACATGATATATATGATATATGTGTAATAGGCACAATAATAATAATAATAATAATATTATACGTATGGCCGTTGCCGCGGTACACAATGGTATTGATTAATGGCCAGGCGATTCGTAAAAAGAAAAAGTAATAATAATAATAATGGTAGTAATAGTAATAATAGTGATAGTAATAATAATAAAACGAAAAAAAAAACCGGAGGTAGCTACTGTTTACTTATACGTGTTTAAAGCGCGGTAGCCAGAGTTTTATACGTATATAATATAAGCGCATTATAATAGTGTAATGTATTTTCTTCGGCGGCGGCGAGGCGGTGCGTGCGCGCGTACAACAGGGTCGGACTAAAGTATCGGACTCGATGGCTTCTTTTTTATTCGGAACGATTTTTTCCTCGGCCGACTACCGTCGTGCGGATTGTCCGCTAACGGGGATGCTCACCCTCGTCAAAACACTGAAAACCATCTTTGGAAAAACGGTCCACCGATCTCCTCGGCGCTCGAAAACCGTTTGAAAATTTCCGAAAATTTAACACCTCCCCCCCAAAGGTCGCCGTGACGTCGACGACGTTTCGAGTGATCGCAGTCATCGTCGTATCGTACGGGTCGCCGTTTTTCTCTCTATACCTACACTCGTCAGTCGTCGACCCTACGACTCTTGCACCACCCTGTACAGTTTTCATCTTACGCGAGCTCGCGCGCGCACATACACTCATTTATATACCTATATACTGTACACGTGAAACTTTTTTTTTTCTTTCAATATTTTTTTTTTCCTTTTTTAAAACCGAACAGTCGAAAAACCGGTTTTGATTTTATAATATTATTATCCGGCACGGCTCGGCGCGCGAGAGGGTAGTGTCGTGTTGTATATAGGTAGTAGTCGTAGTAGTATTATAGTAGGTACCTATACGAGTGGAGCACGACGACTCTAGTGTTGGAGGAGGAGGAGGAGGAGGCGGACGAGGCTGAGGAGGAGGCGGTGTCAGTGGAGTCGATGGACTTGGTGGGCAGTGGCGGTTCGGGGCACGGGTCGTCCTGTACGGACATGCAAGCAACAGGTTCTCGCTCGCAGCGTCCAGATAGTGTGTGCGTCGAGTAAATCCTTGACATGGTCACTGAACCCCCTGTGACCAGGTAATATCTCTGGTAGGTCGTGTAGGTTGTGTGCGCGCGCGCGTCCGAACTTGTGTGTGTGTGTGTGCGTGGTGGAAAATGATCGTTGGGGAATGACAACCAAACTGGTTTTTCATCGTCCGACGGCTATCACACGGCTCGTCGCAGCCGTACATACACGACTGTGTATAGCTATTACAGATGAGATGCTGTTTGAAAATAATAATAATTTAAAAAAAAAAAAATAATACAATATATATAAAAAATAATAATATTCCACGCGATCGAGAAGGTACCAGTACTTAGTTTTTTTAAATTTATTTATATTTATTTGCTATTGAAATCGATTAAAAAAAAAAAAAAAAAACATAATAAATAATTAATAAATAAACATAAAACTCGACGCGCTTAGACACCCTGTCAATGACGATCACATTCGCGCGAATGATATACACAATACGCACATAATATTATTGCGAGTATGTATAATGTGTCAACGTAGTTTATTCGAAAACGGAAAGTGATCTTTTATTATTATTCCTTTTTCTTTCTACTTATCAGTGTGTGTGTGTACGTAATTTTTTCTATTATTTTTTAATTTATATTATTTTGGCGCGTTTACAACAGTATAATAATATATGTAATATATATTCAAATGACCTCTTTGAAAGGAAAAAAAACGACTTTTTATAATATCATATTATCCCATTTGGGAAGACGACCTCGCGGTGCGTATTATTATTATCGTCGTGTATGTTTTGAATGCATTTGTTTTTATTATGATTTCGTTGCACAGATGGCAATCTGCGTGTGGGTAAAAATTAATAAACATACCCGGAGACCAGACGGAATCGAGTAAATGACGAAACGGGCACACACGATGCGCTTACTATAACTACCTACTATAACTGCTGTTAGATAAACGATGCCGCGCATAATAAAACATAATTTTCTTATACGCCTGCCGGCGACGGAGGCGTATATTGTCAATTTCGGATTTTGAAAATTAATTTTAAACACCGTAATATGTATCCTATCGTATCTCACCAAAATCTTAATTTTAGCGATTATTGAATTTTTTAATTCTTTTTTTTTTTTTTTTTGAAAAACGTCGTTATTTTATATTACCCACTGCATAGAAGTACTTAGATAATAATAATTATTATAAATCTCATTCGTGCAGATGTATAGATAATATAAAATAATATATTGATACCCGCTTTTTAATGGTGAAAATAAAATATTTATAAAGCATACGGCACGTTTTAAAGACGTCAATAAAATATTATTGTTATTGTTGTTGTAGGTACGTATATGCCATCGGTCAATTTGTTTTATAAGTACGGTCGATTTTCGTGCGTATTGTTAAGTCGAAATCGAAAAAACAACTAGAAATTAACGTAGCGGTACATATTATATAGGTAAGGTCTGAACGCGCAGGTATTTTTGAGCAATAAAGAGTCCTGCACGGGCAAACCATTAGAACTGCAGGACACGTTATATTATGTTATAAATTATTGTAATGGGTGTCGCCAACGACGCCAACGTACGTTATAATTGCACATTACATGTATACCGAATAATTATCAGTACTTAACAGTCGGCTGTAGGGTCGAACGAGGTAGGCGTACCTGTTGCAGCTGCTGGTACCAATGGTGGGTATATAGGCAGTTGTTGCGTTGCACCCCGTCGTTATTTTTTTCAATAAAGTATATTACGTTTTCAGGTAAAACGAGTACGATTTTATATTTCACGACTACATAATATTATCACTGCAGTATACTGCAGTGTACATATAATATACGTACACATCTAGTTTCAGATTTCGAGCCAGGGAGGAGTGAGGAAGTTATAATAATATATTCGACGTATATGTACAACGCACGACGTATTAAAACTATGTTAAGTCTTTCTCTAAAAGAAAATTTATTTAAACGCCCCGAAACGGATTCATAATTATGGCTCATGGGGCTGCATACAGCTTTGTGAACAGAGTAACGACTTTTGATGAAACCCACAGCCTGAATTTTTCATATCATACGATCTACAACGCGTCGTATACTCATATATATCTGACAAGTTTTTTTAAATTTTAATAATTTAATTGCGTTTTGATCTCGAAAGCTCGTCAGATTTAGCGATTCTATCCAAAAATCACGTCTAATGCTTTAACGAATCTTTTTGTTGTTGTGAACTCATCATACGAGAATTTATCGAAAACAGTGACAAATTTATCACGAGAATACCTATATATGTTGTTAACCTTTCACAAAAATGATTTTATTATTCGATTATATTTTTGGTAATTTAATAATGAAATTTGAATAGCTACAAGGTTACTATATATTTTGACGTCGGAATTGCCATGGTCAGATCCTTTTTTTAATCTCATTATTAATTTTTTTACATTTTAAAGATTATGGAATTAATGAGCTTATGAGATCGTGTGTTAGCATTTTTAAATTAGAATAATAGTTTATGGTAGTAGCTAATAGTAATAATAATAAAATAGAATTGTTAATGTTATTGCAAAATAAATGTGAGAACGGATCATAAACAAATAGTTATTTTTAGAAATGTTTAGATACGTTTACCAGATCAATTAATAATTTAATATAATATTGTGTTTGATCAAAACAAAAAAAACCCTAGGCACTGGAGACCGTGGAGAAAAATATCATTAGGTAAATTGAATAAATAATTAAATAATTAATTAATTATTAAAATTTAAAAAAAAAAAACAATAACATCGCAATATCAATTCACAAATAATGTTAAAAATAACAGAGTGAAAAATGATTCTTCTGTCAAATGTTGTGCGTTGGTATCAAAACGGAGTTAACACGTGCGGGTGTGACATCCTCTTAAAACGTGTACACATATACGCTAAGCTATGCTCAGAATTTTTTTTCGAATATAACGGTTTATGTTGTCTTCTTTAATATTCAATAAATAATTCAATGATATACCTACCACTATTACTATTTGGTATCGTTATACTTATGAGCAACGTGATATCCTGTCCAACGTCGATCTTGGATTTCAAACAGATATTGAGTTATTATTATATTTCTCTCCTCAAGGAATGTGTTAATTCGAGTAGGATATCACGAGACCTTCAATTTTAGTATAAGGTTACTAAAGTATGACATTATTCAAATTCAGTACGTTTTTTGAACCTTTATTTGTAAGTTTCTTTTTACGAGCACTTAAAATATGAAAAGTACCCCCTCTCCCCCAAAAAAACCTCATAAATCCTATAATAAACCGAGCTCATAATTGTTTTTTGACTAATGATTTATCACCATGCTTTTAACTATTAAGTGTTTGACAATAAACAGTATACAGGTCAGAGTAAAGCGTGATGGTAGCTAATGCAGAGTCTCTACATAATATTATACTTAATATTATAGATTAGCTGTGTGTCTGTATCCGTAATATTCTATAATACATCATATGTATTTTATAAATAAAAATGATTTTTTTAAATTAAGAAACTATTCTTAAAAGTAATAAATGTATTGATTTTATTATTTCTTTATTATCGATTCATAACCGTGTAAGTACAATATTATATTTGTATGTCACATTAAACGTGTTAAGGTTTTTTATAACCAACTCTCAAAAATGATTTCCTATAAAAACACATTATTGTAAAACCACCTATAGGTAATAAAGATCTAACCTAATCGTTATCCATTTTATACCTTATGTTAAATCGTTATAAAAATAGTATTTATGATCAATGGTACATGTACAATATTACGATTACAATTATTGTAAAGTTGATTTATGAAATCAAGTTGAACATTAGTGTAATTAAAAAATACCTATAATGTGTATAAATGAAGTGGTTTTCGGGATAAATGCGTCTATAATTTTGGTACCGTCGTACCGAGATATAATTTTAATTTATAATTTAATCCCCCCCCCTATGACGAACAAATTGAATGTACCTAACCTAAAATATGTCTATCGTCAGTATCAGCGGTTCTCTAACGGTGGCCCTTAAAAAGCTCATAAATGTTGTGTGTTATATGAAAATTGATATAAGTAGTTCGTGTCTTCGAGGAAAAAAATTAGAACTATTAATTATTTTTAATTAAATATTCTATATTCTTTTCCGAAATACGTTAATAAACTACACGCGCACGATAATCCAACCGAGGGCGGTTTACTTTGGTGTGTACCCCGTTTATAATCCATAATATTATAATTGTACATCGAAGGAGATTCGGGATTTTATTTCATGTGGCACGTGTCAAGTTTTGAAATTTATAAGTGATGGGACTGCAGAAATGTAAAAAAGTTACAGTTTAGGTATATTTTTCTGAAATATATTTTATTGTTCTCGTGGTCTTTACGTGACAGTATAGCACTATTTTAGGTTTGTTGCTTTTGTTTGATTTTCCAGATAGTTAAAATATTATAGACTATGATTCTGTAGAATATGTATATGAATTATGGAATATTGTTTCATTACTATTCTATATTCTATATAGCCTATACAATAGGTGTAAGCAATGACATTTTGTCAGATTTAAGAAATACGGCTCAGCGTTTAGTGTATATTATTATCATATATCATTAACATATATTTTCTTCCGTTTTATATACCTACGTGAGTAATCACGTAATCGGTACGCATATATTTTATTTCACACCAAATTCGGTTTATTACCTATTACATGTTATCTCTATTCGAACGCGTATTACGGAAGCCGCATTTCGTAACTTGTTTGTTGCGGTACATTATTGTTTTATTTAAATATTTTCTCGACAAAATAATTTGTATAAACGATACGGTTGCAGCTAATACCAAAAGCCTTGTCGCGTTTAGCTTTCCACTCATACATAAGTGATGAATCAGAGTCTCTTTTACTGCCATAGCTCGTACCTATTATACAATTCTAAAAAAATAATTCTAATAATCTTTCGAGAGAAAGAGCTAACGTGAGCACACGCAATAATATTCAACAATAATAAGTGTGCAGTTTACTGGTTACGCAGTACCATCATTCTCACCCACTCAACCTCTTTATATATTTCGAATTTAAAACGAGGGACAATCATTAACTAACGATCCCTCAGATGTGATGAAACTTAGCTGCCCAGATGTGCGGTTTAGTCATGTATAAGCGTAACTGATGACCCAGGGGGGGATGGACCGCGTAAATTTAGCACTATTGCGCAATACCTCCAAAGAGATATAAACACATTACAATATTACGTACATCAACGATTTGTTATACTTACATAATTATATCATATTTTTTATATGGTTTTCATAACTATACTGCATAATCCCAATACATGAACCTTTTGTTTAATTCGTCACCGTGGAAGCAAAAAATTTGCGTTTAAATACCTACCTATACCTTTAAAAAAAGCTCGACAAACCGACTTGTACCATTGTACCGGCTAAAGATATGTCATATGTGTGTTAACTAAACAAACTCTTCAAAATTTTAAACCCTTATTCTAAAATGACTGCAGTAAGAAAGGTTATGTCGCTAAAAATATCGATTAGAAGTTCGCATATATAGGTATTATCTTTTTTTACATTTTTCGTTAAAATCTCAAAAGTTTTTACTTTTTTTTGAATGACAACATACATTTTTAATTTCATATTCTAAAGCAGAATATTTTTCATAGTATTTCTATACATAATAAACTCGAAATTCGGACAAGTAGTTTATGATTTATAACTTTATATAAGTACCTATGTATTTAAAGTTTAGATGAGTGTGCCAGTGTGGGGTAGTAGACCAATTACTGTGCAATGAATTATTGTAACAATGTTTCAGTAATGGTTAATAGGAATACATAACATTTAAAACGGATATTTTGCAGAAAATCTCCGTATAAATCCACTCCACATACCAAAACTTTAAGTATTCACAACTACTCCTCCTTAATTTTTATTTTAATGTATCGAAATACTCCAAAGAATATTTTGCTTTAGAATATGAAATTAAAAATATAAGCAGCCTTTGATAAAAGTAAAATACTCAATAAATCAAACAATGAACGATAAAAATATAAAAACAAAAGATTTTTTAGAAAATGAGTGTTTAAAAGAACAACTCTTTGTATATATTTAAACGCAATGCGCTAATGCTGAATACATAACTACAGTTTCATAGTTGAAATATAGGTAATATACGTAGGTATATATATAATATATATGTATATATTAAATATTTGCTATAAAGCATAAATTAATTCAAATAGTTATAGACCACATTTTAATTTATACCTAGGTATAGTGAATGTTGCTCAACATTGTGCTTACCCAACAGATTTCTCTTTCATTTGTCCTAAATAGGACGTAAAGGTCTACTGCTGACTTATGGACAAAGTGAGAGTAGTATAGAGGTGATTTTTAATATCAACAAATATTATTAATTTTTCTACATTCTATTATGGAATATAATGTGCAATTTCAAAAACACGGTAGTTAAAAAGAATGTTAAAAATAATATAACTAATCTAATCCCTTAAAAATAAACTATAATTTTCTTATTCCCCGTATAATATATATATATATAAACATTATATTCAGCACTATAAATTATAAATATTGTTTAAAATATATTTCAAATATGAAGAAGAATGAAAAAAAATCGAAATTCTTAAGTTAGTTTCTTACAATGTTAACATTTAGTTGACCGGTGCAAAAAAACAATATTTGCGTTTATAAATGAAACATAGAAAGTGGAAGTATGGATCATAATGAGAAAGTTGGTACATATTTTAAGGATATTATAAGTATAGCGTACTTTAGGACAATTATTATTGGAATTTAGTATGTAATTTAATTATTTTCTAAATTTCCAATATTAAATTCTATATTGTTATAAATAATTATTTTATTCTTAGTTAAACTTTATTTGTAGTTTTATATTCCAATACGCAAACAATTTTGAAGTTGTTCCCGTACTTTCGTCATAAGCAAGTAATTTATATATATGGACTCTAGAATCTAGATTATCGAATCCATATTCTAAAATTGGCAAATTGGTGGGACGAATATAAAACGCGTAAACATATTTGGTCTCGAAACATCCAAAAATTACGATTTAAGACCGTAAAAATACTTGTAAGGATTAATTATTACAAATTATAGTAAATTGAGGTCATTAGAAATAATGTGATGTACCTACAGTTTTATAATTTATTTTAAAATTAATTTAAATATATATTTTTTTTTGCATCCGATTATAAGCAAAATGTAAAAAATGTATACTCATAAAAAATGATCTAATAATAAACGTTAGAGATTTCGGGTGGAAAATTAAATATAGGTATTTTAAACTTTGAGAGGTACAAAATAGAAATGTTGTAGTAATTTTAAAAATAATAAAAAAAAAAACAGATAATTTCAGTTTTTGATAAAAACGTTTTTGTTTTTTATTTCAATTTATTAAAAACGTATTAAAACGTAACCGCATGTAGATATTTGAAATTTTCAACAAATATTAAATATGTAACTTATTAAAGACATGATAAAATTTTCATGACATTTGAAATTTTTCGAACCATAATAAATTCAAATTTAATAAATCCGATTTTGCAGTGACCTATGTATACTCTATGATGAGGTCGCAAGTTACAGTTGACATCTACTGACTACTGTACATCAGAACGACGGTTATCTACTTGTCCAGTTGTCCACTTTTCAATTATTTATATACGGTGTATTCCAGTATACCTTCTTTTTCTTCGTTTTTCGCAACTTGCAGCCCCATATGGAGCCAATCACCCTAAACTTTCACTGGGATCTGTCTCTTACCTAACTTAAATAACTCACATCAGAATACCAAATATCTTCATGATGTGGTCTGTATATAATGTGCACACATATATCTTCTTTGATCTTCTTCTCCCTTTTTCCTTCCTTCGACATTTTATTTCCATATACCTACTTTATACTCTCATCACACTAATAACAAACAATCTCAACCTATATAATACACGATGATATTGGAAATTAAAATTTTGAACAATGCGCACCTGTAACAACAATATCGATTATGGGTAGCAGCAGCATATTACATACTGGCGTATTATTTGTGTATATTGTTGTGATCTATATTTTTCGCTAAAAAAAACTTTTACGTAATCTACCTATATTGGAAAATGTTTTATAAAAAACCGACCAAGGGTGCGCAACCAGACTCGGTTGGCCGGACTCGGTGTATAGAGACGATGTATTATATACACAATAGCACGCACAGTCGGAATAATAATAACAGAATAATATATGAGCGGCATAATATATATGTATGTAATATTATTACCTATATAATTTCTCCATTTCTCGTAATAATAATAACAATAATAATAATAATAATAATAATATAATAACGTGAAGATGCTGCAGGACGGTACTTCGTATTATAACAATATATATGCCGAATTCGTTGTAGACGAACCTCTGAAGGTCGTGTAATCATAATATGGCAGGTATAGCATATATACACACACGAGTACTACACGATGGGTATTAGGTATTATACACATTCGGATCTGTAACGTCCTTTGTCGGCGCATATATTTTGTACACGAGATACACACACTTTATGTATGATGTGATTTATATAATATACATAAGGGTACCTACGGATCACCCACCGTTCCCGAAATGAATGACGGGTACACGCAACCGGCAAAACACACACACACACGTATTATATCTATACAAAAAGAGCCGTTCCGAGGACAACGAATAGGAGAATTAAGAGCACAAAACTGTCGGTAAAATTGTTTTGAAGTGAGTAAATATGCCGACTTATTAATTTTTTTTTCATCGACTAGGTATATAGTATGGTATAAGTCAGGTCGAAAATGATTTTGAATTCGTTTCTTATAAATTTAACGGTTTGTTAAATTTACAAACGTTGTATTTTTTTAAATATAATTTGTAAAATATTCTTATACAGTGTTTTAAACATATAAAATATAATATTGTAAAATCATAATGTAGTACAGAGAATAAAACAACACGCCATTATGTTGAAAGCAATTTTGAAATTTATACAACTGTAGTCTATGGCTAATTTGCAACAGATATAGAATGATATATTGTATGTTTATAAATGTACATAAATTAATGTTGAAAAACCTACTGATATAAGTAAATATATTATTTTAATTGAATATATTAGGTATTTATAATATATAAAAACTAGAAACATTATTTTTTTTTACTTAAAAAAAAAAAAAAATGAAAATAATAATAATATTTTAAACTAAAATTTCAGTTTCTCTAAAGTATCTTATAGTATTTATTTTTACTGTTTTAAATTAAATTCAAATTTGTAAATAATAATTGTCATTTAAATTTTATTCGAGATGCCAAGTTAAAAATATGGCCTATAGTAAAAACCACAAAATTACCTATTATAAGGGCTCAGATTTTAAAGCATATAATTCTTTTTTATACATGAGATAGAAATCTAATTTTTATACATAAATTCGTTTCACGTCATTCCGATTTCAAACAATCCAATTTATTTTTGCTTTTATTGCTTTTTTTATGTAAACGCTTTTTTTTTTTTTGCTTTTTTCAATTATTCCAGCTGTGGAATTTTTATATTTGTATTATGCTAATGTAAAAAAGAAAAAAAAGAGTGGTCAAGTGGGTAACACTCCACTGAACAGTAGTCAGTAAATATCGAGTGAACCTCGAACATAGAGTAGGTCACTACAATAGGTGTGTTAAATTTGAATCCAATGATAGGTATACGAAAAACGATTCTGAACGAAGATAATTAACAACCTAGGGGCTAGGATATATATGTATATTTTCCATTGGGTGGTAAAGGAGATGGTTTATGTTTAAATGATCTGAATACAACAAACTTAAATCTTGTACAGAAAATACCAATTTTACAACTGGTGTAAGTTTCAAGTTTCTACGCCTAGTAATTTTAAACTATAACAAAAATTTAAAATTGTTTGATATTAAATCGTTTCTTTACTGCTGGTGAATTTTGGATTTAGTAAAAATTTGAACTTAAGATTATTTTAATTGGCCTACGTTCAAGTTCTTTTATAATTATTATAAACCAAACTAATAGAAAATCTTGTATTATATTTTCAATTCTTAGCTACTTATATAAAATTTTTTATAAAGTTTTAACTAGAAAATAATTTACAAACATTCATGATTTCGACGAATTTTATCAATATTTGAACTTCAAACACTTAGTGACTAACGATTTTTGATTTTTTTTTTAACTACATTAAGAACAACTTATCAGAAACTTCGTATTTAATTTTCAAGTTTTTTGGTACCCAAGTTTTTGTTATTGACATTTCAAAAAAGAAAATTTCAGTGGTCTATAAATAGCTCAAAAAAAACCATAATAATTTCAAAATTTAACTGTGTTATATAACACTAATATAAACATTTAGTGAAAATTCCAAGTATTTACACTGATTGATTTTCGAATTACAATCATACGTATAACAAATCGTTTTGTCAAAAACTGATTTTGCGTAAAAATTCCTATTTTTCCGTTACTTTTTTTGGGGTTTTCCCGATTTTTTTTGAAAACTACTGGAAATTTTTTATATTTGACCTCTATAGTGTACCATGGATATTCACTTTGTGATCGGAAACCACCCCTGAAGTTTTAAATTGAAGTATTATTTCGACAAGTTATGGTGTACCTACACATACACAAAAAAAACACAGATCATTGTATAATCAATATATATATATTTATATAATATAATCATCACTTCGGTAGATAATCTAAAATTAATGAATAAAAAATGTAAAAACCCGAAATATGGACTATTATATTGAATTATTATTGTTTTCGTTATCGGCTTGATTATTAAATGAATATATTATTATCGATTTACGTAATACCTATAGCCCTCAGTACCTATACGGTCAGTGTGCCAATAACATCGACATCGACCATTTAAAAATTTAAAATTTAGTGTTATTATTTGAAACTTCTTCTATGAGGTATGTCACTTCAATGGATGTAGTAAGTTTGTTTTCTATATATTATAAATAATTATTCTATTGGACAATAGAGTTACCTTCACTAGGTACTGCAAATTTAGGGAAATACATGGCAGTTGATTTATTTTTAATTTAAATTAATTTTTTTTAAATTTTTATTCATTTTTATAACTAGTTCATGTTAATTTTTGGTCACGCTTCTCTTTTGCTTTTTTAAAACAATAGTATGCTTTTTTTGTTGTGTATTATTGATGTATTATATGATTAGTTGATTTCTATTAATAATATAAATACGAACGTATATAATATTTAAGCAGAAATCGCATTTTTAATTCGAATTCAGAAAAGGACTTGTTGATTTCAGTTTTATATATATACAAATTATACATGTTTTCAAAGTGGCCCAATGACTTATCTAAAAAAAACTTTACTTGCACCAAACTGATTGGGGTCGTTATATTTCGTAATTGCCTACATTTTTTTTAACAAAAACGGTTGAAAATATATTTTACCTATAAATTATAATGTTACCCATACAATATTATATCTGTTACTTAATTTAGTATATATAGGTATAGTAGGTATACATAATAATACATATATGATATTATATTTTCTAGGATATTTAAATAAATATTTTTTTTTAATACACCGTTAATTGTTATTTATTATAATTTCTTTAGTGTTACAAAAAATATTTATTACGATATGCTTGAATATTATTTTGTTTATTATACATATTATGGGTATCAACACTATTTTATATTATAATATATTAAACTAAGAAATATTATTATTAACTTTTTGTAATGGGTGTCTCCCTATATAATTAAACTTTTACAGAGGGGAAATCATCAATTAACCTACTTAAAAATGACAACAAAAAAAAGAAAATAATCAGCTTATTTAAAGTAAGGAGGGTTCTCGCACAAGCTTTTAAATGTTTGACTTACTTTTACAGGATTTTTATGTGGTATGATACATTGATACCTATATATGATTATATGATTCGCTTATGTAAGGTGCTACTGGTGTCTATTGTACACTCTTTTATTTTCTTGTTTATACCTATCAACTACGATAATGTGATAAACGTATTATAAATTGTCGGTAGAAACTTTTTATTGTTTAAAATCAGAGTTGAGACAAATTTCAAAAATTAATATTTAGTGAGTTGTATTATCTCAAATACTAATTTTATCTTATACATAACCTAATTAATAATATCAATAATAATGCTTTGTTTTGACAACTATTTAGTTTAAAATTTTAAATCGTTATAAAATAGTAATTAAAAATAATTATCGTTTAGTAGGTACACCAAAATACTAAATAAAAATGTGTTGTTGTACGCCATATTAATTACTTATACCAACAATATCTAATATTTTAATTACTATAACTACAAGTGTATTTAAATTAAAAATAATTAGACAATCATTACATCAATCGCATCGTTCAAATGTTTTTTACGTTTCAAAAACATTGTAGTTTGTTTAAAATTAGTATAATCTGCAGTTATAATAGTGGCACCGAATTATATAAGTAATTAGAGAAATAATTATTAGCTACATAATTTCCATTCTTATTTTAAATTCTCGCTCGTACGACGCATATTATAATATAAGTTAACAATTCATTATAATAATGTATAGAATATATTATGCAATATATTTCTATCGAAACGAGCCAATAAGTGTAATAAGTAAAACGTATAAAAAAGGCGTATAAGTAAATCGTCGATTACGATTAGTCTGTCGTGGACGACTTTTGCCGGGACCAAAAAGGGATGAATGTTAAAATTTGTACAGTTTTGAACTCCAGTGTTATATTTTTGTTTTAGTATTCTGCGGGTTCGAGGGGCTCGGGGCAAAGGCGGGCTCCACCTTGTCCTCGGGCTGCTGCGTAGCTCATTGTAATATTATATTATTATTATATTATTATTGAGCGACAGCTCCCTTGAGTAATTCGGCCACGGGCTCTGTCTGGATAACATTAGTGACGGATGGTACACAAATAGGTTTTCAGCTACCTACGACTGAGTTGCGTTTCTTCGGGGCGCTCAGCCATTGTGTCTTATACTATTACGATTACTATATATATTATGTACTAATATAATATATTGATATTATTATTTCGTATATTTATTATCGTTGTTATTTAGTAGGTAGGTATAGGTATGTATAGTGTTTTCGTAGCTCGGAGGCTAGTACAGTAAAGTCTCGCAAATGTATATATTTTCCTAGCCCCGAGGGGGTTGAGAGAATGCATTGACATTGGACTTGCGGGTATCGATATCATAATATTACACCTACATAAATTATATTTTGTGTAAGCGGAGGTCGTTCTTATAATACGATATTATTATTATTATTATTGTAATCGGTGATATAAGACACGCTCGTACATATATAGTGTGTATAATATTATATTATACCTATTCGTCGAATTAAGAAACTTGGTCTCACTTGGGGCAACGTTATAATTTGTATTGTGATTCGTAAATTACGGCCGTCAGAAGTGAACGAATAGAATTGTTGTTGTTGTTGTTGTTTTTGTTGTTATTGTTATTATTTCTTTAATTAACGTCCAACTTCTTGTCGGAAAGTTCAATATCGCAAAACAAAGCAAGGGCTAGTCCCTAGGCTCATTTGTGGGACGGCAGCAAAAACTTAAAGGTAATATGTATAACTTTGTTATGACTTTTTAAAATATACCAAAAAAAAAAAAAAACGTTCACGGGGACTTAATAATAATATTATATTAACTTTACGATTGATAATAGGTCAAATTGCTCTAAAAATAATAGACTAGAATCAGTAGAATCATTCTGAACATAAAATGTCTTTTATGTTGTATATTAGTTAGACAAAGACAATACACATTGATTACAGAATAAATAAACATTTTAACTATATCAACAAAATAAAATATAACCATTTAATTTATTATCAGTAATTAGTAAGAATATTATGTATTAATCATTGACAAAAATTTTTTTTTTATTATTATTATCAATACAATCAAATGCATCAGTTCAGTTATAGAAATATTCAGAAAAAAAGTATATAAGACTATTTTTAAAATGCTACAAGAAGTGGTTGGAAAGATGTTCCTTCCGGCTTCTTCGACCCCTTAGAAGAAAACAAAGTACAGTATAGGTATCGTTGTTTCAAGAGCTATAAAATGTTGACTCGGTGTCTACTACGCCTTATTACGTCAAATTGTCAATTAATTTATATTTTTTTACGCATTAAATTTAGTTGAACGTTTGATGAATAGGTCAAATATATTTGACAATATAATTTATAAGTCGTGTCATATAATAGTGTAACATTATTATACATAGAAGTACCGCAACTATATATAGCGCGTTTAGTGGTCTCCCGTATAGTTTTTTTTCAGCTAGTGAAAAAAATTAAAAAAACTGTTTAGTTGTCTATATTTAGTATACTAACATAACATAGTCATGTAAATATTATTATCCATTAAAATTATGTGCTGCCATCTAGTAAGCCATATAGGTAGATACATCGAGATGTTAAAATAATGTTTTTAGTATGTATACCTAATGTACTAGAGTGTTCACTAATATTTTGCTGGAGTTCAGTTGCCAGAGTTGCCTATATATTTTATTCACATATACCTAAGTTATAAACGCTAATTAAACGAGCAGGGCTCCATGTATGTATTACAGACAGTGACATTTTTAAAAAGAGATTTTCAGCCTCAGTTGATTTGACTAAATGTAAAATGTAATCACGTCAGTAGTTTGATGTATTTTGTAAAAAGTAGAAAATTTATATTTAATAATGTTTAAACGAGCTTAATATTATGCTATGTGTTTATCTGTATTTAATAATTTACTTAACTTTAATCAAGTGGATAATAATCAATTGATAAATGCTCATATCAAATAGGTACATATAATATATATTATAATTTATAACAATTATTTTAGTTGTTATAATAGTCATACAAAATAATAAATACATTTAAATAGTTAATAAACATACTATTTGCCAAGCTTTTTTTAGGACTTAAATTTTCAATTAATAATAAGTTTTTAATTATGATAATGTAAAATAATAATGAAGGCATGGTGATTAGATTACCATGTACATTGTACATTAGCGTCACTAGCACCTCAATAATAAATTTCATATATTTTTATTTTGAAATATTTACGTCTTTAGTTTTTGCTCCACAAACAAAACCCGGAGCGATGCTAAAGAACCGTTTGGGCATGTTTTACGGTCCTATAATTTTCTACAAAAATTGTATACGAATTTGTATGCTCATTTTCGAAATTAATATCAGATATACAACCCCCTTTTCAAATAAAATAGCAATTTACACATTTGAGTATTTCCTTAATACCTAACAAAATGGAACCGAAGGCATTACATTGTTCCAAGTATCATAATTTAGTGTATGCTATTCGTATTTAAATGTATGTTTGTTTGCAAAACCTATAGGTTAAAAAATAGTATTTTTCAGGAGTTAGCAATTTAAGCAATGGACTCATCTCATATCCATATAAATCCATTCTGTATTTTAGTAACTCAAACTCATGTTGATTAGAAAATATTTTTGAAACAATTCCAAACAGTCGTCACCCGCGACTAAAATAGCTAATATTTCCCGTCCTAATCCCACAATATACTTAGGTATCAATTTTTTTCGGAGTTTGCATGATTTTCGAATATTACAAATGATTTTTGACTTAATCAATGGACCAATGTTCTACGACCTAACAGTAAAGAGGTAACAACAGTACAGTGGGCTGTGTTTTATTTAGTTTTTTGAAGTTAAGTACCTAGGTATAAGGTTTTAGGTTTCTCATAAACATTTAAAAACATTTTTACTTAAATCAATAAAATTAACTTTTACCTTTAAACTTAACTTGGATTTTTATTTAATCACGTGTAAAAAAATTAGTTAATTTTTTCAACCTTGGTTAAAGATATACATCTATACTAAGATATTTAATATTACTTTCAACTATTTAATTAATACCTATACTCTTACAAAACACGATCGTATCACCTGAAAAAAACCGAATAATCAGTTTTAGAGTAAAATTCAAAGACTCGACTTGTAATCACTGTACATAATTATTAATAATGAAACTCACTATTCATTATTAGCTTCTTTTTAATTAAAAGTAGTAGATGAAATTGAATATTTAAACAAAAAACAACGGGTTTAGTTTACGAAAGACGAAGCATTATTATTTTTTTTACAAATGATATTTTCAAAGAATTTATACTAATTTTAAACTACCTTTACTACGATATTATTAACACGTCTGATCTTAGATAGGTACAATATTAAATTATCAATAGAATATTCATAACCTATAAAATATCCTTAGAAATAAAGGTGCTGACGGGTCATTTCTGTTCAGGAAAAAAATTCTGTATAAGTTATAAGTTATTACTGAATTCTATTGAAATACAACCATTGAACCATGTATAGTGAATAGTTGGTATACCTATATAGCCAATAACAAAGTAAACTCGATTTCTATCATACATTTATTACTGATTTTCGATTTTTTTTAATTTTTAATTAAATATTTTATGGTTTTTAGATGCGCTTGCTTATAATTACCTCATTTGAAACAGCTTTTAGTAAATCAAAACTACAGCTCGTTCATAAAAACGTATATTAAATATTTGGCATTAATAAGACAGTTATGGTAGAATGGTAGATACATTATAATGTAGATATTGGATAAAAAGTTCCGAAGGTAGTAAGGCATATTATTATAATAACGTAAGCAGTCAAATATATTATAATAAACATTACATAATACATAACTACATAAGGTTTGTACCTCGTATACCAATATCTCACTAATAATATATATTATCATCTACTCGTTTGACATCAAGCCTATTTAAATACCTTTACGATTTTTTAAAAAGAGGCATGAATATAAATATATAATTAATAGCTATAGTATTTATCGTGTATAATTATAGCTAATCGGTTTGCAATTTGTGAGATCAACAGATTATGTGCCTTGTATTTATAGGTGTATTACAATACAAATTATAATATATATGGTGTTTAATACACTAGGTATATCATTAAGCTTACATGGCTATAATATGGCTTACTTATGCCGTAAACATGCCTTAACGAATTTTTTTTTAGTTTAGAATAACTTTACGTGTATTCTTAACTTTTTGTAAATCTATAATATATGGTCAATGACATATATGTACAATGTACCGTACGTCCGTACCTCTATACCTATATATGTTTACTTTATTTTTGAAAACAGTCATTTGTAGGATTTCTCTCCACTTGGGAAATTTTCACCGAAGGGGTCGAATGAAAACGATACTACGATAGTCCGGATAGTCGTATGCTGTAATAGTTACATACTTCACGTCGATGTACTATGTATTATATTATTTTAATTATAAATAATTATTATTATCATAGCAAAACAAAATTTTTGAAAATAAATTAATTTTTATCGTATAGGCGTATAGCCACTCTACTCCGTTCGTCAAAACTTAAAATACTTATAACTTATTAACTATAATATACATGTATTATACACTCGTTTAACAATTCTATTTCTTTGTATAACGGAATATTAAATTAAAAATCCAAGACAACAAAAACTTTAAAAGCGAAAACAATAAAAAAAATGAAATACCCAAATACAATTTATTATTTTTTTCAAAATATCGGTTAGCAATATAAACCGTATAATTATGTATAAAAATATATATACTTTCAAAATAGTTAAACTTTTCAAAATACCCAATGAGTGTAGTGTACTAGTGTAGACACTTAAAATATAGATCATCCTTAGAAATTGGTACCTATATTAAATGCGTATTAAATTATTATGGCTATGTAGCATTGTGGCTGCATAATATGATGGTGTATCTAATATCCATATACGTATATACTGACATACTGTGTATGCCTTAATCGTTTTGTTTACAGTATATAACTGCGTAATATAATAAACTTAGCGTATTGGGTATATGTACATATTACTATATAACTAATGACGCGTAAGTACTCCTAATAGTTTGTGTTTTATTTTTGAAAACGGTTATATTTCGACTTCTCTCAGTCCGAGGCATTTTCACTGAGGGGGGCGAATGAAAACGGTAGGCCTATTCCGTAATACTGCAGCAGGCGGCCGCCAAGTACTGCGTGTAAAGTGTAAATGTATATTAATAAACGAAAAAAAAAAAAGAAGGACGTAAATAACCTATTCCTCTATATTGGCGCTACATTATATACGTATCTTGCGTGTTTCTTTCACTCTATATATAGGTGAGTATATTTTCGATTTATAATTTTATCTGACGCGTATTATAGGTGTACCTATTAAATATTTGTATATTCCATCGACCATCATGTTATTACGTATATAGATAAAGGTTATACCTTCCTTCACAGAGTTACACTCGTATGTCGTGAGAAGAAATAAGAAAATAGCTATAATAAAAGCCCATTAGTGATATAATATATAATATATTAATATGTACATAATATAAGGTATAAAAAAAAAATCGCGACCGTTTGTGATTATGTCTGATTACAAAATTATATAGGCTGCATTTTTAGTTTTTAGAAATCAATTCGTTACACCATTGTCACGCTCAATGTTAAAACTTAACACCATATATTATTTTCATATGCATAATTATAACCGAATAACGATACTTCGTTTATGTATTTTTTTTTATGAGAAAACCTTGTAAAATAATAAGCACAATGCCAGGACAGCTTAAGTAGGTATATAAAACATTAGAGAATAATTACTTATGTTTTAAGACCAAATATTGTCCCTTTTTAGAATCATCTTAAAAAATTGACCGCTAGCAAGTATTTTTGTTTTGATAATTATTGTTTAGTGACATTTATAATTAATTATTACAATATACTACAGAAGTTCAAAAAGAAAAGTAAAAATTCCAAAAATAATTGAGTCAAGGATCAAGAATTTTGGCTTATTTAAGTTAAGTGATACTATGTTATACTCGATATTTTAGTTATTTTTATTTTGTACTGATGAATTTTACCTACCACCAATTTTTAAAATATTTTGGCTTTTTTTGAGCTATTTACAGAAAACTGAAATTTGATGAATGTATTGATTTCACAATGATGTGTGTTCCTCATAAGTTAGTCTTACAGTGATTTAAAAATTATAAGAATACATAGACACAATTTTTTTTATTAGGGTTTGAAGTAAAATGTTGACAAAAATTCATCAAAATCATGAATATTTGTAAATTATTTTATAGTTAAAATTTATAAAAAAAACTAGCTGTCACCCGCGTGTTCTATCCCGCAGATAGTTGTTTGCAAATTGTGGGGCTGTTTCTTTTCTTATAGTTATTTCGATCATAAAATTCTATAAAGAGTACATTATACATTATACCTTATGGCTTATACCTACGCAAAAAATAATATGAATTTAAGTTGTTAATAAATTCTCATAGAAAATTTATAGATAATAAAAACAATATTTTTCTTACAGTTTTCAAAAAAATCGAGAAAAAACAAAAAAAGAAGTGACGGAAAAATGGGAATTTTTATGCAAAACCAGTTTTTGATAAAATCGATTGTAACTCAAAAAGGAATCACTGTAAGTACTTAAAATGTTCACTAAATATTTTTATTAGTGTTTTCTATATATATAGTTAAATTTTTAATATATTTTAGCATCTTTTGAGTTATTTATAGATCAATGAATTTTCGATTTTTCTAAGTATTTTTTTTTTTTTGAAGTGTCGATAAAAAATGTTGGGTGCTCAAAAAAACTTGAAAATTAAATACTAGGTTTCTTATAAGTCATTTTTTTTATAAGCGTCTAAAGTTCAAATATTTACGAAATAAGAAAAAAGTGCGAAAATGTGCAAGTTATTTTGTACCAAGTTGAAAATTCATAAAAATATTTGTATTTATTAAAAAGTTTAAAAAGTTTTCCACAAGTTTTCCTTCAGATAGCTTTAAAGAAAACTCGAAGCCTCATTATAGAAAAGAAAAATGTAGGTAATGATCGTCTGGATTTTAAATTTTTACTAAATTAAGTAACGATAACGATTTATCTTCAAATGGGTTTAAGACAAGTATTTGTTATTATTCAAAAAGTATAAGCCATAGGTACTTGAAAATTACACCAGTTATTTAGATTGCCATTTCTTTTATACATAATTTAATTTTCAAGATAATTCGCTGATTTTAATGCTATTTATAGGCATTTGAAATATTCGTTTTTGTTTAGTTTTTTTATTATAAATATCGATAACATTTTTTTGGCTGAGTCAAAATACTTGGAAATTTATACAAAGTTCCTCATAAGTTAGTTTCATAGTGATAACAAATTATAATAATACATAGGCCCAACTATTGATTAGCATTAATTGAAGTTCAAATATTGACAAAAATTCGTCAAATAAAATGAATATTTGCCTAACCTTAGAGTTAAAAATTTAATACAAAATTTTCCATAAGTTTGGTTTCCAATAGTTATAAAAGAATTTACATTTTGCCATTTTGAGGTATTCAGATCATTAAAACATAATAAACCATCTTTTTCATAACACACGGGAAAATATATCCTAGGTTGACAAATCATCTCCGTTCAGAATCGTTTTTCGTATACAATGATACCTATTATTGGATTCAAATAAAATAATAGTAACCTACCTACTGTTAAGCGGAGCGTTAATCATTTGACTGTCATTTTTTTCATCATTACTATTAAAATTTATTTCACTATTAGTATTTTTATACTTTAAGTTATTTTATTAGTTACATTTTTGGTCAATTCCATCTGTTAATATATTATGTAGAAATATCTAAATATTAAAATTATACTAATACATAATAGAATGATAATATAACAGTGGAAATCATTTGATTATTATTTTGATAACGTTCAAATGTTGTACAGGTGTTAAAAAACCAAATAAAAATTTACTAATGTATGTACACACATATTCATAATACACACTGATTACTGACAACTAAAAAACTTACCAGTCGGTAGTCACCCTTTGCCGAAACGACGGATTTGAGCAAAAATGAAGATTATCATCACACAAGCACATAAACGTACATAAAATAAAGAACAAATAAATGTATAGATAATCTCCGTAGGTACCTACTGTAAACACAGATATTTAAATTTTAAAATTGTAATTTGAAAAGCTTAATTTTGCGAAGAAAATATTTTAATGTACCTAGATGATAACGTTTTAGTGTGATTATAATACGATACACTGCAACGATGTGGAAAACAAAATCTGTTTTTAGTCCAAGTCGGACCAAAGTCTACCAGATTGACGATAGGTACCTATACAGTAAAACATAACCTTTATTAGAAATGATTTCCATAATTTTGAAGAATCTTATAAATATTTAAATAGACTTGTTGGTTATTAGTTATTACTTAGTAGGCTTGACAAAATATGTTCTTTTGTGTTCTTTCATTTATGTAGGTATTGATTAATGATTACTGTATCGTTGTTTTGAAGACTAGCTACCTATTTCTTAAACATCAAATACAAGGGGTTTAGTCAACTATTACAACTTACTGAAGAACTAATTAACCATTTGCCTTATTTTAGGAGTGTTATTATGATATAGGTACTTAACAATATTTTTATTTTATAAAATTGGCATTTCTCGTGCAGTCTCCTTTCAATAAAAATTTTTTACAACTTGCTAAATCATTACCAATCCGACTCTGAAGTATAAACTGTTTTGGATGTAATATAGTCAACTATACAAATAATAATATAATATTTAAGTTATAATTATCTATTAGAATATTATTTACTTCATAAAAAAGGCTTGTCGAATAAAATACGAATAAGAAATATCCATAGTTAGATCTATACAGTACATCACTGAAACACAGACAAGCTCCCAATATTATTATAGTGAATAGGGTAGCTCACATTCAAAATAATAGTTAACCTACAACCCTAAGTTACTTAAACTGCATGTTTAATTTGTAATTTAAACTGTTAACTGTTAATTGTATTGGTCAGATATGAAATAGAATTCCACCAGTATTTGGCATTCATTACATAAAATATAAAACATGCACTTTAACCGTTGGCATTAACTCGTGTGACCTAATAACTAAGGAATAATATTTCTATGTAATTGCTTAAAGAGGAATAATGAAGATTTCAATGAAATTACAGTTCAATTCAGTGTTTATTTCAATTAGTTAGGTATAAATTATTTACAATTTTAAAATGTTTTAATTTGAACACCTAACATCTATTCAGCCTTAAATTAGGAAATGTTTTCATATTATTCTTTTATAATCAGACAATATACGTATTTATTATTATTTTAGTGCTTGATTACTAATAACTTCAACAATAATTCAAAATTTTGTAACAACAAACATACAGGTGTACCACAAAATAAACTAAATCTATTCCATACTTATGTTATGGATTTTTCTAAAATATTTTATGAATAAAAGGAATTGTTTGCCTTCTAATATACATCTATACTCAACAAAGTAATAGTATGGTTGTCCATATTAGAAAATGTAAATATTTCATGAAGTTGAATAAGTCATCTCATAACCAATTTTACCTGTAATATGTGTTCTCTGAACAGATTTCATTAGATCGAACCATAATTTAATAGAACAATAACATATGTGACATCTGACTTGATAATTCACACGATAATACTTAGAATTTTAAGTATAAATATTAAAGATTAGTATGAAAATTAACCCATAATGATATAACTTAACTAGTATATTAAAATTAAGATTTAGATAAGTAGTAGATATGGTGAAACTGAGATTATGGAAAAATAAAAAACATTAATACATATTTTATGTAGGAACCTTCTTTTATATATAATCTGATACGATATTTTCAGCTAATCTTTGTTGAACTTTAATCAGAAAATAAAGCATCTTTGCTAATATAAAACCTTTAAAAAATAGTATACAAATGTAAGAAAAACTGATAATATTTTTTACACCAATAAATTGTAGACAAACTTAAATATTTTAAAAACCTTAATATAATAATATACAGTAGTAACAGAAAAGCGTAGAAAAATGTATCATTACAATATTATTATTCATTATCTATGTCATATTATATTGTCTGGTTCTCATAAATCTACAATTTAATAGGATAGGATGCATGTAAATTGTAAATTACAAACATTAAAGATATACTATTATTACCCAGTACATCTTTATTGTTAAACTGAAGATAACGTTTTGTATAAGATTTTATTCTTTTGTTAAAATGTTGCTTATATTTTTGAAACGAATATGAACATTTTGAGGGAATGATGAGGATATAAATTTTTATCTTTAACTTTTAAGTATGGTTTTACTGCGCTTAATATAAACTGTCAGTATTTGATGACCGAGGCTTCTTTATTTTGTCAAAGTTTTTGATGACTATATCATGCAGTGTTGAATAACGATTACGGATTTCGTGCATTGTTATAGACATAGATAAAAACTGTCTCTCATCCAATTCTTCAACAGCAGACTTGTAATCATCAATGAATGGGTATTTGTGAACCTGAAAAAGCAATTTAAATTATTAAAAATCTCATATATTTGTTTTCAACATATTAAAATGTATAATGTATTATTTTATATTTTTAGATGTGTATATTTTATAACTAAAACCAAATTTTACATTGGATAATTGAAATTTGAATAGTAACTATTTAGTAGTATTAAAATAAAATAAAATAATTAATAAATACCTTAAACGTATAAATTAAACTTTAAATTTATATAGGAAAGTTTTTCTTCTAAAAAGTTTTTTATTTATAACAATTAATAATACTTAGTTATTCTATTATCATTGCTAATTTTTTTTTAACATAGTACATATTATTATGTTGAAAATTCTATTTTATTTGCTCTCATACTAAAATAGAATTGAGTTTATTTTCTCAATTCAAATAACTTTTTATTTCATAAAAAATATGTAATTCTTATTTATCTTTAAGATAAAATTAACATTTTTAGACTTTTCTATTTGACTTATTCAAGGTAATAATTGTAACTGTCATTTTGGCAAACCTCCAAAACATTACTTTCCAAAATTCTAAAAATTATGAATAATTAAAAACTGCAAATAAATTTAAAATTAAGAAACTACAATATGGGTTTTAAATTTATAACTCACATTAATTAACAAAAAAAAAAAAAATTAATAGTATTAAAATGCTTAATTTAAGCACTATCACATACAGTCACTTAAAATTGTTAGCCTTGACTGAAAAGGATTAAGAATCGTTTTAATTTGAGTGAAACCAGAATTTTACTTATAAATCGTTTTTAAAATAAATGTTAAAATGTACAACAAATAAAATATTTTCAATCATTATTTTACAATTTAGTATTTACTAATATATATTTTTTATTATTTATAAAAGATATCCGAATAGGGGACTTAGATATTTAACATAATTATAGATGATAAGTATTTGGTCATTTAGGTAAACAGAAGAAATATTTTTAGAATTTAAGGTAAAAGTGACATACATAAATTTGCTTTTGTTAATCTTAATTTTAATAAAATGAACTATTCGAGTAATTGAATTTGGTAATTTTGTAAGTTGTTTGTGGCAGTGACTATATCGTTGTTTGATTAATTTAAGACTGTATCATCGGTGAAATTAGTAAGGATAGTATTGTTAAACTATAGTAGATCGATCTGTTGTATAAACATTATTTAGTCGAGGAAAGAATATTGCCTTTGGTGCATCTACTTATTTTTTTATAGGATGGGAGTTGGAAATTTTTTCTTAATGTCACATTGCAGATTTTCAAATTTTATAGGAATGATTTGAGAGTGAAAAATAATAGAGCAGGCTTTAAAAATATTTTGATGTTAAAAACACATTACACCCTCATTTGTTTTCTCAGTCTTACTAACATACAACATAGAAAAATTACATTCAATAGAACCAATTTTGTGTTTTTAATTTTAATATCAATGAGTCAATTGATCTATTATAAAAGTGAAAGGAAAAAATACTATTAGTGATTGGGCATTGAATTTTTTCAATATTTTCATTCTTAAGAGAAATATTAAAAATGATCATAACTAACTAAAAAATGAAAATAATTTAAAACACCAACATGTCTCAATAACCAATTTATCAATAACTTTGATAATATGTAAATTAATTTTAACATCAAAGCTAACCACACAAAATAAGTAAGTTTTACTGAATGCAAATTTGCAATGCTGTATGTTTAAAAAACGAAAACATATGCAGGTGTAATATCCTATTAACCAAAAACTAACAAAATAATAAGCTGACAATTATTAGACCGGATATAAATATAAACTAATAGGTACCGGAAATTCCATATAATTAAAGTTTGATAGTATCAAAAAAACCTATAAATAAACCCATAAAATATATCAGAATTTTTATTATCTTATATTATATAAACATTGATTATGAAAAGTTTGTGAACTATGTTGTTTTGTTCCTAAAATTATGAAACTTTAATTTATAAGAATTCTAAAATCATAAATAAGTTTTGTTCTAGATTTAAATCCTATTGTAATAGCATAATATAATAATTACATAGACTAAAAATAATTAACTAATCAGCAATCTAGTAATTTTCAAAAAAAATAGCAATGCATTAAACATAATTTAAACTATTAAAACTAATACAAACCTTGGAAATAAGTTTTCCACGAGATGCATAATAGCGTGATATTTGTTCAAGAAAATTGGTAGCTTCGACTTCGACTTGCTGTATCTCAGCAAGAGTATCTTCTTGCACAGAGACTCCAAAATTATTGCCATCTTCAATTTTAGGTATTAATAAGGATATCCACATTTTTAACTAAAAATAAAGATTAAAACAAATGATTGTGATAGTTATGTAAATATTAAAAATATTTTACGAACAGTATTGGTGTCTGCAGATAATTGTTTGATATTGGTTTTAAGAATTTTAAGGGCTTCAACAAGTTTTAGATTGTTTGGTATGGATGTTTGTACTGGAATTGAATCATGTGAGTTTGAATCTAAACGTGGCCTTTTCCCTGGATTTTTACCATCACAACTAAAATCAAAAAATTGTTTAAATATTTAATAATCTTAAATTATAGCGTAACCAATATAATTACTTTTTATGTATATATTTTTTAACTCACTTGTTTACATTATTTTCTACTTTAGAAATTGTGGGAAATTCAAATTTGCAATTTAGGTCTGTTCCAGCAATATGAAACACAGGCATTTTGAGTAACTCATTTAAATGTACTATTCGTTCAGGAAATTTTTGAACTATCAGATTCTCTGCCTGTAATTTTAATATAAACATTAATAAAATAAATATTCACATTTACTTTAACATCATATATCCTTAAAATTATTTTAGAAATATAATTATTGTATATGTATTATATTAAAATAATGTTTAAGAGTTATAAACATATAACTTATAATTAAAAAAATTATCACTATTGAAACATTTTTAATTATATGAAATGAATGATATTCAAATCACTTTTGGTATAAGAACAATTGATAAATTAATAATTAATAATGGGATTCATAATAGTTGAGTACAGCGTAGGTACCAAAATTGTTACTTTTTGAAACAAGAAAAAATACTCGATTATAAAATTCATTTTTAGATGAAAATGGTAGAGATCTACAGATCTAATTAATCTTATAAGTAAAAATAGTTTCAATACATACGTCAACCTTCAATGTTTCATGAAACTCTTTGGCCTGAAAAAAAAACAAATAAGTAAATTATTAATAACAGAATTTAATGTAAAAAAAAATATTATTTGATTTTTTAATTATAAAATGTTTGCAGCCAAAAAATCATTCAGTTCCAGTGTACCAGTAAAATTATAAGATGTACAAATTATTTATAATGATAATTAAAATAAACTTGATTTGTGAAGAATTTTCATTAGGTAGGTACAAAATTTAAGTGATGTATATCCATTTCGTCATTAACATGATAATGAGTTTCATAAACGGTGCACTAAAAATCTTAAACGTGAGTAAAATGATCTACACAAATTTTCAACATTTATTTAATTCATCAATCATGTACTGATTATTTTCAACTGGTTATGCAGACAATAAATATTAAATATACTTTATTCACCATTTTTGATGCTTCAGTCTGGGCCATATTCTGTGTATGAACAATTTGGTAACTGTAAGTTGAATGTAATTTGAATATTATGGTATTTTCGAACGTATATACTATATAGTGATCAAGTATGACAAGTATTGACAACTCTTATAAATAATATAATAAGTATAAGATTTTATAAAACAAAAGCAATTGCCATGAGAAACGAATGATGACCGTATTGAATGATAGGTTTAAACATTTTCAAATTATTTTCAGGTTATATTATCACGGTTACGGTATACAAGCATTTCACGTCTCGACATACAGATAGCGTTACATTGTCATAATATAAATAATAAATTCATGATAATAATAAATATTATCATGAATTATATATAGTAATAGCGCAGAATAGAATAATAGCCTGTTATAGTAATACAGTGAAATCTGTGTAATATGGAAACGGTGGTGACCGGATATTTTTTCCATTTAATACAGGTAACAAAAACAAAAATTAATAAAAAATAAATAAATATTAGATACATGTATTTTATTCTTGCAAATTATTAAACATATTATTTATTATTATATTCTATATTCCTACTTACTTTTTATTATACTTACGGAATTACACACTTTCCAAAATTCTTCTAATGTTTTTGTTAAAATACTTGCCATTTTCTTTTTTACTGATTTTTTTTAAATTGAGAATTGATTCCAAAAGTTAATTTTCTTTGATGAAAACATTTTCAATCCAATGCGAACTTTCTAACCTTTTTATAGGGTATTTTTATGGGCGGGACTATTTTCCACCAAAAACGAGATATCGTTTTCCTCCACTACCCATTTTCGTCCAAAAAAAAAAAGGTTGGTTTCCATTTTCCTCCATATTATTTTTGAATAAAATTATGTCTATTTTCCTCCAATATTTTAGTCAGTGTAGTGGTGTTGAGTTCCGTATTATAAAAATAGAGTACCTATGGCTAGAATCATATTTTGCCACCCCTTATTATTAACTAATTTATTATTTTATTTATTGATTGATGCATTTTTATATCATAAGTTATCATTGCTGTGCAATTGTACATTATCAGTGTGAAAAGTTCACAAATTTTTTTTACAGTTAATTCATATTTTTCAGTCGATTCAATTAGTTTAATTTTTTCACTTAAAGTTAAACATTTGTTTTTGGACGTCATATTATTTAATATTTTAATATCATGGTTCCACGATATAATATCCCTTAAAATAATAACTCAAAATGTTAACCTTTATTATAACAGTTGCGATTAGAAGTAATAATCGCACTTTATCTAAAGTGTGTTCTTCGTTATTTTGATAATGGTATATCGTATATAGTGAGTCGTTTGTCTCGTTTTATATCATTACTTACAACGCGTGTCGCGAGCCAATGGTCTTAAATTAAATTAAATAATTATCACATTTTATAATTTTAAATAAGAAAATGCTAGAATTTATCCAAAGCTGGAGTAAAAAAATAGGCCAAAATATAAAAATTTAGACGTGCAGTTGTAAGAAGAAATGATGAAACTAACAACAATAAATGTTTTAAATAATTATAATAATTTTTAACGAACATTTTTTAATTAATTTTTTTGTATTTAATAACTGTCAGTAATAATTGTATTGTATTAATATCTATGTAACTTTAATAAAAAGGTTCAAATTTTGAATTAATATTTACGCGGCATATTTTGTCATGGAATATTCTTGCGGGGTTATTTTTTCCGTGATATTTTGACGTGTCACCATTTTATATACATCTATAGTCTATACGCAGTACTCGGCATAACACTACAACACTTATCGATAATATAAATTAAAGGTCCTGACACCCTAGGACTAGGTGAATAGTTTGCCGCGCGAGCGTGATTTTAAATCGCCTCGAATTTTATTTGCTAGAACACAAAGCTTACTATACAATTTAAAAATCGCGCCGAACCATAATGTTATTCGGGCGAAACGCGCGCGAATATTGATAAAATAAAATAAATTATAAAATATAAAAAAGCTATACAAAATAAATTGATGAATAAAAATTAGACTGATTAAATGATACAAGTTGTACACACTTTTAGTCTTAAATTCATTTTTATTGTTTGTATACTTGATTAAGTAATTGATAAAAGTATTAATCTTATGTTTAGGTATTTATTATTTACTGTAAAGTTTCGTTTTTTTTTTTGGATTTTGTAGAATAAATAGTTTTATTCTTGTCCATGGATCGTTGACAGATGTTGTTCTTGATTCAAAACGTCGACATTTAAAGGAATAGGGTTATTAGGTACTACTTATATATTATTATTGTAAATTTGAAAAACTATATACAATATTAATTTGTAATGTTTTTGCAATACGATTATTCGGTACTCCTCAAAATAAGTAAGTAAGTAATATTTCTTTTTTTTTTAATAAATATTACATAAAACTTATGAAGCATATAGTACTGTACTTATATGCGTGCAATATTGCTTCTTATATTTTGATTTTAATTTATTTCAAGCGATACATACAATCGTAATATTTGACTGCTTTGAATGTTTAACACTTTAACAGTGTGTTACTATAAGATGGACCTCATCATTATATCAGTTTCTTCAATACGATTGTTTCATATATCATGACCCATCAATACTCAATATATACCAATTTATTAATTATTCTATAATACTATTTTATGAAGTTTTGTGTCTATATTTATCTATATATGAATAAATGTATCACAGAAGATACGAGTTAATGAGATATTATATAACAATATTTATTGTCTAAGACAATATTATTATACTATAATACATGTTATTCATTTGTTTCCCGCATGGCTGCGTATCGTTATTGATGGTTTTCGGCCTATCCCAATTATTATGGTGACATGTATAATATACAGAGTGTCAAAGTGTAACACTCAACAGAAATAATACTAACTATAAGTTTTAAGCATAACTGTAATCACTTTTATTCTTATTTTTTATTGACTTTTTAAAACATTTTTAATTTAAATATTTTTTGATGATTGTTAATTATATCTATATTATGTAATATTTATTGAAAAACAATTTATTATATTTTGTTTAGTTAATCACATCATTTTCAGTTATTTTTGTTACACTCTGTATAACTGTATAAAATATAAAAAACATGTACTATAATGGTTCGTTAGATTGGTTGCAAGATTATTATTAGTTATAATCAGGATTAGTATTAGTCATTAATAATACGGCAACTTGGTTAAATTCAAATGTTAAATTGTTATACTTAGATAGTTAGTACTCAATACAGCACACGTTGTATACAAATATATCTAAAAGCTGAGTTTCCCGACGAGAGTTGTATAATATTATGCCTTATACGTCTTTACAGCTATTATCTTATAGATAGGACGTGGAATATCATAGCTATCGAACAATTGAACTTAAAATTGTATAAAGAATTTGCCGTCTACCCTATACATCAATACAATTATATAATTGATCAGAAAAGTTTATGCATTTTATATCATCTATCTAATAAGGAAAATAATTTTTTGTTTTAGGTATTATGGACATGATAACAAATTAAACTTTATATCTTTCTCAGTTTTCAATAAGTCTTATTATTATTTATGTTTTTGTGCATACATTTTGTTTAAATATATATTCAATTTAGTCAAATGTGAACATTATATTGCCGATACACACTTTTTATAATAAATAATTATAAATGTCATTCATTAAAAATCAACGTGGATACAACGATAAGAACATGTGTAAATATTAAAAAATTGTTGAGTAAGTGCTGCTTTAATTTTATTTTAAAATTTTAAAACGAAATATCTATAAAAAAAACAATTGAATCGAATTTGTTGTTGTTTGTAGACACAGTATTTGCAGATATGTGTTCGGCGTATGCACACAATATGATGTACATCAAAAGGGTAGTTTGCATCGCTTGGTTGCATAAAAGGGTTGTTTTCACAAAAACCAAAATATGATCACCAGTCAACCGTCTTATTGCAGGTTTCGAGGCGTTGAGGATTAGAAAAAAGAAACCACACACATACACGCTCTACCGCCTATACCACATATATTATATAAAGCATATACATATACCCATTTATCATGAATTATCCTATAGGAGATATCTAAAGGTAGGTACTTACTTGTAGCTACTTCATCTAAAATACAAAACAATAATAGTTGGAACGGGTTCTATATTTTTCCAAAAGGTGTGATATATGTCTTCTTAAGCATTGTCCAGTACGTTAACGCATCGGTGAAGCTTTTCGGAAGTTTCACACTTCACGCGACGATATTCAGCTGCGCATCGGCCGGGATTTAATATACAAGCAGGCCGCGGTGTGTATATAATAATATATTGTACCTAAAAGCATTGTGCGAACGTCTTTTTAAGATGAGCGGTGTAACGTGAGATACACACACTACTTACACGGAGACACAATAACCAACTACTTTGTTATTTGTCAATATGTTATTCGGGGGATTTTCGCAAACATTCGTAAGACGAATCGGAATTCAAATAAGCGTTTTTACTTAGTCTACCGTGAAGTTTTTCTCCGGGTCTCACCTCGATCCTTTTTTGCTTGTATAAAGGTGTATACACCGCGCTAAATCCACATAATATAGCTTACTATACATGATATAATATATGTATTAGCAATAAATAGATGAGCAATAATAGAGGATTTAAAATTTTAATAAAGCTATCATATTAAATACATGATGTATGAATACATTGATATCAGGGGCGTACTCACGGGGGGGGGGAGTTTATGGAGTTTGACCCCCCCAATCTGCCGTATTTTTTAGATTCTGAACGAAGTGATGTATGTATTGATTTTAACTTTTTCCGAAACGGTGATTTCCGATGGCAAAGTGAATATCCTTGGTGCATTATAGAGGTCAAAAGTAAACATTTTCCTACAGTTTTAAAAAAAAATGAGAAAAACAAAAAAAAAAGACGGAAAAACTGGAATTTTTACGCAAAAGTAGTTTTCAAAAAAATCGATTTTTCATATAGTTTTAACTCAAAAACTAATTATTGTAAATACTTGAAATGTTCACGAAATCATTATACTAGTGTCATCTATGTATAGTAAATTTTTCAAAATATTTTGAATTTTTTTTTGGCTAGATATTTAAAAACAACTGACATTTTCGATTTTTTTGAGAATTTTTTTTTTGAAGTGTCGATAAATTAATTTTGGGCGTTCAAAAAAACTTGAAAATTTAATACGATGTTCCTTATGAGTTTTTCTTATTGTAGTTTAAAAAAAAAAAATCAAAAATCGTTCGTCATAATTTTTTTTTTTTATAAGCGTTTATAGATTAAAAAATTATGAAATATGTCAAAATCGCGAACATTTGCAGGTAATTTTGTAGTTGAAAAATTATAAAATTTTTTGTGTTAATTTTTAAGGTTAAAAAAATTCAACACTAAGTTTTCCATAAGTTTTTCTTCAAATAGCTATAGATAAAACTCGAATCAAAATTATAGGAAAAATTTTATGAACGTTTGAATTTAAAATTTTTACGAAATCGTGCAACGATAACGATTTATTCTCAAACGATTTTAAATATTTGTTATTATTCAAAAAGTATAAGTCGTAGATACTTGAAAATTTCATCAGTTATTTAGATTGGAATTTTCTTTACAAGATTTAATTTTCAAGATATTTCGCTTATTTTAATGCTATTTATAGGCATTTATAATTGTTATAACTAATATTTAATTACCCTAAACATTAAGATTACGGGGGATGTGGGGGTAGAGCACCCCAATTTCGTATTTTAGTACATTTTCAAATCCCCCCTCCCCATTGCAAAGTCCTGAGAATGAAACTGATTGAAATATATCTTTACGATGGCACATTCGAGATGTTTTTTTTAAATAAATAACGATATTGTTTTTGTTAATATATAATAATGTTATAGCATAGTGAAATCAATTATAAAATTAAAATAAAGCTATAGCTTATTGTTCCTCAGTTAAAATATATTTGCATGTACGAGAATTTATTTAATAACATGAGTACTTATCTAAATGTACGTATTATAAGTATAAATCAAGTTTGTCCTCGGAAACAAAGTACACGTCTTTATCACTCCTTACCCTCAGGCATGCAAATATTGTAGAACTGGCCTGAACATTAAATTAGACAAATATATCATAAATTCTTATTAAATACAACTTTTTTTAACTCAAGTATTTTGCACATCATGTATAACACAACTTATTATTTTTTAATGATAATCCCTATTTTGAATATCATTTTCAGATTGATCGATTTTTTTCAAGTTATTTTAATCTAACATTCTATCAACTTGTATTTTGTGATTTGTGAGTTTCAACAGTGTTTATGCACAAAAAGATGTGTGGAAATCATTATTTTCAACAGAAAAAATTAAGAAAATTTAGATTTTTATTTTTAAATAGAGGTTTTACACACCTGATATTAACATTTTTCTATTATTTTTCATTTCACAACATTTTAAGTACGGAAAAATACTTAAAGAATTCCACGAATTGAAGAATTGGTTTGTAAGTTTTAAGGAGTGTCATATATTATATTAAAAATATAAATATTAATGAGTAAAAGACTTAAAAACCATATTTTTAAATTTTTCCTGTACTTTATTTTTTATGTACCGATATATACAATTTTATATTTTCAGGTTGAAAGAGTGACCTGCGAGTTTCAAAACTGTACATTCATAAAATCTGACAAAAAGCTTCATACTTATTATTCTTAATAATTGTCGAACACATACATAACCGTAAGTGTTAAGTTTTCATAATACAATTTAAAGTTTCACCGGTTTTTCATTATTTGTTTTCAGTTGTACGTATGAACAATATTGTAATTACACATCATAGTTTATCATATCAATAATAAATTAAAGTATATAATGTATAGATAAATTTAATTTAAGTTTTTGGAGTTTAATAATGAGTGCTTTTTTTTAATCATATTGTATATGTAAGTACCTGATACCGTATGGCGTGTGTTTAAATAAACCTACTCTGAGCACTTAATTATTGTCATTTATTCGGTTAAATCGTCTTAAATTAAATTGCATAGATAATATGGCAACAATAGCCATATTAAAATATAATTTCATGCTGTGATGGTGCATACAGTATGCACCTGCTAAGTAATTTGCTGGCGCCAAAAAAGCAACGCCAATTTAACCATAACCACGCCTCGATTTGACCCAATTGTATATATAACTAACTATAGAGATCTATATGGAACGTCCATTACATCCCCCTTTTTATGGAAGAATCGAAGAAATATAATAAATTTTCCTCTGCAGCCTCAGGTAAAACACAGAAAAATAACTATATCTAAAATAACTCTACCTACGTACATAAGGAAATAAATCTAAATAAAGATACATTCGTATATTTTATAAAAAAATTTTTTTTTGTTTTTCAGCATTTTTATTATTATCATAGTAACCAACATTAAAAAGAAAATAACTAAAAGAATAAACTACTGTTATGAGTATAGAAAATATGTAAAAGTATCATTTAGCTACAACGTTCGAACAACTAAATTAGAAAATCTTGGATAGATGACTAGCGTAATGGAACCATCAATAATTAAGGATATAGATGCCTATTTTTTTATAAACTTTAAAATGTAAGTATGTAACTCTATCAAATTAGAGAAATACATTTTAAATTCATTGTCTTTGAAACAGAATAAACACGAGTATAATAGGTATTTTAATAATAATATACAATATACTACTTTCAAAATATTCTTTTATTTTCAGTCGTGTGCTTGAATTTTCTTTTATATTTCATAATAAAGTTCAAAACTTTATTGATTACTATAACTATATTTTGTACATTTTTGGACTAATTGTTACAAATATACGTATGATGCAATTTTAAAATCAACATAATAAATACCTAATAGAAACGATAAGATATTAAATATATATTTTATACCACGTATAGTTGGATTTTGCATTGTCATAGGTATTTACTTAGAGACGAGTAGAAGTGTTGAATAGAAATAAAACTACTTTAGTTTACATATTATACGTCTAAACACACAAATAAATGGTCTCTACAACTATGTTTTTAAATCATTTATTGATATATTACAAAGTAAAATAAAATTGCAGGAAATACTGGAGTTCAAAATGATAACTGTTGTCAATTACTACGTCATATTTATACTTGTTTTGTAAATTAATAATTAATTTTTTTTTTTAACTTTTATTTTTAAAGCTTACATATAATTAATAAACAATTTTATATTTCATGACATTTGTTCAAACACTCATATTATGTAGATATGCAGTATACCTATGAATTGGCTATTATACATGGGCACCAAGGTACTAACTACTGATAATAGTACCTTACATGTTCAAATTATGACGCAAATGTCAGTTTATACAATTTTAAGCTACTTAAATTAAAGGTACCTATGATTGCTATTTTTCGTTTGCTTAATTTATATATTATTTGATATAAACTATAACGTGATTTGAGTTATGTTAAATACATCAAAAATGGTAAAAAAAGTTTAAGATAATTAGATATAATATAATAATAATAATTATAATTAGCGGAAGTCAACGCATTAACTGGAGCCACTATACTGTTGTATTACAGTTTACGCTTACAATAATTAGCTACAGAAATGAACTAATTGGTCGAAAATCGAGACCCATACACGGCTATTATACATATATTATCGTAATTCGATGCTTTGAATAAACAGTCGGTAGGTAATACGTCATAAACTAAGTATATGTATACTTACGCGGGCGTACACCTAAATATACGACATTATACGAGGCACGTGCTAAATACATTTCTCGGTCTCTCGCTCTGTTGTTCGACGTAATGCCGCGAAAAACGATATATAATAGAAAACTGGGCACACATCTTTACACGATTGCGGCTCCATTCCTTTGAATCGTACCGACACGGTTTTTGCACATGCTCGTTGATTACAGACCGCCACCGTTGCCGACGCCGCCGCCGACGCTGCCGCCAGCGGCTAAGATCTGACCTTTTTGCGTGGATACCGCCTCTGGAGCCAGCTGAAAAAAAAATTTGTTCAACAACAACAATCCGAGCGGCCCTTTGGGTCGTACGATATGTACCAACTACCGAGATACAGGTATACTTAATATATTATATTATATGTATATATGCTACAATATAGGCATAACAAACATCTAATATAACGTTAAAGTTGTTTTCAGAAAATATTGTTTTGTATCTACCTATATATATTATTATTGGAGGGAAACGCGCGGTAAACCTGATGTACCCATGCGTGACCGTGTGTAGATAGTGTGGTTTGTGAGTTGGGGAATAAGGATGTCCGGAATCGTGGTGGGCTATATCGATAAAATATGATTTTTTTTTAAACATTGCGTCTTTGCATCCGAATTGGTTTTTTCGATATTTATATGTGGCACACACATGAACTGGTTCTCATTCAGATTTTTTAAAACTAAAAATTTCTAATTTCATTTTTATTTTTTTGTGCATGTATATTCATTAGTCATCACATTAAATCATAAATGCGAAATTTAGAATTTGAAAACAAAGTTCTTCATCAAGTATATTGTACATAATATGTTTCTTTCAAAAAAACGGTATTTCGTGGCCTTTCACATTAAATTTTAAAATATTCCATGTAATTATTGTTGTAAAATATACTGCGATGTTTCTTTAAGGTGTATAGTGCGTTTGTAAAACGATGGCAGTTTATTTACACTGTGTAAAATAGGTAAAACTAGTTTTTTTTTTAAAAAAACTGACAACAAGTGAATTTTTAACTTTTTTGTGCATGTTTATTCATTAGTCATCGTATTAGATCGATGTTAAGTTTTGTATGTGAAAACTTATTCCTTCCCCTAGTATGTTGTACATAACTTGATTTTTATAGTGCAATGCGGAATCGATTTTGTTTTGTTGTTGCCTAGCCTAACCTAGCCGACGCATATTTATTTCAGTGTACTACATGCTGTTTTCAAATCCAATTTGACGTTTAGAACAGGCACGTACACAAAAAAACATTTTGGGGGGGTTTTGGTTTTAAATTTTTATTCTTATATAATCTAACCTAACGTATAGCCTAACATGAAGTTTACACAATTTCAATTATAGTACTATTTATAAATTTCGGGGGGGGGGGGGGTTGAACCCCTAGAACCCCCCTTGTGTACGCGCCTGGTTTAGAATATTTATATTTTACATTATTTCCTGTTAAAAACCAGTTCAATTATGATATTTAAAACGCTTATAACATGTGATATGTACCTATAATCTATATTCTATATTCTATATATTTTTTCAAAGTTGTCTAGCTTCTCACGATACGAATAAAATATATATGACCGGCAAATGTCCGCCAGTCGTTGACTTTTTAAGTTCAGCTCTCTTCTATATAGCTCACCTACACTTATAATATTCTACGAGCTGTCTGTAGTTACTCGTTAGGCGTTCGGCTAACACTTTACGTGATCGTTGCAGCCGTTTTGATTGTGATCACATAGGTAGGCACGAACTTATGATCGATTGCTCTTTTTATGCATTTTGTGTATACATTTTTTTTCGGTTATTGGCGCGTTCATATACAGCCATACTCCGCTGTAGTGCTGTACGGGTTGTGATTGACTTGCGTCGTGTTTTACGAGCTTGCTATTCTTTATTAAAGATTAAACCATGTATAATTTCTTAAATTTATATTTCTTCACAATTTTGTAAAAGTCTATTGTTTCGTTCAGTATAATTTTCATTGCTACGTACTAAGGCCTAAGGGTACTCTTTTTGTATTTGCTGTATTATGTCTTGTAGTAGACCTTTGCTATTAGGCATGATTTATATGCAAACGTACGGTAACTACAACTTCAAAAACTAAACGTGACAGTCCACTTTTCGCTTATATGCGCCTGTTCAGTATTGTAGCGTGCCCCGTGTGAGCAACCGTAGTGATGTAGATTTGAGGTGGAAGTTGAAATAATAAATGCTGATGGAATATATTTAAAGTGTTTTATTGTAAAAATATTCTAAGTCCAAATAATTATTTGAAATAAACTGGTGAAATTATTCTAAGTTCCAAATAATTATACGTATCGACAACAATAAATAATTTGTTGTTTATATACTAAAATAACTAGGTTATTATGTTTCTACAAACAAAATTGTTACCATGTTTACCGATTTAATAATTCTTGAGATTAGACCTTTTCAGCATATTTTCTATATACGTTGAAATGTTATATGAATATTTTTTATACGTGATTTATTTTAGATTTTAAAAATGATTTTAAAGTTTAATAATTTTAACTACCTTTATTTAATAAATATATATCATATAATATAAAATGCAGAAAAAATGTCAAAAAAGGCTGATAACTTTACTGTTTTACATTTGTGTAAATAAAATATGATAAATATAATATATACAAAAATTATACGTTAACATTTTTAAGTATGCAGAAACAATATTTTTAATAAGTTATAACAAAATAACTAAAATTATTATCCCGAATTTAAATACCTAATTTTGTATTACCTAAATTTGAACTTCGAATTAATAATAACAAATTGTACTATGTTCTTGATTTTTGTGCTACATTTTCAAATCTTATTAAGGAATACTAAAATTTTTATAAATTTACAAAATTATTTGTAAATATTCAAGATCTTGATAAATTATGCTTAAAATATAACCTATGCAATTTCGTAAAAATTTAGATATAAACACAAAAAATTTTATGATTTTTCGACTGCAAAATTACTTGCAAGTATTCATAATTTTGATGAATTTTTGTCAATATTTGAACTTCAAATAATAATGAAAAAAAAACTAAAGAGTATCTACACTATATGCAGATACATCGGTACATGTATATTGTATATGTCTTGTTTCTACTGAATATAGTCGACATAAAAATTTCGATGTCAATATTTGGTATTAGAATAATAATAAAAAAAAAATAGTTGAAAATAGTTAGATTAAACGAATAATATAATATATTTATTTTTTTTTGTTATTTTTATTTTTATACATTTTTACATAGCAACCGGTTGCTATAGACAATCGCTGTCTCAAATGGTAACATTCTTGGTGTCGCACAAATTAACAGAATGACCCCCAGCCATAAGATATATACATGTCAAAAAATTGTGCCAATGTGTTCTTAAAATTTTTTAATCAGTTTAAGAATAACTTATGAAGAACTTTGTATTAAATTTTCAAGTATTATGACTCGGCCAAAATTTTTTTATCGATATCCTTAATAAAAATAAGCAAAAACGAATATTTCAAGTGATTTAATTAAATCAAAATTAGATCAGAAATTAAATCATGTATAAAATACTAATCTAAATAGCTGGTGAAATTTTCAAGTATCTACGACAGTGCCGTAATTAGACTACTCGAGGCCTGTGTGCAAACCAAATCCAGAGGACCTGTATAGCCATATTGCTCGTACCTATTATAATATTTTTTAAGCCCTGTTATGTATAGTATGAGGCCTGTGACCCGTGTGCCGTGCACACCCTGCACACCCAATTTTTATGGCACTGGTCTATGACTTATACTTTTTGAATTGTAATATATTTAATTTCGTTCGAAAAGAAAATCGTTATTGTTACGCGACTTCATAAACATTTAAAATTCAAGCGCACTTAACATTTTTCCTATTATAAGTTTTCTCTATAGCTATTTGAAGGAAAATTTATGAAAAACTGAGTATTGAATTTTTTAACCTTAGATATAAACACAAAAAATGTTGTGATTTTTCAACTACAAAATTACTTGCAAATTTTCGAAATTTAGACATATATCATAAAAATTTGAAATATAATTATAAAAAAATGTGACTAACATAGTCACAATTTTCACACGCCCTAAATTAATTTTACCAAAGCGTTTTGGAATTTTATACTATTATACCTTTATCAAATAAAAACCAATTAAATTACTCAACGAAAACATAAATTTATTATAACTTATATAATATTAAACATTTAACAAAATATGATCCAATATGGAATACTCTAGCAGCTA
This sequence comes from Aphis gossypii, assembly GCF_020184175.1. Lineage (NCBI taxonomy): Eukaryota > Metazoa > Arthropoda > Insecta > Hemiptera > Aphididae > Aphis > Aphis gossypii. The sequence goes on from NC_065532.1 coordinate 10,369,818, forward strand.
TGCATAAACTAATAAAAATAATAGCAAGTGTAATTAGTGTGTTTTGTTTTATGTATCAGAGGGTTTATTGTAATAGAACAGGCAATTTTTTTTTTCATGGTATGCCTGTTATATTATAATAAACTTTATACCTCTGGTGCATAAAACAAAGTTCATTAATTACCTATACTAACTGATTATTATTGAAATGCTGTATTAATTTATGCATAGTCACTAAAGTATTTTATAAAGTATAAATTAAAAAAAATAATAACACAAATAGTTTTAATTTTCCACAGAACAACAACACATCATGCGCTTAAAAAACCGTTTAAATCGCTTGTACGGTGTTTGCCGTTTATTTTTTGGAACTCCCAAATCTTCATTTGCGCATTCTTTTTCGGCTATTATTTCCGAAATCTGCGATGTTTCTATTTCCTGCAATTCATGATATGACAATGCCATATTTGGCAATGACTTAGTTTTTTTAACTGAGTTCAATTTTTGATTTGTCCATTCGTGTTTCAGCGTCAAATTTGGACAAGACGCGCTAAATTTTTCGATGTGTTCGATTTCAAATGTATTACTTACAGTCATGTTTTTTGTCGCTATCTCCAATTCATGAAATGACAATGTCATATTTGGCAATGACTTAGTTATTTTAACTGAGTTCAATTTTTTAATTGTCCATTCGTTGTGATCCAACGTCAAATTTGGATAAGACGCACTATATATATTTTTTTCTACCATTATAGACGAGTTAAATTTATTTTATACTGCAGATGTCTACGGTTGAACGTTCAAAATAGTATTGACGAAATATTTGTCTAGCAAAGATGAATAAATATTAATTTAATATTTTTCGTTATTTTCTACGATTTTAAATGTATTACTTACACTCGTGTTTTTTGTCTCTATCTCCAATTCATGATACAACAATGCCATATTTGGCAATGACTTAATTTTTCTATCAGAGTTTAATTTTTGATCTGTCCATTCGTGTTTCAACGTCAAATTTGGATAAGACACACTATATATTTTTTTATCTGCCATTTTAGACATGTTAAATTTATTTTACACTGCAGATGTCTACGGTTGAACATAAATAGCTAAACCCGTGCACTTCGTTGCCCGTTAAAAATGCCAATCTACAATATGATTCAAACTTTGTTTAAGTTTTTATCTTTAATACAAAAATATTAAATGCCGTCCTAGGCGTGGGCCTATATCGCCTGTCTCTTGAGCCGGGCCTGTATATGATAATCTGATTTATTGTATCGATTAAACCTCTAGTTTAGCCAATAAGTATCGAGTTGGATTTTAAGCGAATTCTCTGAAAATTTGCTATATAATTGTACATAATACCTTTGTATATTATACATTAATATATTGTTACCGACGGAAACGGTCACGAGAAAATCAAATTCAAGCGCGGAGACAAGAAGAAAGGATATAAATATATAATATATATACTATAAAGGTACATTTATACACGAAGTCTCAGGTGTTTTCTTCGACAAGGTTCTCAATTATTATTTGTAAAGGACTATAACGTAGGTACATATTATTGTACGTACGGTTTAGGGCTCGTTTGCTCCTTTTTATATACATATTATACTCACTGTATTATTATTATATTATTATTGTTATATACCTATTTATATACATATAGTATGTATGCGTTTTATCAAAAATGAAATGATATTTTATAAACTGTTTGTCTGGAGTGCGATGAGGTGGAAAATACTGTCAGAAATAACGCTGACCGAAGAGGCAGCTGCAGCGCCTATATGTGTATAATAAGGCACATTATAATATATATACGCCAAGCGGTGCACAAGCTGTAAGCCGCCGCGGTTTTATGACGTTATTTAACCGGGACAAATGACTCGAAATGACGTTTTGTTATATCTCCGAATCTTCGTCGACGTCCGCGTGTATATACATCGCCCTCCGAGATATTGTATTATTTATTATTATAATAATGCACGCACGTAAATATGCTCCATCGGCGTAATTCGCGGTGTTCGTACACATTATATTTTATATTCCATAAAAAAATGTTTTAAAAAAAAATTACCGAATCGTTTTCGTACAACTCATTGCTTATATTATGTATAACCAAGACCGTATTATAGTGAAGAAGTACTGCCAGTAACTAATTGTATTTTATATCTACACATGTCACGTCATGTGAATGTGATTTCTACGTTTCGACTACCTGTTAAATCTTTGTACAGTGTTATTTTCTGTTTAAAATGTAAATCTAAAAATTGGGATATAGTTTACGCATAAATTGATCGTTATGCATATAGTGTAAACCCCTAAAGGGACCCGTGCACTTGGACCTTAACTGTTCAGAGTTAAGACCCATGTACTCAAATCCTATTTTAGTTCACTTTACGTCTATACGCAGTATCTCGTATATGACTTGAAAACACTATTGTGTCATTGGGGATATATACACGTTCAAATATTTGTTTAGTCTTGCAGATTATTGTTCTGCGATTCTCGGTATTTCTTTCATTTCCGTGTCCCTTATACTATATATCCTGTGGTCCGGAAACGACTTTAATGATTGATGATTATCTTTGAATCTATTGCTGCTGTATGAGGAGCAACACTCACAGCATGTGGCATTTGGGTTTTTTTCATTTTTGACATTTTTTACATGGTATATTGACTATTGTACCTATGTAGAATTATTTCATAAGGAAAAACTATAAAAAAAAGTTTAATATTAATCTCATGATATTTCTTTTCATGCATATGTATTGAATTTTTTCTGTGTACAGAAACTAACTATATATTTATTCATATAACCTAACCTAACGTATCAAAAACTGTTGTAAAATAACATGCCAAGTTCATTAAATAATACTAAATTAATATTACTTTCGGATCACTGTCTGTCAAATAATTAAAAAGTAAAAATGGTTTAAAAAGGACGTAATCTGTGCAATTAACATGTGCCATGTCGTTCCCAAAAATATTGTGGGTCAATATGATAAGAGTTTATATCTTGACTGAATAATATTATAGCATAAATAATTTTAATTTAAAAAATAAAATGTATTATTTATTGTGAGGAGTGAGTCATTTGTTATAAATTATAATCTGCAGTGTATCTTTCATAATCATAATATATAATATTATTTAATAGTATAAGTACCTATTATTATTGGAATGGAACATTTGAACCCTTAATAAAATTATTTTTTTAATGGATTTTTATCTCTTAAAGATTAGGATCTTTTAACGCGAGAAATTATACTTCGTAATTCGCATAATGTTCAAAATTTTATCAATTTTATTGTATGAAATAATTTTGAAGATTTGGTTGGTTATAATCCGAAAAATGCACGTCAGGTATATGGCGAGTCAGCGAGTGTGTCGGCAATCAAAAACAAGAATTTGCCAAAAGCGTATACTTATAGTAGTTATTCCGTTTTACATAAAGGTATATGTTTTTATAAATGCACACTCCGCGGCGGGTGCGATAATATCGCGGCGATGGACAATGATATAAGTGAAGCAGACGCGTGACGTACCTTAAACGCGACGCATTAGCGCTTATTATGTTTATAATACTGCAGGTATATACATAATATATCCTTATACCAACCTTCTTACGTTTTATTATTATATATATTAATACTTGGGTTGTCGTCCTTACACAGCATCGGTGGCGGTGGTCGCGGCAGGACGAAAAAAATTGAATTAATATTTAAGGCCAAAAGACGGAAAACGACACGTTTTCTTATAATACGCGCTCACCTACTGAAGATTTCCATCTATATAATTCGCTCGCGTAAAAGGTGTTTTTCGTTCAAAGGTACACGCGTATATACCGCTGCTGTTGATCGTATATAGTACTATACATATTATACATTATATGTGTGTATGCCGTTTAAGTACCCGATTTATTGAACGCACGTTTCGTCTTTGCAGAAAAAAATCTTATCGCGTGGAGGTATTTATCCGCGTATAATATACATTATACATATATTATTATAATATACGGCGCAGCTGTATTCAGTTTCGTATATATTCATCTTAAACAGGCGGTATATACCTATATGACAAGTCGTATATACATTCGTCATGACCTATGCATTTATTATATTTGTATTACGATTTAGTAATCAACGAATATAGTCAAAAGTCAACCCACCAGTAGCGAACCCCCTAGGGATTCAAATTTTACTAACTATGAAGCAAAAATAATTTCAAGCTCAAATGGCCCGTTTTTGTGCTTGAAATTGTTGGCTCTCTCTCCAAAAAATAACTAAATTTTAATAAAACATTTACTTAGCTATATAATATATGTATTTTAAATCAACTTAAAATAAAAACTATACCTAACATTAAACCAGCAATTACATCTTTGTTTTCTTTGGAACTCAGTTCAAGGGGTGAGGTAGTCTCAGTGTTGCTCGTTTCTTATTGTTTCAGCTATAAGTACACATCGTCGTGCTATAGTTCATCAAGAAATCTCTCTCTCCACATATTCGCTTGCGTGATTTCGTCGTATATAAGTGGAGAATTTGAACTTTCCACAATTTGATTTTTAAATTTAGAAGTAAAATGTAATTTTTGATAAGATCAACTGAATGAGGCAAAGGGGACTTGCTTTATTATAAATAAATAATTGTATAAGTATTGTGTAGATATTTGTAATAATTTTGAGCATTTGTTTTTATCTTTATACCAGCAAGCATACGTCTTTTTCCTATGTATAATATAAATATAAATTAATTAATCAATCAAATATTGAATATCATTATGTTCAATTTATAACCTCTCTCTATAGTCATCACATTGATATTTTCAAGACGTATTTTGGCAACTATTCTCGATTATCTTTAATACGGCGAATTTTTTAATTTTGACTCTCTAAAACATAAAAGCACCGACTATAGAAACATTTTCCTAACAGAAATCATCCTCGAATGATTGAACCACTTTAAAGTCTTCCGACACAAAAAACAACACACATACAAACGCGCGCGCGCGCGAGCGACATATACATAATATATTGCAGTAAATCGAAAACGATATCACTACGCCGATCGCTCCTGTATCAGCAGTACCTATCTAAAAAATAACAATCGCATATTTTCTCAATGAAAATATGTTTAGTACATTATTAGAAGAGCATTAAAGTTCCAGTCCTATTCATATGATGCGGTGATATATCACGAGGGTTTCTCGTCGGTCGATTATCGCGATAAAATGCTTTGTGCGCGCCTAATGTCGTACGTACGAATAATAATAATAATAATATAATATATAAGTAGTGGGCATATAATATTATTTATTGTATACCGTGTCGACTCTCTACGCGTTCCCACTAAATCGTCGTGCCGAAGTGCATTTCGAGTCGACGAGGCAGCACCAGCTGTCACGATGACCGCCCACACGCGGGACGACCCTACCACGTATATGTGCGTACGTCGTACGCGCGTACAGTGCCAATGGGGTTTTATTGACTTGACAAATACACCACCGCCACCTCAACAACCACCGGACGGACGGACGTCGCCGGGATTCTCGGCGGGTCCTATTTGGCCGTCTATTAGCCACGGGCCCGCGGGAGTCACAAAGTCGGCGAACATCTGCTCCGTTCCCCATAATATATAATAATATAATATATTGTACAATGTACGTCGTATCACTGTATATACATATTATATTATAATATATTTTATCGTCTCTTGTTATCGCGCGCCACCGTAACGAGAATCGTGTTAGAGATTTCGGAGAACGAACGGTTCAGAAATTATTGTACGCGTTCTCCACGATTTCAATACAATTATTATAATATAATATGATCATATTATATTCTATAATATATGTATATTGTATACTATACACGCGCAAATGCCGCTTTTCTCGTCAATTACATTCGTGTTTAATAGTCCCCGAAATTTCAGACGATAATATGTCCAAATTTTATTACTTGAATGCGTGCGTTTAGCCTTACGTGTGTATCGTATATTATTATATAGTTATTGTGTGTCTTGTTTTTGTTATGCCACAGGACAACGCCGTAGCTGGAACAAATTGAACAAATTTTCGTGGGGAGGAGAGAAGTGCCGATGGTACCGAGGTAGCTGCTATCGCTATTCGTCGTTCCGTAACTCACACGACGAAAATATTAGCGAGCGGCCACAAAGTTGAGCGAAAAAATCTCAGTATATGCGATTAAAACCCGTGGTGCTTATTTTTGTTTAGAGATTTTGTCTGTAATTTAAAATTCATAAAATTTAATAGGTATAATTACATTATATCCATCGAATTCGTCAAAATCTATATGTACATGTATAATAAATAATAATAGTTAAATTCGTTTTAGTGTTGCTTAATGCTGGTTTATGTACGGCAGGGATGGCAAAGATCTGTAAAACTCAGATTTCAATGGAAATTCTAGTCATTTGTAATGTTCCTCACACTGCTATGCATGTATTGAGTATTCCCAATATTGATTTTTAAACGATATATGAATTCTATGTGTGTGTGTGTGTACTACAAATATTCGAAAAATGTTTTTCTATTTTCAACTTTGAGGGTGGTTTCTGGTAGAAAATTGGACTTAATTTGTACTTTAAATAGGTACAAATTAAATATTCACAGTATTTTTCAAAATAATTGAGAAAAACAAACGAAAATTTAAGTAAAACATAAAACATAAAACCAAATTTTGACAAAGTCTATTTAATTTTTTTAGCCTATCTTACACAAAACTAATAATGACAGACCGTCTCCGTTCAGGATTGTTTTTTTGTTTATAATGATGTATTATTGAATTCAAATTTAACTTATCCATTATAAGAAATTTACTCGACACCTATTGTACAGTTTCCACCTTTTTTAATTATATATATTTTCGATGCCATATATTGTGAATAATATGTATAAAAAATATTATGCGTTTGGTACCTATAGTATATTATGTTACAAGCAATTTAAATTTATGTTGCCTACTGTATAGTCAAAAATAACTATAATTAATATTATTACGATTTTATTTTGTTTTTTATGTTTAATTATACCATATTATAATATAATACACACTGTTGATTTTTACCGTTCATGTTCAATTTATGGTCTGACGGGGATGATATATTTTTTGTTGCCTACGGGCACATATACATTATAATATTAATGATATGTGTGCTTATTGGTGAGCCTCTAAATACAACTCCGGTTCAAATGTTTCATATTATGAATAATAATTTTAATTTAATAGTTATCTTAAGGAAATAAAATATTAACTACTGTTATTTCGGTGAATGAAATCGAGATAAAACAATTTACGAATGAATACCGATGTAATAATATTATAATGTAGTGATATTTTATGTAAGATACTAAATTATATAAATAATCGAACTGAGCTGCTACACATCTTTTTAAGTATAATAGTTCATAGCCTGCGGTATTACGATTAAAATCATTTCGATTTGTCTTTCGAACAACATAATATACAATTATAATAAATCCTTCGTTTAAAAACGACTATAGCTACTATACGATTATATTATATAGGTAACAGCACCGTTTAACGTTTTTTACTTTTCGATTTTAGAGCTATTATAGGCGTTATCAATTTTTTTCTTTTTATAATCATTACTAAAAAAATTATTCGATGGGTCAAAAATCAAAATTCTTGAAAATTTATTACATATACAAGTTCCTTAGAAGTTTTTTTATATTTGTTTCAAAATACATAGGCATAATTTTTTATACGTATTTGAAGTTGAAATTTTGACGGCAATTGTCATAAGTTTGCAAAATATTGCAATTTTGCGATTAAAAATTTGTAAAAATTTTTTTCTATATCTATGTTTTGAAAATTGAATACAAGATTCTTTACTGAAGTTTTCATATACTAAAACCATAAAATCTAAAAATATATAAAGATAATTAGTTATTACGGATATTTTAAGTTCAATTTTTATAAAATGGATTATTTAAACGATAAATAACAATGGTAATCATTTTGTTAAAATTTTAAAACATTATTCGAGGAACTTAAAACTTTTACGTTTATTATAGTATTACAAATTGTATATTATACGAACTTAATGTACGAGTACATAAGAAAAATCAAATTTTAATAAAATAAAAAAACTAAATAAAAAATTATTAATTGTTTTATAATAGGTATTATGTATTTTATCATTTGTTTTGTTTATCAATTATCATAGTGCATTTAAGCCATTTTCATTCTTATATAGAATTATTACTCTATTGTCTCTATTATCATCATTATGTTATTGCCACTGAGATAGATGTATCTAGGCTCGGATTTTAAAGCATATGCTTCTTTTTTATATATGAGATAGATATCTAATTTATATGTATTAATTCATTTCACGTCATTCTGTTTCAAAATAAATCAATTTTAGGCTTACATATTTTGGCTTTTTTATATAAATAATTTTTTTTGCTTTTTTATTACTTTTTAAAAATTATTCCAGCTGTGGATTTTTTATTATGCTATTGTAATAAAAATAAATAAATTAATAAGATATGTAAAAACCCAGAATGTGGAATAAATGATTATTATTATTATATTGGGTTATTATTGTTTTCGTTATCGGCTTGATTATTATTTATTAAATGTATAGATTATCGGTCTACATATTATAGCCCTCAGTAGTCAGTACCTATATCATCGATATTGACCATTTCAAAATTTAAGATTTAGTGTTGTAATTTGAAACCTCTTGTATGAAGTATGCACCGATCACTTCAGTGGATTTAGAGAGTTCGTTTTCTATTTATAAAAATATTCTGTAGGACAAAAAAGTCATTTTACAACTGCAAATAATTTATGGAAATATGGAAATACATAGTAGGTAGTTAATTCTTTTATTTAACTATAATTAATTTTTCAAATTTTTTTATTAATTTTTATAACTTATTCATATTTCATATTAATTTTTGGTCATGCTTTTTTTAAAAATAAATATGCTTCCTTTTTTAAAACAGTGCAAAACAGTTTGCTTTTTTTTGCTTATTAGGTATACTTTAAAATCCCAGTCCTATATTTATAATGTACAATATATTTAATAAGCCGCCGTTAAATATACCTAATCAAGTTAATTTTAACTGCGTCAAACGTCGTTTTATTAAAAAAAAAAAAAATGTTTAAATAATTATTATTAAACTATCGAATTTATTTTATCGTAATTGATCACCATGGTTTTTTTTTTTTTTGTATGATGTCTATTATGTTATTGTCAATAAATAATATTACAACTCTATATTTTGCTAAAAATATTTGTTTTGTTGAAACGCTAGCCATTTATTTATATTTATCGTATAAACTGCAAATAACTCTGAATATCTCTGCAGTATCTGCGTGAACTCGTTGCGCCTGCAATGCCATCACCTGCAGCAGGATCGACTGCCGTTTTTCACACGGAAGTTCAGCTGCTAAACTTGGTGTTTCTGATCGGAGTCTTTCTTATATTGGTCGTGTATGTTGTATTTTACTTGTTGATATACCAACAGTCAGATTTCGTTCGACGTTCGGATAGAGAAATTATCGATTCCGGGTCAGCAAGAAAAACCGCTAGCAACCCCTGCGGCGGCCGCCACCGTTGGTTTCAACCGTTTTGTCATTTCAATAATTCCGATGATCCAGCGACCGATTGGATGGGAGATTGGATTACGGATTGTAGTTCAGCGTCAGACGTTTCTTCGGACGACGAGATGACGTGTCCTGAGTAAAGAAAAAGTGTAAAGTTGTGATGATGTGTAAAGTTTCTATGTCTTTATATGACGTATATGTGTGCTTATTATTTTATTGTCAATAAATATTGTTTCAGCTACGGCCCTGGTTCAGGTGATGCCGGTGATGGTTACCTCTTTACACAAGAGTACAAAATTTGTCATCTCGTGAAACGTCTAAATAATAAATAAGGGCCACCCTAGTATACAGTGTATACAAACTTTACAAAAGCAAATTGAAAAAAAGAAATGAAAATTACATAAACTCTTTGTATACAAAATGCAAATCCTTTGCAGAAAAAATTAATTTGTTTTTTGATGAAGAAAACCTGATAGATATTCAAGAATATTTTCCTATTAAGCGTATTCCAAAAAAAAAAAAAAAACATCTGGAGAAAAGTGTTCAGATGAAGTTAGAAATACCTATAACTCCTTATTCAAAATTTAAGTCAAATGCTTATTTAGTTTTAGATAATATTCTTAATAGCATAAAATCACGATTTGTACCTAATGAAATATTATTAAAAGATTTAAATTGGCTAGATAATAAAATATTTTAAACCATTAAATTTAATATTAAACTAAAAAATTTTATCCTTGGTTGAAATGTTTGCAAAATTCAAAATTCACTCGTAAAATAACGATTACTATTAAATAGTTTTAGATTTTTGTTATAGTTTAAAAATTATTAGTTGTAAAAACTTGAAACATATTACACCAGTTGTTTAAATTGGTATTTTCTGTACAAGATTTAATTTTGGGGTATTTAGGTCATTAAAACATAAACCACTTTTTTCACCACCCAATGGAAAATATATATCCTAGCCCTTAAGCTGAAAAATCATCTCATTGGATTCAAATCGACACACCCATTGGCCATTATAGTGACCTACTTTATGTCCGAGGTCCACTCGATACTATACAGCAGAGCGTTACCCATTAAACCATCCTTTTATTTATCCTGTAATAGTACCATAGACATAGTTCAATAGTATGAAATATCACCTTCGTGTGTATAAAGATTTAAGAAGTCAATCATTTTTACAGATACACATTCGCAAACTACCTATAGTACCTAGAATTTCCCAACACAGAAAAAAGTTAAAAAATACTTGTAATATATTGTTTTTTTTTCGCGATTTCTTTAATAGCTATATTACAAAATATATCACGAAATATACTCGGTAATATAGGCCATTTCCGCTAGAAATTGTTTTTCGTATAAGATAATATATCATTGAATTCTAATTTAATACTCTCATAATTGTGAATCGATCGACACCTATAAAGTACAGCAGAGAGGTATCCACTTGCCAATCTTTTTTAATCGTGTTTTACTGTAACTTAACACAATGAAATACATTTTTTTTGCCTGTATATATTAAATTATGCCGTGTTTACGAAGTACGAAATATTATTGGACCAAATATATATTATATTTATATATAATATAGGGAAATTTTTGTCCTTTATATATATACATATATATATGGGTTTTAAAATATATTACAACACCTAATGGCATGGTATGGTGTATTATTTGGCCACAGTCAATAAATAATACTGCGGTCAAGCACCATATCCGCTCGACATTGCTAGCTCTCGGATAGATGACCACTCGGGTTCTTAGCGACAAAGCCATGTCCTACATACGGAAACACGTGTTCCAATAACCTACCGTATTTTGTCCAACCGTGACAATTATAAGTACAATTCACAGCTATAATGGCTTGAGTTTTCGAATCTTAATTAATAAAAAAAAATTGTATCATCTACTATATAACATTTTACAAAATATTTTAAACCATTAAAAAAAATATTGTCAACCTAAATAAATAATACATTTTTTATATATAGGTGTTTGTTACTGGAATTTATGTAAATATTAATACAGATTTTAAACTAAATTTATGCTACACATTTTTCTTGAATTACAATTAAAAACATTATAGTTATATTTATTGTATTTAATTTGTAAACGATTATATTACGGCAATACAATTAATTCAAAATTTACAATTATAACAAAAATAGTTATATATTTAAAATATTGTATAAGAATTATTACGCCAAATGCGTTTTGGGTAGGTAGGTCGTAAAATACGACCTTAAGTTATTGTTATAAGTTTATAGCCACTCGTGATAATATTACAATAGGAATACAAGCTTTATAAATATTATCATTTTATATGACAATTGGCAATCCAAAACATTTTAAAGCCCACTTGAGTATGTATACGGAAAATTGTATGTACATCGTTGGTAGTTAATAGTTATTGATGTAGAACCCGTGCAACTACATAAGAGTCCTTGAACGCTAAACGCGTTAGTAGACCACTTGACGCGTGGCACAATATAAAAATTGGGTGACAAATTAACGTTATTTTTTTTATTTTGTCAACCTGAATCCTTTTTCAGTAATTCCTTAAAATATAATAGGTACTTGATTTTGTCAAGTTTTTTCCCTCTCTATCGATCGTTTTGACATTAAAGAACATCAGTTGGTTTATGATTATCAAACGATCGCTGGTTTGAGGTTTTTATTATTTAATACCACATAATAAATTTGATAAACGATGATATGGTTATAAAATTTTATTTCTTTGAGAAAACGTAGAAACTATATAATATTTTTAATGCATTATCTATACACCTGGACAGAATTGTTTTGTTGATATTTAACATATTATGTGATGTATAAGTATATAATATAAAATCGTATTATATATATTTGTATTTCTCATTTGTATATTCCTTTTGTCATTTATGATGATACGAACATTATTGTATATCATATAAATGATAATACAAAGCATTTAGATTAGAGAAAATTAAAACATTAAACATTAATATATGTTATATAATATATTAAGAATAATGATTATATTTACAACACCAATGTTGGATTGTAATTATTCTCTTATTATAAAATGACACGCGCATAGTTATATGTAATTATAGATGCCGCCACGAAATACAAATAATACCAATAAATACATAAATATATCAAAAATTATTAATACAAACTAATCAGTGTGAAGGACTTTTATTTGCTGACTATTATATATCTTAGGTCAAATGTCCGAATCACAACACAATGTTAATATATTTATATTAGATATTTTAAATTATATTCAAATAGCGGATTTATCTATGTGAATAGTCTGGTCATAGGTTCAAATCATATTGTATGATATTTTATTATTTTAAATTAAGTTTGAATACATTTAATGGATACCAAATTTTTAAACCTACCTACCCGATAAAGGGAACGAACGACGCTCAGTCGCATTCGCAAGCATTAAACGTTATTTTTTTGTTTAAATCGTTAAGTGTTTTATTTAGTTATTTCTCATCAATAAAATCAATTTTATTATATTTCTTCTACATTTTCATGTATGATAATTGATAATCACCTGTAATATATGTTAAATCTTTTTTAGAAAATCACATGAAGACAATTCATCATTGCATGTTTTATAAAAAGTAAGAAATATTAATTTATGGATGCATTATAATATATACCCTTAATAACTATATTTAATACTATAAAAGTCTTGTATTCACTTCTCAGCAAAATATTATATCATATTGTAATGAATAATGATAAATATATGTAACGAATTAAATATATTTAGCTAATTTTACGAATTTAATAAGAAACATTTTACAAATGAATTGCATTATTTAATTATGAAATCAATAGTTTTATAGATACGTTATCTATAAGATATAGTTTAAACTATTTTTCCTTTTTTTTTTTTATGGAGACGAAGGTACTAAATTATTCATAATATTGATTAGAAAAACATAAGTTGTAGTCTTTACATCCTTAACTATAGTTTCAACACATAATATACAATCATACAATACAAATTACTATTGATTTCAATATTTATTTTATATCTATCAAGCAAACATATAGTCGCTGATGAATATATGTATAGATATGTGGTTAAAAATACTTAAAATATATATTAAATGATCGGATCATTTTTTATGGAAAAAAATAACAATTCTTACTATTAGTTATTTAAATTGCTATACCATACCAAAAACATATTTTTAAATTATTATTATTTTTTTCAATAATTTTTATTAGGTAAAATTTTAAAATTGTAGCAAATTATTATATAAGTACTAATTGGTACTTGATGAGGACTTAAGTTGCTGGTATTTGTCATAGTTTAAGGGGGTGGAGTGGGAGTGTTTGAGCCTTTCTCTCTTATTTATAGCAATGATTATACATTTCTAATAGATATTTTATTGGATTTATTTGTTTGAGGTAACTATTTGTATGTAAGTTCGATTTTCATTTATAATTTTGATAATTATATTGTAAGTATTCAGTTATAGGTGTATGTTTTATTATAGCTGCTAAAAATTTTTAGAATTGCAAATTTTGATAATACGATTTTTTTTATTTTTAATAACTTTTCACGTATCAATCATGGTAGCTTGTAGGTACATGAAATATATAGCATTTGTTATATATCTAGCTATTTTGTAATATTACTATTGTAATTTTTTGTGTGTATTACTTGGTAGAGTACAGTAATAACATTATATTTAAGATAGTATTTAGATATAATACTCTTATGGTGTTTTCGTTGAAAAATGTTTGTATTGCAGGGTACTTGTTTGATCCTCGATTTTACCTATAAGCACTCTTGATTTTAAATAAATGCCCGTTTATATGTATAAGTACTATTTAAATTTCAACTTAAAATCCAGCTGTACTTCAATGTAAGAGTTGAACGATAAAGGAATTCTTTATGTCCATATACATAATATACTTACTATTTCCGAAATAAAGACTCCCGTTTTTTCTTCGCACGAAATAGGTAGCCGGTAGGTGGGTGTACATACACTTTGTCATATATTTACTCGCCGCGCGCGGTTTATTATTGCAAAGTGAAAAAGCAGCAGCTGTTGTATGTTTACTTATAGTTATTACTTTCAATGGGGTATACAAACTGCAATTGTACAGAGTCGAAGAATGTATTCTTTGGACGTGTAAGTTTTTTCGGATTTGAAGGAAAAAATGAAACGCAGAGTGCAAATTCAATATGTGTCATTTCGCATGTCCTCGTGCAGTACTCCTCCGCGACCAGTGTGAATGACGTTATCTTGATTTCGTATCTCAGCGACGTCCTCTATATTATATACGTGGCATTAATATATGTACGGTGTCCTTACTCCTTTGTACCGAGGGCGATACAAACCCGCGGAATAGGTGACGAGAAACATCCTCCTTTTATATACTGTATTATATATATATATATTTATGTATACATAGAGAGAGAGTCCTTGTGTTTACGGTTTTGATCTATATATATATATACATTATATACTATACACGTATCCTACAAGTACAATACCAAGCATAATACTCCGTTCGAAAATCTGAAGAAAACCCGCGAACGGAATGTTCTTTGATGTACAATAATATATATAGTTACAGTACAAACATTATGACATGGCGTCATCAGCGGTAAAGCTGCAAAAATCACCTGCATGCGACTATGCGAGCGTTAATCAAACTCAATACGATGTTTTACGATTTAGTGTTCAAAAACGGTTGATATACGAAAGTGTATAGATTGAGCTTAAATAACCATTCGTAAGCCCATTGTAATGATCGTGCGATCATTTTTCATTTTCAGGGTAGACGAGTCGACTATTGGTCTACCGAACTTAAAATACATAAAAATTAATACTTACCATACTCAGTACTTAATACTTATTAAGATTATGAGAATGAATGTGCATATGAATGTAATCTGATAGTATCATTGTATGTTAATATGTTAGGTATCCTTATTTTTCAAACCTTAAGATGAAACTAAATGGTATAAGCTCAATAATATTGGTATATCGAACATGTATGCAAATAATAGGAGCAAGACATTGCTACAATGCTCTTAAAATACAAATTTGAAGACAATCGACCAATGACTATAAAAACGTATCCGTTTTAGTTTTTAGGCGTCTATATAAGTATATAGGAGGTTTATAATACAGGCTTGGTGTAGATAATAAAACCATTGAATGAAACGCAACAAAATAACGTTTCCAGCGAATCTCGACACGAGTCAGCATTCCGACAAAAGCGTGTTCGAAGACGTGTCCGCAACAAAACTATGCACAGGATGTGCAAGCCAGAACTGCGCCGCACGTACGAAATTATAAAAGGAAGGAAAAAACGCCATTGTCCAATCCACACAATACATATATATAATATACTACCTTTTACCTACACCTATATGTGTACACATGCGTATAAGGACTCTTGTCCGTTGGCTCCACTCCGAGTAAGATTGACCGTCGCAAATGTCGACGGCGGTCCACGGGACTTCTTTACCTAAAAGGTACCTATATTATATTGTGTGGGCGCGCGTACCTGCAGCACTATACATATATATGCTGCGTATAATAGTTCCGGAGGAAAGTGAGGCGACAACAATGGAAATACACGTGTAGCCGATATAAATGCGATAACTCGCGTATCGATTATACCGTGCACGTTGTATAGATGTACGTATATACCCCCGAAAAAAAAAGCAGGTGAACGAGGCAAAAAGGAGAGAATGTTATATACCTACACGAGTATACACACACACACACATATAGTAAATATATATTATTATATACATATATATGGGTTGCGGTGGACCGCCCAGCAAATGAATGGATCGGCATTTCCGGCCGTTTCATTCACCGTTTTCATACAGTGTATATTATGCTGTGGCTCTCCCGAGAGACCCTCCAGATTTTCATTTCGAAACAGGTTCCGATTTCATGCGATGCGTATACACCGCTTACACGTGTGTGAGTGTGTGTGTGTGTATTATCATATTATACACATTGTACGGTGAAAAAGATAAAAAGAGAAAATCGACCGTTAATCGCGAGCGCGCACATACACAAGTATTTCGTTTCCAAACCGTCATCAGTATATATGATATATTATTACATACATTTGACATATATATAAAGGTACGCAAGTGCGTCACGCCCATCGTAGTCAGACGTTGTTGAAATTAAATGTACGTTATAATATACCTATGTGTCAATGCGATGATTTTTTTAACGGACTCTCGAAGTACCTACGACGGTATGGAATAGGTACACTTTATACAATGCCGCCGACGACGACGACGTTTTTATATAAGAAGAAAATTTGAATATTTAACTACAACGCCCATATATATAATCTCGACGGTGACGGGACGTTATAACGACGCATCGTTATTATTGTAGCTTCCTATATTATAGGTTCACAAACATTTGAAACGCGCGTTTCATAATAATCTTATGACATAATATTCCTATACCGAAAATGATATTTGACACGGGATGAAATGTCACAATAACATAGTATATACTCGTATTATTATAAATAGATTATAGACGTTTTGGTTACGGTTTGAAATTAGAATAATATTAAGAGCTTAATCCAAGCGTTAAGATAAACTTTACAATAAAATTTAATGTATATACCTAATACGATTTTGACAAGATTATAATATATGTATATTGTATAGGTACCTATACTATTAATTCGCATTTTATCATTAATTAATTGGACGCCACATCATCATAAATTGTTCCGTTTCGCACGAACAAGAATCACTTGGGCTAATTCCTAATTATAAATGAAAAATGAATTGTCATCATAAAAAAAGAGCTTTACCGCCCGCATAGGTACAATTATTTTTACTGATCACTAAAACGAAAAAAGTTATTGTATTGTTTTAAAATCTATTATTTTTATATTTTTAAAATTTGAGTAACTTTTTCAGCAAATAATATGATAAATATGGAATAAAAACTATATTTCATAGAAAAATTCTATAATTTTTATAATGAAAATTTGATTTCGTATCTATAGTCGTATTTTTGTACACAGTCATTTCGATATATGTACAATATAATATTATCTTATATTTTATAAATCATGAGTTTACCTCCCTATTTCTGATCTACCTGTACGTTTATAATACATTTTTAAATTACGAAATTATATAAATCCAATTATATTGGCATGTTGCAATATCTTAAGTTGGAAATTATTGGTCCATTTCAATTGTATAAAATATTATAATATACCAAATAAAACGGCTGTGCACAGCTATAGACTCAATTGGAAACTGTAAAATATTAAAGACTGTTACGACACGCAATAATGAGTTCAATAAAAGTAAAGTTATAAGAATACTACCTATAACTACGTTTTTTATTTTTGAACAATGAGAGCACCCAATTTGTATTTTTATATCTGCAGTTTGTATTTCTATATATAGTGCAAATTTCAACCCAGGCCGGGCATTCAAGTCTTCCACAATCTTTATAATCATTGTGACTAATATTTAGATATGATATAAGGGTAATATTTTTTAACATTTTTTTAAAATGAAACATTCATAAGTTCATCATAAATTTAATGAATTATATCAAAGGAAATTTAATTTCAGAAGACTAAAAGAAAACTGTATTTAAAATATTTAATATCCTTAATTGTTAGTTGCTGCATGGCGATATTTTTTTGTTTAAAAATATTTCTAAATGGTAAAATGTTTTTAAAAACTACAAAAATAAATAAACATCTCAAATTAACGATTTAAGAATCAACATAAATTATATAGGTACGTATAAAAGATGAAAAACATCAAAATAATTTGAACAATTTGTCGTCGACAAGTAGAACCATGTAATATACATTTAGTTATCTATACAGCTTCTGTTGATTAAAATCGATTAATTTACCATCAAATAAACCAATCGTATATTTTGTTTAAATTACCTATGCGTATCGACGTAAAATGTGAAAAAAGAGTTCGGCTCAAATGTATCTATTTAAAAAGTCAGTCTCAATAAAATATAAAAAAAAAAATAATACAACACTGATGAAGTAAGTGGAGTGAAACGATGACCCACCGTGCACCGGATGACGGACGCAGTCTCTGCATGTATATCTTACCTTGTTAAAACTAATTTATGTTTGTTTTTCTCGTATAATTCTCCATATTATATATATTATACCTACTTGATATTACGTGTACGCCAAGGAATACGCATTATTATTGTATTATTCTATATCGATTTCGGATAATAATCACGTACGCTGCAGCAGTAAATTCGATTCGGAGTTAATGGTGTGCAGAGGCAATCGCAGGTAGGTATACCTATCTATGTAAACGCTCGTACCGTGTAATATATTTTAATGAGTCTGCGCGTGCAAGGCGGTGTGTATATATATACAGATACTTGTTAGTTGTTATATTTTGTTAATGATGTGTCTGGAATCGAAAAACTGTACGATTGCCACAATAGTAGGTAGGTCCACAACTCCAGCGAATGAGGAAAAAGAATAATAATTGTAATAATATCTAATATATTTATTACCATTTTCTTTTTTTATAACACATAATATATATGCTTATTGTATGTAATTTCCTGTATGGATTATACATTTTTTTCTTTCTTTGCACCCCCGAATAAAACAATCCCTAGAGTTTTTTCGAAACGCTTGTCTTGAAACAATAATTTATTTACATGTCTACATCGAATAACAATGATATTTTGATACTTAATGTTTAAAATTTAAAATTAACCTGTATTATAAGACGAAATATCGATATAACCAATTATATCGAGGCCAAATCTGTGGGGTTTATTTTTATTTTCATATCGATCGATAAACTACCAATAGTAAGAATTTTATTCATAATTATATTCATTTTTCATAATTTCCTATAAAATATAATATAATATATAACAGTGATAAAACTATTGACTCTGAAAACTAAGTTTATTGAGAGAACGAACTCGAGTGAAAATAATATGTAGGTACTTAAACCTAAAAAATTAATTTATCACAATGATGATATACTTTAAATAATAAACACAGTGGTGTAGTTAGTGATCAGAATAATATAGGTATTAATATATTACCTAAAAGTTACACATTTATTATAAACAATGACATTTTTTTGTTAATAAAAGCTTTTATTTAAATAAATTAAATAAAAATTATAACACTTAAAAAAATCGAGGCACGGTGTTGCTTGTGCGTAAATATTATATAGTGTCTATATTATATTGTTTTTGCGAGGAGTCTATTGCACGATTTACGAACGATATATTTAGTATCTATAAAAATATTTCGTCGATTATCGCAATCTAGTCGTAAAACAGACAAAAAATGGGATCGCCGCAGAATTAGTCAGGAAAATATATAAAAATAACGTGCATAGAATGACTACGAATTCGTGTAACGTTTTATTACACGCGTCTACCACGCGCGGTACTCGTACACGACGAATAACAATAAACATATTATAATATAATATAATAATATAATATATAACACGATGGTATATAGTCAATAAACTAATAAAATAAATAACACTATTACCGCCAACACAATATATAATATACAAATATATGTATAGTAGCCGCAGTAGCCTCTGTCTCTCTCTTCTCTCCCGCCGACACACATTTACGCGTACACTAATATACCACAACCCCCAGTGGCGACCGTATATATATATAACGTATGATATGCGCTCACGCCCGAGCCCACGACGGTGTTCTCTTTACCACCACCACCGGCCGACGTCTTATACGACGAAAAGAAGAGGGAAAAACGCCTCTAAACGTACGATAATAATAAGACGTCCGTTTTATTCGATGTCACGGGCGTCTGTAGTGCTCAGTCGTTCTTAAGGGTCGGTCGCTGCAGCTCGTTCAGTGCAAAATACACCCTCGTCGATCTCAGTCCGATCCGTCGTCTTAAATACTACTCGATATACTCATTCGTATGTAATATACGATTAATTGCAATTGTTTTTCGTCTTCCACTATTCTTGTACACGCTACCGTCAAACGACATACGTACCTATATTATTTAGTTACGCATAAATCGAATTATTTTTATACCCGGAACAGGATATTTAACACCTTTACCCGACGGTCGTCTACCCCTGCAGTGGATAAAAGTTTTGTTTTTTCGATATTCTTAGGTGAGCATTTTTTTTTTTTTTAAGTATACGTAAAGCACATCCAGACTCTACAATAACATAATACAATAATTTTTGTATTATAGTTGTGTTTAATTTAATTTTTTTCGACATTTTAGACCTCTTCAGTCCGGTTCGAACGAAATGTGTCATACCACGATTTCCGGTACCGACGACGACGATAACATGGATGAGATCTCTTCGACCTCTTTGGCATCCAACAACAAGAAAACCGGAAAACACATCGAACCCCGAAAGGTACGGAAAAGTATTATTTTCTATTATTATTTTTTGTATCGAGCTGTCGCGGAGACGTGCAATGCGGTGATGACTTACGGTTTAAAATTAGCCGCGCCACGCTATACATCACCATAGGCTATATTATTATACACAACATATGAACTTTTTTTTATTCATACTCTACGCCTATATATAGATCCGAAAGCCGTTGATGGAGAAAAAGCGACGAGCAAGAATAAATCAAAGCCTGGACGAACTGAAACGAATCGTAGTGGACGCTGAGAAATCCGTAAGTACTCAAATATACAATATATGTATATTAACCGTATAATAGATACTACGTACCGTTTACACATTAACGCTATAAATTAGTTTTTATTATACGTATCAAAGTTGGAATTAAATAATTAAATATTATTGTTGTCACGGTAAACACTATTACATAATTCGTCTAAATCCACAATGAAATATCATCAAAAATCCACATTCTTAAATGTCAAATTATTCATATTCTTACGCGCGTGTATATAAAAGCGGGAAACGGAAATAGTCGGATTATATAAGAGGGCGCTACCTATAATCCTACCAAACGTATTAGTATATCACATTATACATCCTACTTATGTACATGTACCATACAAATTTTATGCGTTGTAATATGTAGTTATACATTGGTTTATGATGCAAGAACTTAATTTATATACATTATACATAACTACATTTGTCTAAATTATTAATATGTCTCATAAATAATTATAATAAAAAAGCCCGATTCTACATAAAGGCACGCTCATAAAAACTCCTCAATACGACCTCCAGTTAAATTTATGACATTTTCGTTTTATTTTTTAGTAGGCACATCGAACCCTTCCTGATATCACACCCTCATAAGGGATAATCTACAAAACTAGAAATATTATGTAGATTTTTTTTTGAAGGGGAGGAATATGGAATAATGCTTAAAGTTGACTTAAGTCTCATTAAAGTTATGTGAGTGTTCGTTTTGTATTGACTCGGTCACACATGATGTGCATAAGAGAATGTATTTTTCATTACAATTTTTATTTTATATTTTTTTAACATCTCCAACTATTTAGTGTACCTTAGCACCAATAGTGATATTTTTATCAATAACCACTTAATAATGACCGATAAAAAAGTCACATATTATGGTGAACAATAGCTACTTGTATCAATATTATTATCTGCTAGATTTTGCTTATTTTTTGGCCTGAAGTGACAAACTAACAATCGACGATAAAAACTATTAATACCTAAATATTTAAGTAAAAGATTTACCTACATATAGAATATATTATAATAAATGGTTTTTAATAACTAATAATTAATATGATTGGACGTGGTCGTGTTTGACGTATTTTTTTTTAAGTAATCTTTTAACACAGACAAGTTTACTTGTTCGTATTATTTGAATGAAATAATTTTGATATAATAGATCAATTGATCAAATTATTTGTAAATATTGTAATACTGTATACATATACATCATAATTTATCGTATAGGTAGGTATACTATTATTTAATGATTGAATAAAACGAACTCTCATATATACCTAATATATAATACGAATTTATTCCAAAAAATAAATATCCAAAAACATTTTTTTTGTTTATCGACCAATTAGATATTATTTATAGTTTGTTAAACCGAGATTTGAAAACTTATTTTTTATTCATTATCACTGTTTGTATTAGTATAATAATAATATAATTGGACGATAAACAATATTTTTATTTAAATAAAACCCATATAGGTATATGCAGTAGGTAAAATACGTATTTAGTATACGAGCTAAACTTAAAAAAAAAAACGGTTTAAAAATAAAAATAAATATAAAATATTAATAATATTGTCAGGAAGGAAATATATATATATAATAGGTACATAACCATCGCGACATCGCTTATGATAGCTAGTCACATATTTTTAAGAGGACGTTTATTATCTATTATTGTTATTGGTTGATTGCAGGCCGGTCAAGACCTCTCCCGAGTTAACAAACTGGAAAAAGCCGATATCCTGGAGATGACGGTCAGGTACCTGAAACGGAATTCGATGGCCTCGGCGCCGTCGCCTCCACCACCCGGACCGGAAATGTACGCGGCCGGATACAGGCGGTGCATAGGACAGGTCCAAGAGCTGTTGGCCGAACAGTGGACGGACGAGCGGCGACAGACGTCCGGTCAAAGGATGATCCTGCACCTAGAATCGTGTGCGAAAAGGCTAGGCGCACCGGTGAACCGCCTGTCGTCATCGTCTTCTCACCCGGAACAACCGCCTTGTAAAAAAATCAAGGCCATAAACAACAGTAACATTTGCTCGTCCTCGTCTTCGTATTCGTCCGACGAAGACGAAAGTACCGCGACGACGGAAGACCGTAGCGCGACAGAGTTCCGTCCAGACGCCACCCCCGCAAAGTTGATGTGGAGGCCTTGGTGACGGGCTGGGACGGTGTTGTTTACCGGTAGATAACTGTGGTTTTCGCACCCCTCTCGACATACGTACACCGTAATGTAATAATATTATTGATAATAATTGTATGTTGTTTGTACCTGTTTTCCAAGACTTTAGTTCGTAAGACGTGTAAATAAATATATTGTATGTTATATAATACGATTATGTATCGTGACGAAAATGATGATTATTTTTTTTTTTTATCCCTCATAAATAACAAGACAATCGATCGAATCGTTATTATATCAATAGTTGTTTTATTATTCGTCATTACAATCATTTCAAACGGGTATGTATAATAATATATTATATAAATACTTAAACCTATACAACATCACATTGGTCTAAACGTAAAAACCGACGGTACAATAAAAATTCACTGTGCACAACACTATTCATCAAAACAGTAGCTCTCCGATTGCAAACATTGACAAAATTAATATATTTATTGCTCGTATATCTTTAAAAAAAAAGTGTGATCTTCAAAACTGTACAATAATGGCGGATAATCAAAACAATTTTATTGTTAAAGGTCTTTTTTAAAGAAAACAAAATTCCAAAACAAATAAATGAATGTTTGTAAATCGTTATAGTAGACAAAATTTAACAAGTATAATTTAAAGGAAAAACGAGCATATTATCTAAGTTTCTTTTTTTTACAGTTGATCATAATATTATAGAATGTAAATCAAGTATTGGTGTGTTGTTTGTTTTACAGTGTGTCAGTGTCAGAGAACAGAGAGAGAGAGCTACAGTTGTAGCTAGTGACAAGTTCTAAATATTAATATATGTCTATACATATATTAAGTATTCAAAATAAAAAAAAACATTTACAAATGGAATGGTACAACATTTTTTTTTTAACAATACAAATAATTAGACCCAAAAAGCCTAATTTATATTTTTTTTAATATCCACCGATAAATATAAAATAAATAATTAGTAAAATGTATGTGCGGATTCAACATTTTAGTTACTGCGTTTGTATTAATAATTATAGGTTTATAATAGTTAATAAATTATGTATGTTAATAACAATTACAGCCCAATACAGTTTATTATAATGATATTGAAACATAAGCTTATATATTAAATAATTCACGATAAAATAAAATAAAATAATAAATTATAGTTTTTTCACTATCTATTACATTATAATAGATATTTATATAATGATTAATGAGATATTTTAGTTGGTCTAATTTAACAATTTATGGATTTAGAGTAATTAAGTTTACACTAAATATAATGAGATAAATGTATTATAAGAATATTAGAATCATATAATAAGCTTATAAATTAAGTTGTAAAATTTATCTAAATAAGAATATATAAAAACATAAGTGATAAAAATTTAAAATTTTCACTTGAATATAACCAAATTTTACCAAATTGTACATCTCAAACAAATGTAATGTATTAATTGAACTAAACTTAACACTTTGAATTAAACTATACTAAAATTAATAGCATAATCTTAAGGGTTCATAAAAAAAAAATTCTTTTACAATAAAGTAATTTAATTTAAAAGGATGTTTACTTCAAAACGTGTATTGTATACGTTTATGATAAATATTCTTAACTTATTTAAGTCTTTTTAAATTTTTTATTGTATACACAGAAAATTTAAGAATATTTGTACAGGCATTTTAACAATTTTTTACAATTAACAACACTAGAACAGCACAATAATTTAAACAAGTACGAATAAGAAGTGTAAGTATGCTACAATTGTAGTCAATGTTGTAAAATACTATTCTATGACGAAGTACAAACTTAACTTAACTTCATTTTGTATAATAATTGTTTTTAACTTCTTTCATATAAATTAATCTCAGAAGTGAAGTAAAAATGATATACTTAAATGTTGGAAGTAACAGAATTTAAGACATAAAGTATAATTTGATAAAATTATTTTTTATGACTAAAATTAGTATAATAAAAGGATAAAAAATAGTTTTTATAAAATAAATAGTGATAACATGTTACTATTTTTATTGCATCATTAGTGATATTATATGATATTTATCGTTTCCAATTTTAGTTCCTAAAAGAACAAATAAGTACTGAAATTATTTAAAGTGTAAATACTGTTTTTGTTATAAATAATACTATCATAGAATTTCCATAGATCATAATACTGAATACATAAATATTAAACAAATATCAATAATTAACTTAATAACAAAATGAATGATTCACATATCATTTAATATTTAATGATAATAATAAAAATACAATAATTTTATTAAAAATTGAAATTAATTAAAAATTTTTGAATACTTCTATAAATTCAAGAAAAATAACATTTACATAGTCATTAGTTATACAAATGTATATGGACTAATAATATTAAACAATCACTATTTTTACAGTAAACTTTATAATTTATTTTAGTAAAACATAATAGGATTTAAATAAGCTAAATAATATGTATTGTCAAAGAATCTAATAAAAATAACTCATTGTAACAATATTTTTGAATATTTAAAACGAAAATAATAATAATAAATTAATTATAATATAACAAAAATGTTTAGTATAATGATAATAATAATAAACTCCAATATTTGGTTACCTGGCATAATATGTTGGCTTTAAAATTGTACCCAATTAGGATTAGAATTTCCACCTGATTGAGAAGTATTATTTGCAGAAGTAAATTCACCCCAATTATTTGGATTTGTAGATTGATGTGATGGAGATGATGTTTGTGAGGGTGGTGCTGGAATGGTTTTTACACTGGAAGAACCTGGAGGTGGCGGTAACAGTCCTCCACTGCCTGAAATTGTTGGTCGAGGTTTAGTCTGTTTATTAGCCACTCCTTCACTGCCATCTTTTTTCTAAACACATAAGTAAGTTGAATAGAAATATTATTAATTGTCATACCAACAACAATTATTAAAGCTTACAGTAATTTTCATATTAATTTTAATTGTTTCGCCTTCTTTGAATTTGAGATCCAATTCTTGTTTGGGTTCATTCTTTTCCTTAGCAATTTCTTCACAGACTTTGATTCTTTTAAAATGATCTTGTAAGGCAACATTTAAATCAAAACTATCAGAACGATCACCAAATCCAAGACCAATAAATGCAGCACGACCTAATTTAAATATTATAAACTCATTAATTATTATACAAACATTTTAAAAATGAGGTCATAAGCTACATACCATTTTCATCTTGGATGCGCACGACAAAGTATCTAGAAGAATCAGAAACAGACTCAAGAGCCACGCCTGGGTACTGTTCAATGGGGCATTTAGCAAATAGTTCACCATTGTTACGGTCTTCAAGTTTAAGAGTGCATGCATCACCCACACTGACAATTCTCAAGCGACCAGTCCAAGTTGGTTCAGCGAGATTCCAATCAGCCGCCCTAGAAAAACAATTAAGTATAACGTACAAA
Organism: Aphis gossypii; assembly: GCF_020184175.1. NCBI lineage: Eukaryota > Metazoa > Arthropoda > Insecta > Hemiptera > Aphididae > Aphis > Aphis gossypii. Next base: position 10,396,690 of record NC_065532.1, read on the forward strand.
CGACTGAATAGTACAGTACACACAAGTGAGTTAATAATTTTGTATATTGTTTTAAGTTTAAATTGCAATCATTAAGAATTACAATTGACAATAACAATTGCCAAATATTGAAATATCAAACAAATCCAAATTAAATTATAATCACCTGTATCCTCTGTTGGTGGTTCTTGGCGGTATTTTGAAAACGAAAACTTCGTTTTTTACCAATAATATGCTTTCGTACGTGTCCATGATTGCCTTTAAAATAAAACGATGAAAAACTAATACAGAAAAAGGGTTCGATTCATTCAATTCAACAAATAAATGTATTGTTCTTCTTGTAATCGTGTTAAAAAATATATATCAAATTTGACTTTATCACTGTACAGTTACGTTGTTTTTTCTTTAGTCCATGAACCGCGGGACGCTTGAAGCACGGCGTATATTATAATATTTTGTAGTCGAGAGAAATCATTAATTCATTTTACTCCATGACAATGCGTATGTAAATTATTTGAATAATATAAACAGTAACATTATGTAAACACATAAATAACAACCAGTCTAAAATTATTATAAAATATTAATAATAATAAAAAAAATAATAACTTTCGATGAATTCTATGTAGTAAGGTCAATAAGGCCAGTAAGGGTAACTACCTAATCTATATAATATATATTATTATTATGCTAAGCAAGAACCACATTCACCAACCTTTTCCAATAAATCAAGTGTAGGTATTCAATATTCATGTATTCAACTCTCAGATTGTAAGTGTATTATAAAATTGTACATGTACACTAGGTACTGTAAATCTAATATTGAATTTTTTTTATAAAAAGCTGTTTATGTTGGTTTGATGATGAGATATCTGGCAATGATTAACTTCAAGCTTAGAGATTTTTGGTGTAAAAGATACAAAAAGCATACATCAAAATTCAAAATTTATTCTTAAATCCAAATATTATTGATTGACGCTTGTCATAATGTGATCATTCTCGATTGATATTTTTTTATTTTTTTTTTCATAAACTTGAAAAGTTGAAAATGATTACCTATTTAAACTTCCAAGATAAACCAAACAATGAAGCAACACTACGGAGAGCACTATAAGATAAAGTGTCTATGTTTCGTAGATTTTGATATTTTTGAGTACATCAGTACATGCATGCAGGACAACAGTTAAATTGGTTCCTTATATTTTTAATTTTTATGTACCTTTTTATATAGGTATAGTGTATAGCTATGTATTTATCTACCTAACACATAAAAATACAGGTAAATAATTTAAATTAAAAAAAGTATATTAAATTTATTAATTATTAAATTATTCTTGATACCTTAAACTTAATGGTTAATGTTTGTATGTAATGAAATCTTGAAATCACACCAGTGTCATATTTTAGATTCTGAACAAAGTGATAAATAATGTATTAATTTTACAATGATGTGTGTGTGTGTGTGTACAGCATATAACTTATCGTAATAATGCTTAAATTTGAAACTTCGAGCGGGTGGTTTCCGATGGCAAAGTGAATATCCTTAATGCATTATAGAGGCCAAAAGTATAAACATTTTCCAACAGTTTTCAAAAATTTCGATGTAAATCAAAAACTTAAAACGGCCAATCACTGTAAGTAGGTACTTAACATTTTCACCAAATGTTTATATTACTTAAGTGTTATTATCTACACACAGCTAAATATTCAAAATATTATGGCTTTTTTGGGTTACTATAATAGACTACTATAGACTATAGACCACTGAAATTTTCAATTTTTCTAAGTATTTTTTTTTTTAAAAAAGTTAATAAAAAAACTTGAAAATTTAATACAAAATTTTAGTAGTCATAAGTTGTTTTTATTGTAGTTTAAAAAAAAAAATCAATTATTCTTACATCCGGGAAATATATTATATAATACTATTATAACATCGTTAAATGAATAACAAATAATAATGATTATTAAAAAACAACATTGGGCGTGGCATTTGTGGGTTTTCGCATCATACAGCCAATCAGCTCGCTATACTTACTATATTACTTTTCTATTGGTTATTATTATTATTGTATGCGTTTTAACTTATCTTAACTTTTCCAGTCTTATGATTAAGTTCGTCAGTCGTATTTGGAACGCTGCAGTGATCTATACTTAAAACCTCACATGACCGTTCAAAGCACTGAGCCGTTGTCACATCTCATAATATACGTCGACAATAAAAATTGATTCATCGTCGATTCTATAAATACACTCATTCTGTGCGGTGGATCGTGGGCGATTGCTTAACCAGGTACGCTTTAAACAATTACTTTAATATATTATAACACGTATACGTATAATTTATATTTCAAAATTCAAATTTTATGAGAGAGACACATAACTTATATTAGGTATGTTCCCTTCTCGAAATAAATGAAATAAAGATAGGTATACAATATATACATACTGTTACCTACTATAGGAACACGTAGATACTTATTGTTTCGTTTTCAAACCAAATAGTGTGTTTAGACTTTAGATACAAATAACATAATTCTGTACAAATCTGAAAATGTCAAAATATTAGACATGTTCTCTAACAAAAGTGATACTAAAACCTCTAGAAAACCGCCAGGTATAAGTGGAATAACACTATAACAGTAAAAAATTGTTGACGATCGTTGAACGGTGTGAATTTGTATAAGTACGTGACAAAAAATCGGGACTTGCTTTTAAACTTTTAAAGTATAGATTATTCGAAAAGTATACGTGGTAGATCCCTACTTGGAAAATTTCACTAGTTATTTAGATTGGCATTTTCTTTACATGATTTAATTTTCAAAATATTTCGCTTATTTTAAGGCTATTTATAGACATTTGAAATATTCGTTTTATTTAGTTTTTTTATTACAATATCGATAACATTTTTATGACTAAGTCAAAATACTTGAAAATTTCATACAAAGTTCCTCATTAGTTAGTCTTGTACCTAGTGATTCAAAAATTATAAGAATATGTAGGTACAATTTTTTTTATTAGTATTTGAAGTTCAAATATTGATAAAAATTCTTCTTAATCATGAATATTTGCAAATTATTTTGTATTTATAATTCATAATTTTTTTTGTATAAGTACCTAGCTTAGTGTTAAAAATTTAGTATAAGATTTTCCACAAGTTTGGCTTACAATAGGTATAAAATAACTTAAATTTTAGTGTATTCATAGGCCATTAAAACGTTTAAACCCCCTTTTTTACCACCAAATTTAAAATATGTATCCTAGTCTAATAAATCATCAAAGTTCAGAATCGTTTTTTCGTACACAATGATACCTATCATTGGATTTATATTTAATACATCCATTATAGTGACCTACTATACAGCAGAGCGTTACTCACTTGACTTTATCTCTTTTAGATTCGGAACGAAGTGATGAATGTATTGATTTTACAATGATGTGTGTTTTTTTTTTTTTTGTGTCTGTGTACAGCATAACTAGTCGAAATAATGCTCCAATTTCAAACTATGGGGGTGGTTTCCGATGTAAAAGTGAATATCCTTGGTGCATTATAGAGGTAAAAAGTAAACATTTTCCAATAGTTTTCAAAAAAATCGAGAAAAACACAAAAAAAATGACGGAAAAACGGCAATTTTTACGCAAAACCAGTTTTCGACCAAATCGATTTTTTTTTATGGTTGTAATTCAAAAACTAATCACTGAAAATACTTGAAATTTTCACCAAATGTTAATGTCAGTGGTATCTGTATATAGTTAAATTTTCAAAAAAATTTGACTGTTTTTGAGTTATTTATAGACCACTGAAATTTTCGATTTTTTTGAGAAATTTTTTTTAAAGTGTCGATAAAAAATTTTTGGATGACCAAAAAGTTTTAAAAATTTAATACAAGATTTCTTATAAGTTGTTTTTATTGTAGCTAAAAAAAATTAAAAATCGTTAGTCACAATTTTTTTTTATAAGAGTTTATAGTTCAAATTTTTACGAAATCTGTCGAAAACTCGAAAATTTGCAAGTAATTTTGAAGTTGAAAAATCATAAAATTTTTTTCTTTTATAACTAAGTTTTGAAAATTTGGTACAAGGTTCTCCATACATTTTTCTTCAAATATCTGTAAAAAAAACTACCGGATTCAGACAAAAATTTTTTATGAGTGTTTGAAATTTAAATTTTTACAAAACCGCGTTAAATAACGGTTTAGCCTCAAACGATTTTTGATATTTGTTATAATTCAAAAAGTATAAGTCGTAGATACTTGAAAATTTTACCAGTTATTTAAATTGGCATTTTCTTTACTTGATTTAATTTTCAAAATATTTTGACTTTTTTTGAGCTATTTATAGACAACTGAAATTTTCAATTTTTCTGAAAATTGTTTTTTTATGTGTCGATAAAATCTTTTTGGCCCTATCAAAATACTTGAAAATTTAATGCAAAGTTCCTCATAAGTTATTATTATAGTGATTAAAAAATTATAAGAATACATAGGCACAATTTTTTTTTATTAGCATTTGAAGTTCAAATATTGACAAAAATTCGTCAAAACTATGAATACTTGCAAATTATTTTGTAGGTATATTTCATAAAAATTTTTGTATAAGTAGCCTAAGAGTTGAAAATTTAATACAAGGTTTTTCATAAGTTTAGCTTACAATTATTATAAAAGAATTTAAATTTTGTTGTATTCAAGCCATTAAAACATAAACCACCTTTTTCACCAACCACTAGAAATTATATCCTAGGCTGACAAATTATCTTTGTTCAGAATCGTTTTTCGTATACAATGATAACTATCATTGGATTCAAATTTAACACTCCTATAATATATAATAATGATCCATACGGCACCTAATGTACAGCAGAGCGGTACTCACTTTTTTTAAATATTATTTTCTAAAAATTGGATTTTATTTTTTTTTTTTGCGGTTTGGTCTTATTATATTTGAGTATATATATTAGAATAATTGTAATATCAGCTTGAATACTATATAGGAATAGTATTATAGTGTGTTTAAAAAGTAGATTAATATATTAGTTGAATGCGGTGAATAAAATTGAGAGTTAAATTTGAAATAGAAAGATTCGCAAGAGCCAGATTAGTTGAGTTAAAGTAAATGTGTATGTATAATATTATTATTTATGAGAACACCTTATTGAATCATAATATATTATGGTTTTGGGAGCCAATTCAATGGTTTCATCACAGAATAGATACAATGGTCTCATAATTCATATGCATTGTTCCAGTATTCCAATATGGCAATGACAATATGCCAATATATTATTTTTACTTGCATTAATTTTATTATTTACATTGTTATACATTTTTTAAACATATTTTTCTTTACGAGTATACTGATTCGTATTGAAGTCGAGAGTTAGATCTTAGATACGGTTAAATACTTTTCGCTGGTAGGTAGGTATATACCGCAGTACAGTACGTAAGCACGTGTATAACTTTTTGAATACTCGATCTTGAATCGAAACGCATCGATCGGCGCATCCTAGTTGCCTCCCAAAATATACGAATTGCCTCCCGTCCTTATCGTAAATAAAAAGGTTAATTTACACTATATAGTTGCCTCCGATGATCAGGTAGTTCATAATATTATATACGAGTTGCCTCCTAAAAATGTTCACATTAATTGCCTCCCATATAGAATTAAGTATTGGTTCATAAACTTCACTGAACAGTTCCACATAAATAGATAATGTTTATTCATTATTAAAAATATGAGACTTGGTAAAAATAATAAAAATATAAAAAAAATCAATACAAATAAAACATATTTTACTACTTATTAAAAATATATAGTGCAGTTAAAAAACATCAGTCTTAGGTATAATATATAGAATAATGTTAAAATAGTTTTTGGTAATGTTTATTCGTTATTAAAAATTTCAGACTTGGTTAAAAACAATAATAATACAAAAATAAAACATATAGGTACTCTTAATTAAAAATATATAGTGCAGTTAAAAAACATCAATCAAATAATAAATCAATAAGTTAAACAAAATAGGAAGTAGTACCTATTATTAGTCAATAAAATAAATGTATGGTAATAATAATATAATATACATAATATAATAGTAATATATTATAATGGTATATAATGGTTATTTATAAAATTGCTTAGGCTTGTATTTTTTAGCCAATTTGTAGGTACTCAAAATTTGATATTTTTTTTTTTCATTTAGCTTTTTTATTTGGGTATCAACTATCAATGAAAATTATTTTGTTTCTAATTTGTAATCGTCCATGTAGTTTAAGCTTATTAGAATTATGTATTAAAATTACAGTCTCAGTCTGAATTAATTTTAAAACGTCAATAAATTTGAATATATTAGGATGCGGAGACTCAAAATAACTATTAAATTTGCTATGGAAAGATTCACATGCATTGGTTGTGTGATGAGTGCTGGAGCTTTTTTCCACCCATATATGAGGTGGAAAAATTGAATCCTCCGATATATATGTATCTACTAAATAGTCTGAAAATTGAGTTATTTTATCATCTAAAGGCTAGTTCCATTGAAAACATATCTCCAACTTCCGCTGGGCTTAAAAATGATAAGCCAAATATGTACGTTAAATATTGTCTTATCGAATCGTCATTAGAGTATAGGTATTGCGAAGCTAATCTAAGTGATTGAATTTTACGCCACCAAGCCCCAATATGAAATCGACAACCTCTTATAGAAATAGGTATTTGGCCATATACATGTTATAGAATTGTGTATAGCTTTTTCAAAATCAATATAAATTATGTTTGGCTTAAAATTACTATCTATTTTTAAGCACAACGTATTTAATACATTAAATATATATGTAAATAAATATTAACTAGTATATGTTTGTTCACTTTTATCTTTTAACAAAAAAAAAAGTAAGAGGTATGTAATAATTATTGAGAAATCCATGAATAGTAAATAATTGAGTGAAATATTTGGTTCAGTATAGAAATGTTTCATCTACATATTGAGTATCAATTTTTACGAGAAATTTCAAATTAGTTTTAGTAGAAAATAAAACAATTCCGAATTCTATATCATTGTGTAATAAAAATTGTTCATTTTCATAAATAATATCTATCTCTTCTAAAACATTATGAACTTCATTTCTCGTTTTAGGTAAGTTCGGCAAAATTGAGCTACGAGCTCGATGTAAATTTTTTTTATGTATTATACATCGGTAGTTGTGATAGTGTCTATTTTGTGGTGTCTTAATTCTGCATGTAATAACTTTGAAGGCCTTTCACATAATAATGTTTCAGTGACTGCTTTTCTTTTTAAAGAGTTACTAATTTCTTGCCTATTAAGTACTTGTTCAGTTAATGCTACATAATTATTATGGATCAACTTACTTTCATCGAATAATACTTTCGTCATTTTCATCTACTTTTAAAAAAGCCTTACATATTTTTGTTGTACAATTCCACCGTTCTTTGTTGAAGGCTAACTTTTGTTGAAAACTAAATTTAAAACTTTTAATTATTTTAACACGTTTGCCCTTTTCACTAAGTATATTTTGCACTTTATATTGATCCATTTTAAAAATGTTTCTAAAAAATAATTTGTAATAATAATATTGTACAACGAGAACGAGTGTTAGAAATCAACTATAAACGTTCTAGTATAAAGGTCTGGTTTGCATTGTATCTTATCATTACACAAAAGAGTTTATTATCTTAATGGTTAATCGTATAGATAATATAATCGTAATCAAATATCAAATACGAAAGTAATATCGTACAACAAAAGTCATAAATTACGACTTTGAAATTACAAACTTATTTTGATACATGATGTTTACAAATTTTTGGAACCACTTATATATTTATTATCTGACTAATGGAGGCAATTAGTATTAGACCTTTTTCGCGGTTTATGATAAAATTTAGGGTACGTCGTATACAAATTATGGGCATTTTTGACTTCGGTAGACAACTAGTCTGCGGGAGCATCGATACACTCCATTCTGACCATTCTCCAATTTCTACATAGAAAATCTTGTGTATAAGAGCGTATTCGATGACTAAGATAAATTTAAGTATAATAAATTTCGATGTAATAATTGTCTGAATAAAAATGCATTGAAGATTAGAATATTAGATTATGATTGCCATCGATTTATAAATCAACTATGCTTTATAAAAATAAATATGTTCAAAAAAATATTAAATTTAATTTTTACATTGATCTTATACGATGACATTTAAGTTTTAATACTTGGTTCGCGTATATTAATCGTATTATATATCTTCTATTTACATTAATTATATTTCACGATAGTTTATACATTCATAACACCCAAACTATAATAAGACTATATTTTTACTAATAGTATTTTGTAAATATGATTTAAACGTCGAAGAATTGAAAAGAACTGTTCACTGGAAGCAATTGTAATTGGGAAAGTATTGCTAATATAATTGAAAGTCTGTAAATAGTTGATCTTCACTGAAATTATTTAAAGCTGAGATTGTATTTTTAAGCATCTTCTTTTTTGTTGATGTCACATTGTGAATTTGTTCATCGTAAATTCGTAAAGTTATTTCATTTACTTTAGCACCCTGATAAATATGTTCTTGAAAGATCTTAAAATTTATATTATTAGATTCTTGTAAATTTATTTAACAAGTAAAATTTATTGTCTTTAGTAAAAATTTTTATAATTTATTAATTTCTTATCAAATTTCCAAGAAAAATTATTTAAAAATTGTATAAATGTAGAATGAAATCCTGTATACTACATTTCCGAGATGTTATTACAAGATTAGAACAATTTTTTTTTAGTTATTGTAACTAGGTAAATATTAGAATAATAGTTCCTAAGGATTTGCTTTTATTTTCTAGATAAATTTCCGCTTCCGCTTCTGTTTGTAATTGAACTACTGCACCTTTTGTACTTATAATATACACTAAAAACATCATCAGAAATTGTCATTACTAACGCTTGGTACCTACGTATTATATTCCTTTTGTCTTTTTCTTATCAATTTTTAAATTATAATGGTAGACTTATTTAGAACACTTTAGAGTTTAGTCGTTTAAACAATATAAGTGCACAAATTAAAAAATTTCCTTGTTTTTAAAAAATATGACTACATTGTAAAATAATTTATGTGTCATTCATTTGCTATAGGTACGTACATTTAGTAAATAAATATAGTAAATGTGTTACAGACCATACTATACATTTTATATTATTACCGAACGATAGGTATCCAGGTAAAATGAACGAAACTTTAGAAATTTAAGATAGTATCTAGTCAATTAAAATAAAAAATGCTGCGAGATCTTTTTTCATTTATAGACTATAAATATTAAATAATCATGTAAAATAAACATTATATGTCTATGGACTAGATTTTCGATTTGATCAAATCCTAAATGGCATCCACAAAAAATAGTACCTATATCAAACATTATATAACAGACGAATAATTATTGAATTTAAAAACGAGCGGCAAAACGATAGACTGGTAATCCATGGAACAAAAATGATACCATAAAAAATAAAAATTACACTGATTGTGATAAAAACAAGTATTGATATCAAACCATTACAAGTAAGTTTTTGAAGGAAATGAGATTTGTATCATTATTATTCACTTTAGTTTTGTGGTTTTGATGTTAAAAATTTAAAAAAAAATTTCAATTGTTTCCGTCATATTCTCATCTTAACCATGACGCCTAATCCTCCCGAGGTAAGAAATAATATATTTAAGTTTAATAATTATAATATGGTAATAGATATATCTCAATACATAGCTATTTCGTATCTGATTGTTAAATAATATTTAAATAGGGCTTTGTTTCAATAATTAAGTTATATCGTTTTTTTCTCTATATTTTATCATATTTACTTATAACATTACTTATTAATTTGTATTTTGCTAGTAGACAATTTCATAGTGTATGTCTTTGTTTTTGTTACTAAACTGGCAATTGTCTAAATTATGATTTGTATATTGATTGTTTGAATCAAATAATATGCTATTATTAATATGTAATATATTGTTAGGATTTTCTAAAGCTTATTTAGCTGATCAAATTTGTTTGTGGTTTAATAGTTGAAACTGTAAATATATTTGATGTATTGCTAGATACCTAGTATTTTACAAATATAAATGTAATTATTTATTGAGGTTTAAAATTTATCTAATAATTTTATTATAAAGTAATAAGTTTCAAATGAAGGTACAGACATAATGGCTTATTGAATATTGTGGGTAAAAAATAAAATAAAATACATTAATGTTAACCATAACTTGGACTGTTCTAATAATGAGTTATACTCGTAATACTGTTTATTAATTGTGTTAAAAATGTGTGTTTAGTTTATGGAGGTGGATCAAAATAGTAGTTCTAGGGGAGATGGTTTTAAATCATATTATACAACTAAAATCGAAGAACTGTTATTAGTTGTAGCAGAAAAAAGTATGAACCTCAGACGTTTACAAGCTCAGAGGAATGAACTCAATGCTAAAGGTATTTAATTAATAATTATAATGATAAAATATGTGTTTTAATAAATTTGAGTATATTCTAATAATATTCTTATTATATCATACAAGCTATTTAGTGATTGTTTTGATTTTTCATTTCTAGTGAGGTTGTTGAGAGAAGAACTGCAATTACTTCAAGAACAAGGTTCTTATGTAGGCGAAGTAGTGAAGCCAATGGATAAAAAAAAGGTGCTTGTTAAAGTGCATCCAGAAGGAAAATTTGTCGTAGACATTGATAAAAACATTGATATCAATGATGTTACACCAAATTGTCGAGTAGCATTGCGTAACGAAAGTTACACATTGCACAAGATTCTACCCAATAAGGTCTGTAAATATTTATTTTTAATATTTAATTTTGTTGTATGTTAATTTGATTTTGGATGTAATGATTTTAGGTGGATCCTTTGGTTTCTCTTATGATGGTTGAAAAAGTACCAGATTCCACTTATGAAATGGTTGGTGGATTAGATACACAAATCAAAGAAATTAAAGAGGTTATTGAATTACCCGTCAAACATCCCGAATTGTTTGATGCTCTTGGTATTGCCCAACCAAAAGGTGTACTGTTGTACGGACCTCCTGGAACTGGTAAATTAACATAATTTTCAATTAGTGCTGAGCATTATTTTGATCTATCCGGATTACGGATTACAATTATTTAATCTGAATTTTGGATCAATCTGTTTTATTCAGATTCACGGATCCAATCCGTTGATTCGGATTTTGGATTCAATCTGTTGTTTTGGATTTCGGACTACATTTTTTATTATTATATTATAAACAATCCTATTATTATATTGTCAATCATTTATCTCAAACAATATTATTCAATAACATTAACATCTTGTAATCTTGTGCCCTGTGCATTACTTATTAAGTATTAGGTACTCTTTTGTCTCTAGTAGTGTAGTCTCTTACGGATGTCAGGAACTAAATAATAGGTCTGATACTTACTTCTATGCAGAGTACTTATCTACATCTAATATCATATTTCAATAGTTTTCAAAAAAATCGAGAAAAATGTGAATTTTTATGCAAAAACAGTTTTTGACTAAATTGATTATTTATATGGTTGTAACTCAAGAACAAATCACTGTAAATACTTTAAATTTTCACCAAATGTTTATATTAGTGTTATTTATATATGGTAACATTTTTAAAATATTTTGACATTTTTAAATTTTAAATATAATTTTTCCAAGTATTTTTTTTTTGAATAAACCGGTTTTATATCATAATTTGGATTGGTATTTTAATCCGGATTAAACGGATTGTTACTTTTGTTTCGATCCAGATCAATCTGGATCGGTAATTCAGATACGGGATAATCCGGATTTGGTGCTCAGCACTATTTTCAATACCTATCACATACATATTTATCTTACACTTTTATTTTGAACAGGTAAAACTTTATTGGCTAGAGCGGTCGCTCATCACACGGAGTGTACATTTATCAGAGTATCTGGTTCTGAACTTGTACAGAAATTTATTGGTGAAGGTTCAAGAATGGTCAGAGAACTCTTCGTTATGGCTAGGTATGATTTTTAATTTCTTATATTATCAAATAATAATTTTATTATACAGATCACTTAATGTTATTGCAGAGAACATGCGCCTAGCATTATTTTCATGGATGAAATTGATTCTATCGGTTCGTCACGTATTGAATCTGGCAGTGGTGGTGATTCTGAAGTACAAAGAACTATGTTGGAATTGCTCAATCAGCTTGATGGTTTTGAAGCAACTAAGAACATTAAGGTGAGATTACTTTAAGTAAAAAAATATTTAATAGGTAGACTTTTATAATTAACATAGGAAAACAATTCCAGGTCATAATGGCAACCAATCGTATTGATATTTTGGATACCGCTCTATTACGACCTGGACGTATTGATCGTAAAATTGAGTTCCCTCCACCAAATGAAGAAGCTCGTTGGGATATTTTGCGTATTCATTCTAGAAAAATGAACTTAACAAGAGGTATTAATCTAAAAAAAATCGCTGAACTCATGCCTGGAGCGTCTGGAGCTGAAGTCAAGGTAATGTGATTCTCCGTGTTTTAAAATATAATATTTGATTTATTTAATAAAATAACCATATTAATTTTATTTATTTTACATAAATAGTTATTACAATTTTAAGTTTGTAAACATACTAATATCAATAATTTATAGTGTTGATATCATTCAGTGCTTTTAATTCTTTTGCAATCAACATTTTTTTTATTTATTTTTATTTTTTATGTATCGCAAGACAACAATTATTTTTGAATAGGCTACTGATTTATGTGTTTTAGAGAATGGTGCAAAAAAAAAAAAAAACTGGTTAGTGAAAGTATAGAATACTTTGTCATTGGATTGTGATAATAATGTGCTAACAATACTTGTACTTTGTAGTTCAAACTAACTTGATAATAGGAATAGTATCATGGTTTCTGTGTTAGTTTCATAAATTTTAATTTACAGTACCTCAAGTTTTTTACAGTATAATAAATATTAAGTTTTTCAAACTTAATTAATAAATTTGTTTTCTGAACTATTGATTTTCTACATTTCGTAATAAAGTATATTATAGTTTGTACATCACTATAACTTAAAATCGTTTTGAATATCTTTTTTAAAGATATTTTAAGTAATAAATTAAGATTTAAAGTACAAATGGAAGTACTTCCAGTTACTATTTAATTACTTATTAATATTAAGACTTACATTTCTTATATATCATCACAAACATCAATACGTAACCTCGATAAAGTTATCTTTTTTATGCAATTGTTTATTTATCCATACTAAAATTTAAAAAAACAAACTTTATTCAATTTTTTTTATCAAACCTTTTATGTTGCAGGGTGTATGCACAGAAGCTGGAATGTACGCATTACGTGAAAGACGTGTGCACGTGACACAAGACGATTTTGAAATGGCAGTCGCTAAAGTAATGCAAAAGGACTCTGAAAAAAATATGTCTATCAAGAAGCTCTGGAAATAAATTTCAAATTATATTATATTCCCATATTGTATCATCTTTCTGTTCTTTTTTTTATACGGCAATTTAAATGTAGTTATTTAAAAGTTTGTAAAATAACTAAAAAAATTATTCATTAAATTAATACTATAAGCTGCCTTCGATTAATAAAATAAATAATTAATGTCGTATTTTATATATTTTTGTTCAAAAGTCTTATTTATAGAACAAAGAATCTGATAAGACATAAATCACTTGTTGAATCCGCATGGTAGTAAGACAGTTTTATATTTGGATGGTTTTCAACTAACTGAACATATGTTTAAATAGATACATCATACACGCTGGTTCAAGGTAAAATTAAGTTAGATACGTTTTGTTTTAACTGTACTTTGAGATTTAACTATTTATATACTTGTAAATTCATTAAACTGTCGACCCTTTAAAAGTGTAGGCTGCTTTGTTTAAATTCTGTGATACATTTAATAACGAGTGCATCATGATTTGGATCAATGCGCTTTGGCCATGTTTAGAATTTTAAAACAAAGCAATTGTTGCAGTTATGTTTTTTGACACATTGTCTATCAGTTTAAACGCTAATATGTTTTTCATTTAAAATGCTAATTTATATTTGTACGTTGACAATGTTCTCTATTTTAGATTTGCTGAATCATGTTCAAAAAAAGCATGCCAAAATGATGTATGTGTGTGTGCGTTGAAGGTAGTAATTGGAATAAATCTTTAAATTTGTTCATTGTTAACAAAACTTTTTTCCTATGAATGTGTCATTATTGGCATGTGCTTGTTTCACGATTGAAATATATTTTTGATTAATCACTTAATTTTTCAAGGCAGTCCGTCTTAAACGCTGAATTCAATAAATCAGTAGACTTTAACTGAAGATTTTAACAAAACAATACTGTATTAGACGATTGACAAGGTACAATAATAATGATCAATAGCAGCCATGCGATGTATAAATAATATGTAACAAAAAAATAACTCTAACAGTTACAATATCTTTTGTACATCCGTTTGCAGAATACCATCTGACTTTAATAATAATAATAATAGTAAAAAAAATTGATTTTCATTCAAATGAAATGACCCAGTATATAATTTACATTATACAAAAAAAAGTATATATTTACATGTATTTAAAAATTTATTAGAAATACAATAATATTACGAGTAATTTTTTCTTTCACAAGATCAATGTTAATATAGTGACCGATGGACAAGGAGTAAGAGTAGCAAAAATTAAAAATTATTAATAATAATAATAATAATAATATTATATCAGCAACAACTGTGTGTAGGTCTCAGTTTTCAGTCTCAATCCCGATGACTAAGCAATAAAAACATTTCCACCGGTAAGTTTAATGAAAGAAACAAATTAAGACACAAACACCAAATACAACAAACACTGCACATTAGTTTTAAGGGCAGATAAGAAAAATGTCAGTGAAACTTGACTTTCACTTTTAGAACGTTAACATTAATGGAATGTCGTTGTATATTTATTTTTAATAATAAACAAAATCATATACCAATGGTTGACTTAATATCAGATATTTTTAGTTTAAAAATTAATGAAAATGGTTAAAACTTCATGTTATCTTGTTTTTGAATTTACTATGAATTTGCATGTAATTTTATAACAATAACTAAGATTATCGGTAATGTATAATTTAGACCAGTTGGACAAAGGCATATCAAACTGAAGTTATAAAACAAATTCAAACGTGTTGTTTAAACTTTAAATAGTAATATAAATAGTAAATTTTATTTACAAAAAAATTCAGCTTTTGTATAACTTAAAAAGAAAAAAAATTATACATATTTATTTTTTATATAGCGGTTTGGGTATGTAACTTTTATATAAAAAAATGTATACACTAAAAAAAAAAAAATGTGTTTTTAAGCTAATAATAAAATTTCAAAATAAAGCTAAAATAATAAAAATGTGGGGAAATTAACATAACAATTATTTTTTCTGCATTACAAAATTCAGACAAAATATAAGTTATAAAATATTTAGTTTAGAGGAAAGATACAATTATAGTAATTAATAATTATGTATTTGTTTTTTTTTTTATTATTATTATTTTAAATAAGTATGTATTATTGAAAATTAATATTTGTCAAATGATTCATTAAAATAGTTTTGATCATTGCACTTGATGATAAAACTTATTAAGAAATTAATTACAACTGTGGGCAGAGAACTATAATGGTTTAACTAAAAGAACACATTTGACAATATTAATTTTGATGGCGAGTAAAAAAATTTCTTTAGTCTGCTATATATATATATATAATATATTATGCTTAAGTTTGTTTTCACGAATTACAAATAAAGTTTTTTTTTTATTATTTAAATATTTATAATAATAATAATGTAGTTTGGAGTCGGTTAACGGTTGGCATTCTTCAATTGATTTGACAGCCAGTCAAGACCTTCATATAAACCATCACCACTAGTTGCGCACGTTGCTTGAATATACCAGTTACGATTACGTAGTGTGTGTAAGCTTAGTTTATCAGTAATTTCAGATGCATTCATGGCATTAGGCAAATCCTAAAATTTAAACATAATATTAAAATTTATAATAATTATTATTATATTATATGTATATACATACTTGTTTGTTAGCGAATATCAATAATACGGCGTCCCTAAGTTCGTCTTCGCCAAGCATTCTCATTAACTCTTCTTTAGCTTCGAATATACGTTCTTTATCATTACTGTCTACTACGAAAATCAAACCCTGCATCACATCCAACAATTAAATTATTTGTGTACATAGTTTTAACTTTTTACAAACATGCAAATACATTTATTTTACTAAATAAATATAATATATTTAAGTATACATAAAAATGAAAATACATGCCTGTGTGTTTTGGAAATAATGCCTCCACAGTGGTCGAATTTTATCCTGTCCACCAACATCCCACACTGTGAAACTGATGTTTTTGTACTCGACAGTTTCAACGTTGAAACCTAAAACAAATAATTATCATTGTAAAATAAGATTTCCTAAATAGTAACAAATGAAGCCAGTTATAAAGAAAAATATCTTACCAATAGTCGGTATGGTGGTAACAATTTCACCTAATTTCAATTTGTATAAAATTGTTGTTTTACCAGCTGCATCTAATCCTACCATAAGTATTCTCATCTCTTTTTTAC
The DNA here is from genome assembly GCF_020184175.1 of Aphis gossypii. Lineage (NCBI taxonomy): Eukaryota > Metazoa > Arthropoda > Insecta > Hemiptera > Aphididae > Aphis > Aphis gossypii. The sequence goes on from NC_065532.1 coordinate 10,413,341, forward strand.
CGAATAAATTTTTAAACAGATTTGCAAAAACATTTCCCATCCTGAAAAATAATATTACTATTAAAACCAACATATAAAATGTATTGACATATTAAAAAACTAAAATAATCTTTATAATATTAGTTCATATTGTATAAATAATAAGCTCAGTGGTATATTTTTTAATTTTTAGAAAATTGCTCTTAATTGAACAATAGTGGAATACAGATGTAAAAATGTATACAGAAGGTCAAAGGGAAATTAATTTCACAGAACACTCCCATTAACTGGTAATTTTAATTATAAGGTTAATATTATTTCAACAAATTAACTTATTATTAGAACTTATATTTTAATAATCATTTCTTATACAAAGAAGATAAATTCAAATAATTAGACCAAGAATATACTAAATTATTATACAAATGATTTAATAAAATATTAATGCTACGTAGCTTATACTACCCATAAAAATAAAAATTCAGATTTATCTTATCAATTGATAACAATTATCTGTCAGTAATAAATAAATATTTATTAAGAATTAAGAATGTTATTATAGCAGGTATATAATGTTATTTTAATTTTAAATATTTTATTTAAACTAATAATTTTTTAACTGTTATTATTGTTATTTAACAAGATAATACTTTTGGTTGTTGGTTAGTTATTATAAATCATTGCATCATTTAAGTTTCTTTTATATTTTAATATAAATAAAAGTGATGCTTATTGTCAAATTAAAATTTTATAATTTAAGTTCAAATAAAAGAGTATTGTATTAGAACATACAATTATTTTAAGATTGACTGTATAGTAAACAAAATAGATGTGAACTATTAGTATAAGATGTTAATAAAAAACTAAACACCATATGGTAGAAACTGATTGATAAATAAGGTGGAGTAGTTTGCACAGCTTAAATTTAAACAAAACATATTAATAATACGATAAAACAATTTATGGAATTAATAAATAGGTAAATAGAGAATATTTACTAAATATGATAAATTTAATACAAAGAATCATAATAGTACCTGTTGCACATATTTGTTTCTTAAAATTATTATTTTTTTAATACTAACAGTGCCAAAGAAAACGTATCAATCAACTACATATTCAATCATAAATCAAATTCAAGTTATAGATCCCACATATTTTATAAACAAGAAATATGACAAATAAGTAATTTAACTTAATAGAATAACAGATGAGTATCTTGCATACCTTAACTTGTTAAAATTATTTTTCAGTTCTTTTCTATTTAGAATCATTTAAATATCATCACATCCTTGTATATAATAGTACAGTCAATTTGTCACTGATTTAGAATAGGTGGATTACCAAAACAATCAAATACAGAATATGACCTTTTAATGGGTATCTACATATGTACTTTTAGGAATAAGTAGTTTAAAAAATATTAACTGTGTTCAATCAATGTTTGAATAAATTAGACACAACTACCTATACAAGGCGTATGAAAACAACCGATCTTCAGAAAAATTCCCAAGATGATTGTGAAACGAATGGATATAGCATTTTTAACTAATCGATCATAATGATGAAATCTCTTTAAAAAAGAGGGTGATATTATTATTGTGAATCTGCATTATAAAAATGTTGTACAGAAATTTCTTGATGCACATTGTATCAGTTATTTAAGTGACTTTTGGGGTCATCTACATAACATATTATAGGTAGGTGTTTAATATTTCTGTATTATACTAGACTTCTAGGTTTCCATGTTGAAGGTTTCGAGAAACTACCCAAGTATGACAAAACGAAAACTATACCACAGACAGCAGACAGGAACGTCTCAGACGCATTCCCGAAAACAGGGGTTGGTGAGACCGCCGAAGTAAAAGTTTCGTGTAAACGACACGTCATATCCGTCAAAACCCACACAAGACACCACCGATTGACTTACGGTTTGGGCGTCGGGGCGGACGCGGAACAGTACACGTAGGCAACAGCCGGCCGTGGTCAAACACGCACACAGCAGCCGGCAGGGACGGAAAAAACGAACCGATCGCGGCCCCAGAAATACGCTCAAGTCGCGTCTCGTTTTCGGTACACGGGTTACATGCAAGTCGTTGTCGGCGTTGTCGATGTGGTACTTACTCGAAGTCGGATGTTGGTCAAAGCGGTTGAACGGTAGTGTACGACGACGACGACGACGACGAAAAGCAGGCCGAGATGTGCGAGTGCGAGGAACGGGGCGCGTCGACGTAATAAAAGTCTGATAAAAACGCGAGACGACACACACTGAGACGGCTGGTAAGAATCAAAAAAATAATATATAATATTATCACGACGCGACTAACGAATTCAATTATCTATGTAAACGTATGCGTATCTTACATGTACACTTATATATATATATATATATGTATGTATTAAATATAATATATTACATGAATTAATGTTTATATATATATATTTTAACCGATTATCGGATAAGATGGCGGCGGCGTACGGGTTCCTCTCTCGACGACTCGGTGTATTTCTCTCTATTATTTTACTCTTTTTTTTTTTTTCGTATTTCATTTATTTACTTTTTCTCTCTCTCGCCGCTCCTGCGGTTTCTACATGCGTGCCACGTATGGAGCACGATTGTTCCTGGCCCGCGCCCGCCATTGGTCCGCCGACGTCACGTGACCGACGGCCGTTTCTGCCATGAAATCGGGCCGGTCGTCGTCGTTTTCGCGCCCCGGCCCCGGTGACGGGGGCCCACCCGAGAATACAGTCAGTGGGCCCGCGCGTGGATTGGTAACACCTTACTTCACCGGTCCGATGTGTCGTTACGCGGTTACCAACACCGCGGTACCTGGACACCAGCCGCCGTTGCAGTTGTTGTAATCACCGACGGTTGCGATGACGCATTAATATTCTGCGGTAGTGTTTTGTCGGTTGGTCCCGTGGTAACCGGTGAGTAATAATATTGTAGTTAGGTGATAAGTCGCATGAACATGGGCGACCGATAACCGGCTGCGGCCAACGCAAATACGCAATTATTATGCTCACTTAACCGTCGTCGGTCGCAATGATAAATGATGCGACGTTTTTATGGACGTAAAAAAATAATGTAATATATTATCTATTTTCAAATGGAGACGAAATTAAAAATATTTTAAGTCGTAACTCAATATTAATAATATGTCTATAACATGATTATTATGAATTACGATTGGTTTTTTTTTTTTTTTTTGTTAACTTATCGTTGGATCATTTTTAAAGTTCAAAAAGTTTGGGCACCAGGGACAAAAATTCTGAAAATACAAAATATTCTATTAAATTTTCATTGATTATATAGGTATATCTTATACACAATAAAATATAATTAATATATTAATTTTTGTTAGTTTAAGAAAATATAAAAAAAATATAATAGTATAATATATATGTGTACAAAACATTTTTAATTTAATTTAATTATATGTATATATTATATTGTATATACTTATAATAAATGATATAATAATAATTAAAATTTAATAGAATATTTTGTATTTTTGGATTTTTCGTCCTAAATTCCTATTGCTTTGTAATCATAATGACAATTTATCTTCGATAAGTATCAAATGTATTAAATATAAGTAGTAGGGGTGTTCCACCTTACATTAGCACCATCATACCTAAAATTAAAAAATTCCAATGTAACGAGCCTCTTAAATGTCTATTTAATAATAATTAATAATATGCTTCAAAAACGTAGGTACATTATATTGTCATTAAAATTGTTACCATAGTCCATATTCATACTATGATGTCAGACTTCAGCATATTTTTAGTGCACTAATTATGTTTTGTGTTATCAATAAGTATAATATTTGAACTTCTATTGTTTATAATATTGGTTGAAAAAAGTATTGTCTCCATTTCACCAATAATTAATAGGTAATATAGGTTATACCAATTACTGGTTAAACATATGTATAATAAATATACCTAATTAGTAACTTTTATCAATTTTCCACAGAATACCTTAATATAAACAACTTACAAGCTTCTTAATTCATTACAGATATCCAAACTAATACGACTTCTTCACTGCGTAGTTTCAGCTGTTTCAAGAGATCTAAGATAAAGAGAATTGGCATAATATTGTATGTCTACTCCGTCTTATGAACGTCGGAACGTAGACATAGATAGCAAATTTGTGTTATCTTATTTTATCTTTGTTTTTTTATGATATTTTAATTTTTAATTTAGCATTATGAATTTATGATTAATGTGTATGCAAAATATTATATTTTATAAATTCTCTTAATGCACTATAAATACCTATATTAAAATATCGTAAAGAATCCAAAAGAAAACATATTTTACACTCGCATAATTTGATATGTGAGTGTAAAATTCTCATAATATTATATATAATAATAAATACCTAATAATAATGCACCTATGTGGAGTATTGAAAAAATTTAAAAACTGCCATTAGATTAATTGGGAGCGATAAACGATAATATGATAAAATGTTAAAGAGGTTATTAAATATTTTACATTATATAATGTACAGCAGCGTTATCGATTATTGGTCCATGTAAAAGTACCTACTACAATATGCATACAGTAATTAAGAGTTTCCAAAGTTATTGAACACCTGGTATATTGTTATGTTATATAGTATAATTTTAAACAATACAATACGGACATGTGTCAAATTAATAATTAACTCATTTAGAATAAAAAGCATGTGCAGTGTTAAAAAGAAGAATATCTAATTAAATAATTTGTTAGTTATATGAGATAGAAAAGGAGGGGGTCTGAATAGGCAATATACATACAACGACGAAGTGATTTGTCTAAATACGTTCTGAACCATAGTTGAGGAGATAGGTAGAGTAAAAGTAGCACGGTAACGAGTAAAAGGCAAAGGGTCATTAGTAGAAATTAAAGAGAGAGATATTATGATGGTGTCTCGTATTTTCATTGTATGTGGAATAAGTACCTATATTACATATTTATAATACCTAAATAACATTATCACTGTATGAACAGAGACAAGAGTCAATACGGTCAATAATCGGTAAATCATTATCAACATATTATTATACTATTTTATTTATACTATATTAATTTACCGAAATGATGAACTTTTGACATTTAACAGAGATTTAAATTACAGTGTATGTCATGGTGTAGTTGAGGTGGTCATGGTGTATACACATATTTGTGAAACAATAATAATACGGTACAATGACTTGGACTATGATTTTCAATTAAACAACACCGGGCGTAAACACACATAGTAAGTTTTAAGAAAAATCGTTATTCATTTATTACTATTATTATTATCATCATCATTAGGTATATAGATCGGAATTCATCGGTTATAGCAGGAATACGTACTTTTCAATCGCTTGGTAATTTTTGTGTTTTTCGTGTGGGTTGACTGACTTATTTTTGTTTAAAAATATCATCGGTTAACTGATAACTCTCCGCAACGATGAGATTTGATGAAAGTTTTTTGATTTATTCTGTTTATGTATGTAATACGGTGCGACTTACTATATTGAAGAACGCGTTTTGGTAGTTAAGACGTTTTATTGTCACAACGAAAGTCATGCCAAAACAGTGCGCAATTTTTGACGCACTATGGGTCGAAACCACAGGCGCCTAATAAGTCGGTAGTTCAAAATAAATCGAAAACATTTCACAGCAACTCACCGCGGAGAGTTAACCGATGGAATTTTTAAACAAAAACCCGATGGGTCAACTCATAAAACAAAAGTTAACGAGCAATTTAAATCGGGCCTTCTTACCTTAATTATAATGAATCCGACGCCGACGGCTAAAAATTGTAATATTATATATATATATTTAACGACTGAATTCGATTATAAATTATAATAACATAATATATAAATATTCAACTCGTCGGTTAAAAAAAATTAAACGTATAACAATAATTATTGTGAGAACATAAAATTATAATATTATATTATGTTACGATATTGCAGCGGTGCGGTCCGGTCAAAACGGTTTGCCGGTCGTGAATCGGTTGATCATGTCCAGGCCCCAGATCGGCTGGTCCGCCGGCACCATGTGACCGGCGTCCCTCACCAGCAACACGGTCAGCGGATCGGCCGTGGTCGCGTAACCGGCCACGACCGTCGCGTTTTCGTGGCCCACCCGCCAAATGGTCCGCGTGGCGTTCTGGAACCGCTCCGAGCCCGACCACTTCAGCGACTTGACCATGTTCATCGTGCCGCGATACGGAACAATGATGTCCAGCTGGCCGGAGTACAACAGCACGCGGTACTGGCCGGCGTCCAGCAGGGCGGCCAGCCACGGGGCCACCGACCGCATCATGTCCTCCGTCAGGTGGTGTTCGACCGACGTGCCGTTGTTCAGCGGATTCTGGCCCACGTGCAGCGCTTCCCTCATGAACGGCTCTTGCACGTACTTCTCCCAGTCGCCGTACGGCGTCGGGTCCCGGTCCCACAGCATGTTGAAGTAATACTTCATGCCGGTTAAGTTCTGGAACAGCGACGGGTACGGATAGATGTCGCCGTTCAACAGTTTGTCGAAAGTTTTGAAAGCGCCCAGGTAGTCGTCGTTGACGATTTGGGCGTGGGCTAAGTTTTCCAGTTCATCCAACTCTTGCTTCCCGTAATCTGTGGTGATATATTGTTATATTAATAATAAAATAGTAAAATACGATATTATATTGTATAGTAATGCCTGCGGAATAATCGTTATAGTGACATAACGATTCACGATGTAATATAATACTAAGTAGGTATACATATTATATAATACTTGTGTTATTGAGAATTTGTAGACATTTTATATTGTATTATTTTTAGCTTATTAACACGTTAAATACGTTTGAAATTTGAATCATGTAATAATGTGAACTCAATTTTATAAAAAAAAAAATGTTAATTTAATTTTTTTTCTTTTTTAACGTATTTTTCTCTTTAACGGTTCCCTTAAAACAATAACCTATTTTTTACTTATATTTTATGAATTTTATCGCATCTTCGACGTATTTTGAAGGATTTTTTTTACAATGCTACAAATTCTCAGCCCCGATTGTGACGCACCTACATTATAATTATTATTATTGTTGTAATATATTATGTGTGTTATATATAGTTACCGTCGACAAACCCGTGCTGGTAAAGGTATTCGCTGTACTTCAACTGGTTGATGGGGTCGACCAGACCGTTGCCGATAGCCAGTCCCTTGAGGTTAATCTTGACTTTTGACCCGGGGTTATTCAGGTGTATGGCGTACGATATTGCCGGCACGTACTTACCCGCGTACGACTCGCCGGTCACGTAGAAATCGTTGGGCTGGTACTCGTGGAACAGCGTGAAGAACTGCACTAGGGCGTTGTACGCGTTGAGACCGACGGACGTCTGGTTGGCGCTGTAACCCGCCTCGTCTTTGGTGAAGCTGTACCCCGTGCCCACCGGGTTGTCCAAGTACAGCATCGAGTGGGTGGCCACCCACGTGTGGTTGCGCAGCTTGAGCCCGTGACTCTTGCCCACCGAGAACGGGCCGTGTTCGTCGAACACGGCGTACAGGCTGGACGCGCCGGGGCCGCCTTGCAGCCACAGCATGACGGGCGCGTCTTTGGCGCCGCTCATGGCCGGGAAGAACCAGAAGAACATGTTGGAACCGTGCGCCTCGTCCACGGTCAGGTAACCGGAGTAGCTCTCGATGGCCGCCTTCAGGGGTTTCACCTTGGACGCGAGTCGCGCCTCGTCGAGCCGGCCCGCCTGTATCAGGGGCGTCAGGTACAGGGCCCCGTCGCCACTGCCATCACCTTTGGACACCACTGCCGTCCGACTGGTAACGAACAGACTGCAGAGGCACGCGGCCATTAGTGGCGACGCTAACATCGCCGCCGCGAAACGCATCGCCGTCAGACTATATTATAATATTATGCTAAAAAAAAAAACGTTTCAGCCAACAGAGCTGTATACGATATCGTATAGTATAGTAATAATAAAAATGCGATCTGAACTCGATTCGGCGAACGATTTATTATTATTTTTATAAATCGGCGCCGTAGGAACGACGTTCGATCTCGTCGGAACTTGGCAGCCAACTGAAAGCCGATAAGACGTAACCGCGGATTAATATACTTTATTTGAACTGATCACTGATCATAATGGTGTGTATATAAAATGTTATTAAATTAAGTTTTTATCATACCGCGTCGATTAGGCGTCCGCCGCCGAACAACGTATTATTTGACGATGAATATAATATTTTATATTATGCATACTTATGGTGGAGGTATAAAGGTCACTCTATTAAAACGACCCGCCTCGTCTGTGTATACACCGCAGCAGCAAAAGCGGCGATAACAGTTTAGACAAATCGGTCGTCACGTACACCTTGCCGAGTTATCGATTTCGAAGTACAATAATACCTATGATCAATAATTTGGATACAAGCTTTAATTTGTTATAACACATTTTATCATATTATCGTAACACGGTTATATTATTTCGATGATCGTTAAAAAATAGTTTTCAAAACGTGTTTTCACTGGTTTAATAATCAAAACCGTCGGTTATAATATAGATGGACAATATTTAAGTAACAAATAATAAATATATTAAGTACATAGTAATAACTTAATTAAATGTTTACTTGGTAAACTTATGCTTCACAGTATACTGTATATGTATACGTATTAGCTGAACTAAATGTAAAGCTATATATATTATATTATAAGAGGTACCCAACTTGATTAATTATTCGGTGCTAGTACAGCTAGTTTGTTATCAGTCTCGTTTGGGCCATTTACTTGTGGTCTAGCAGTACAATTTATTCTGTGGTTACTCCTCGCTCCATTACATTTTATTTTACATCTTATTTATTAGTTAATATCTTCTTCGGACTCCCCCACCAAATCAAAATCACATAATGAAGCGGATAGAAATATATTTTCTAACCATATCCTATATATCATAGAAAAAAAATTAAGATTTTTTTTTTTACGAACAAAATGTACAATATGCTGTATTATCGTATTTTCTATGTTAAAATATGAGTAGATTTATAGTATTAACTTTGTGTGTTACCATCTGATTTTTGAATAGATGATACAACGATTATGTATAAGTTTTGTTTAACTGTTCTACTTTGTACAAATACATGAACCTATTAAAATAATTTTTATTAATTTTAATTAATTGTAGATAGATAATAGTTATAGGTATTAGATAATGGGAACAAATTTACATTCAAGAAAAAAGTGTAATAATTGTTCTATAACAATAAAAGTTGTGATATACAACATACACAAACTAAAAAATATCTAGGTACGAGTATTATTATGAGAAACTAAAATCATAATAAAACTAAAGTTTTACTAAAAAAAATATTCAAATAGTTATACGTTATTAATATACAACTTCTTTATAATTTTTCTAAACAACTTCTTCAATAATTGAATTGCTCGGAGATTTTTTTATCTACTGTACTGTTGTATAACTCTAGAAAAAAAAAATTATAAAATAGTATTCTATAAAGAAATGAGATAATGAAATGCATTATATGTGATACCTGTGAAACTAAACTGTGTAAATAGTAAGCTGTATCCTTTCCCGTTTGCTCTACCATTTTGTAAAAATAACCATCGGTGTTCTTCAACAAATTATACGGGTGATCAACTTCAACTATTTTTCCAAAGTCCATAACTAATACTCTATCGGAATCCATAATAGTATTTATACGGTGAGCAATTGTTAGTACTGTGCAATTTTTAAATTTATTTCTTATTGTATTTTGAATCAATTTATCAGTCCTGTGAATACAAATTAAATATAGATAAATAATAAAATATTTTATTCAAAATTATTTTTATTACAGTGGATCAACATTGGCAGTGGCCTCGTCCAATATTAGGATTTTATTGTTTTGTAGTATAGCTCTAGCTAAACAAACTAATTGGCGTTGACCGACACTGAAGTTCGAACCACTATTTGACAATTTTGAGTTAAGACCACCGGGCAAACCCTCCACAAAATTTTTGAGTTCAACCTATAAAAATAATATACAAATCAAGTAATAATAAAACAAATATTTTGATTTTAAGTGAGATTAATTAAAACACATTATAGTATTATACTTCATCTAGAGCATTCCAAAGATCATGATCTGGGTATTCATCAAATGGATCTAAGTTTGTTCGCATTGTGCCAGAAAACAATACTGGTTCCTGAGGAATTATAGATAACTTAGATCTCAGGTCTTTGAGCACCAATTCATGTATATCTACACCGTCAATGATGATTTTACCTTCATTAAGAGCTAATCTAAATAATGCTCCGATAAAAGATGATTTGCCTGCACCGGTCCGGCCAACAATACCAATCTAAAAAATGCAAAAGAATCATTATTGACCATTAAAAATAATTTTGAATTGCTTACTTTTTCCATTGATCGAATTTCAATATTTAGATCTTTCAATACATAGGGTGAATTTAGGCTGTAACGTAGATTAAAATTTTTGAATACGATTTTTCCCGAATAAGGCCATTCTTTTGGTGGATTTTTTACTAAAAAACAAATAAATAATTTAAGCATAATGTATTTTATTTTAAACTATTCGTTGGAATATATATAGAATAAAATATAATAATAAGTTTTTACCATTAGTCGATTGATTACTATCTTCCAGTGCTAAATGTGTGTATTCTAATATTCTTTTAACTGGTACCATTTGGCTTTCTAAAATTGTTGATTGTCTTATTCCCCATTGGATTCGACCGAGTAATCCCATGATTTGTGTAAGAGCAAGACCAATAGTTCCACCATAGACATCTAAAATTATAATGAAACGGTTTAAGCAACATGATAATAATTTACTATAATGTATTTTAGTTTTTAACTTACTGTTGCCGATTACTAAAAAGCTGAAAGTTACAATACTTATGTAAATGATACAAGTTATATCCAACCAAAATCCGAATCCTAGAACTAAACTCGTACACAAATGCGAAGCAGAGGAATGTAAATCCTAAATATTATATTAAATATACATAAGAATCATTCAAAATAATTTTAATATCAATATCGTAAAATATTAATTTTAATTTACTTGATGTTTATCAAATTCTCGGGATAAAATATTCTCTACTTTAAATGCCCTTATTGTTGTTAAACCTTGTAATGATGCATTCATATGAGCTAATACAGGACTTCGTGCTATTTATAGTTATAAATAAGAAATATAAATCGGTTTTAATTGAAAATAAAATGTATATTAAGTATATATTTAAATACAATATTGACATAATACTTACTAGCTCCTTCTAATCTTTTGATACTTTGAGATGTATTGATGAACAAAAATCTTAGCTTGTAAATAATAATAACCACGATAAATGTCGGTATTAAAAGATAAATATTAGTATATCCAATAATAATTATAGTTGCAATATTAAACAAAAGAATCTATTAAAAATAAATAAATGCAAATCTTTTTACAGTTGAGTAGAAAAGAAAATATATTAAAGTGAAGTAATATTTTTATTTAGTTGTTACTTGAAAGGCGTCCAAAAAACTATCTGGTAAGATTTTATCCACAGCTTCCATGTCTTTAGAAAAGCGGGTTAATATTTGTCCTACATAAAATAAAATAATATATTTTATATAATAATACGTGTAAATTAAATGTTAAATAAAAATAAATAAATCGTTACCTGATGTATTTGTATTGAAAAAAAACATGTTGGTTCTTATAGTGGAATTTAACATACGATTGTGTAAATTCATTGAAGCTTTCGTAGTCATTTTAACAAAAGAAGCAGACCTAACAATAGTTGATAATATCGTGGCAACCATTAAGAAAACATAAACAGTAATATTATTTAGTTGGAAATTTGACAATAACGATATACTATATGAATCACTAGACATTGCAGATGTATCATTACTCTGAGACGTATTTAATAGTTTATCAAATTCATAAATTTCCTGATTAACCCTGAAAATAGTACATACAATATTTATACATATCTTATTTTATACTGCTATTATGGTGCCCATTAGGGGGGGGGGGGATAAAATAGGGCACTTGCCTCTTCCTGAGAAAAAATCTGAACTTGTAATTCAACAAATATATTATATTATTTACATTTATATGTGAAAATAACATTAAATATTTATTATCTTACATTTGAGATTTTTTTTATTATGACCCCAACCCCTAAAATTTTACCTATGGGCGCCCATGATTGTTATTAATTAATATTTGTATAAATAGTACCAAAAGCTAAGCCAAAGATCTCCACTGGTAGTTAGTAGTTGAGTACAAATACACATAAATAAACAAAACAAAATGCTAAGTGTATTTCCACTAGCCATAATGTATTCTATAAATGTATTTTTGCAATTATATTTATTAGACTGAAGTAGTGATTTATCATTAAGTTTTGAAGTATGGTTATCACTAATTTGATTTTTATATTTAGATGATATAACGTTATTGTTAGATCCATGCATAGTTGAAACCAAGTTTGAGTCGACACCAACATTTTTGATATTATTACTATTTTCAAATTCATTTTCAATATTAGTGCCTTCTGAAGATCCAAGTAATTTTGTAAAGTCAAAACTGGAGGCTTTTAGATCTTGGTAAGATCCTACCGTTACAATATTACCCTAAAAATAAACAATATAGCTATAAGTCATAAGGTTAATTTACTATTATATGACTTAATAATCTGAAGATTGTACATTAATTATACTAACATTATCCATTAGAACAATTTGATCAACTTCAGATAAATAATGTACTTGGTGCGTTATAAGAATACATGTGTTTAATTTTAAATAATCTAAATAAATCGAAAACAATATGTTAATATAGGTATGTTTATATATGTTTATATGTTTATATATTTTAAAAATCTTAAGTATAGGTACCTAAAATGCATTTTTCAAATAAATGCTTGCCAACTTTAACATCAACAGCTGAAAGTGGATCATCAAGTAAGTAAATATCCGCTTTTTTGTACACCGCTCTAAAATAAAGTATTTAGAAATATTAAATGGACAAATTATAGTTGATTTTCAAATTTATATTTACCTAGCTAAATTAATTCTTGCTTTTTGTCCTCCACTCAAAGTTATTCCTCTTTCTCCTACTACCGTTTCATGGCCAAGTGGAAAATGTTCAAGATCGTTTTTTAGAGCACAGACATCAATAACCTATTTAAAAATCATATATTAATTAGCTGTAATTTAAATTGCATATTACTATATAATGTCAATCCATATGTATTTACTTCTTTAAAACGTTCTTCGTCCATTGGTGATCCAAAAAGAATATTTTGTTGAATAGTACCAGAAAATACCCATGGTTCTTGTGATGCATAAGATATTACACCATGAACAGATATTCTTCCTTCGGAAATTGGTAATTCCCTTAAAATTGCTTGTAATAATGAACTCTGTAAATATATAATGTGACGTGTTATGTAATGTTTTGTAATATAGACAAAAGTTTTCAAACATTTTTTTTGTGTTTTACATGACGTTATATTAGGTATTATGTTTATTGATAATTGATCGAGTTCTAAAATCAAAATTAATCAAAATAGTAAATTGGTATGTTTTTGTAATTATGTGTATCTTGATTTATAATCTAATATCCCGGGGTCTTTCACTTACCATAATTTAAGAACCTTTGAGATACATAGTATTTGTAGTATATTCACCTTTCCAGCTCCTACTGTTCCAATAATTGCAAACAATTGTCCAGGTCTTACGGTTAAATTAATTTTTTCTAGTGTATTATTTTTATGATCGTTTGTCCATTTCGCAGTTACATTCATAAGAACTAAACTATAATTATCATAAAATTCGTTGTTATTTTTAAAATCCTTACAAGTTTTTGTAATATTGTCATCAGCAATAAGTAATTTATTAACATAATTGTCCTCTACTGTATTAGATTTCGAACAACGTTTTAGAACTGGTATTTGATCTTTTTCCTCGAGCAATAAGAAGTTCTATACAAAAAACGATTACTTGGATTTTATTTTTTAAATTTACATTACTTACGATACATAATATATAATTTATCATTATTATTATGTATTTATATTTATATTATTATTATGTATATTTTAAAATTAAAAAAAAAAAATTGGATTTACCTCGATACGTTTAATAGATACAATGCATTCACCGATTTTCAGCAAACCGACAGAGAACATTACTACCATTCCCACATGCAAAATAGTGTATATTGATGTAAGAACATAAACCTATACGAAAATATTAAATACAAATAAAATTAAAATGCTTAATAAGGATACGCGCTCACGAAGAGGGGAGTATTCTATCACTTTCACTATTTTTTGTCTATTGATTTTTCATAATTTATTGTTATAATGAAAATGTATGTTTTCAGTATTTTAAATTTAAGTTAAGTTGGATGATAAAAATAAAATACTTGATTAAGTAATGAAAGCATTTTACTTTCAACACCGTGCGATTTATGTTAAGACATGCATACTATATAAATTCTTTTTATACACGATTAATGATAGGTATATTATTATAGCTAACTATAATACTTTCAGATAGGTAAATGCAAAAATTGATATATTTTTATTATAACGTTGTCTGAGAAAAGTCAAAAATGCATACCCCTTCTTTTCAAAAGAGCTGATCACATCGCTGAAAGTATTGTTAGTTTTAAGTATTGTCTTCATATTTTAAACTTACAACATACCAAATTTATATTCAACAAACCAGTAAATATTAATATGATCTTAAGATATCAATATTATGTACATGGGCTAATCTTCTTTGTTGGGGAGGGGGGTGGGGGGTGGGGTGGTTACGATTTTAATAAATACATGCGAGTTTAGTGTCTTCATAACTGTATAATACTTACTTTGTGCACAGATAGGTGATTTCCTAATAAGATGTATAATACGATACTGACGAATAGTTGAAATCTTGTTTGAAATACTTTGAACGATATAGAAATGAATCCAAGAAATGTTGATCCTTTAATCTGTTCAACTTCTAATCTATAGTTTATATTGACATTAATATAATATAATACTACGTATAGGTGAATCAATAATTAACTTAGAGTTATAATACAATAAATTGCACATCATACTTTCTCACGTATTCTATAAGTTTACTAAAAGGCTTTTCCCACGTGTACATTTTAATCACTTGTATTCCCAAAATGATTTCATTCATTAGACGTATTCTCTCATCAGTCTTCTTCACTATCTTGAGATGGATTTCAGACATTTTTTTCCCCATTAAACCTGAAAATTAAGCAAGTAATACAAAATGTATGCTAAATATTTACAATTAAATTGTTTCAGTTCATAGATTTAAAATAATTTATTGTCAACAAACCTTGCAACGGAATAAAAACAAAGAAAAAAGCTATTCCAATTAACGACGAGACACCGATTTCCTGCCACAATAAATATGTAGCTACTATTGTTTGCAATGGTCCAATCCATAAAAAATGTAATTTATGATATAGTACATCAAATTGATTAACGTCATTTGATATCAAAGTTATCATTTGGCCAACTGTTGTTTTACCAAGAGCTTTATTACTTAAATATAATGCCTAGGCAAAAACGATAATATAAAACTAGTTTTGTTTTTTAAAATGAAGATAAACAACATTTTTCATTTTAATTATCGTTTTATTATTAATATTTTTATAGTATTAAGGGTAATAAAAAAGTGCCTATTTCTATGTATCAGTGTATCACTAGAGTATTCAAATGAGTATTCAATACTTATTTTTGGAATTGCTGGTTAACGGTAGAATCAGATTATCTATAAGTTAAAAGAATATTTTTTAGATTTACCTTTTTGTAAATTAAAGAAGAACTTGCAACTCGCGTCTTCAACGCTTCATCCATAAGATCCTGCTGCGTTAAATAGCGTACAACTGTTGTTATTAATGAGCTGATTACTAAACCAGATGCACATATATAAGCATATCTTATATCAGAATTTTCTGTATTATCGGAATTGAAATATTCTAATAGTTCACCAATTAATATAGGTTGAGATATTCTGTTATAACAGTGTAAAAAATAATAATAACAAAATATTTTTAATTTTATATTAATATTATATCAATAAAATATACATGGACAAACAATATGTCTAAACAAAAATATATTATACCATATAAAATCTATACAATTTACATCATTTGGTGAAATTGAATTAGAAAGTTTTTGCGATAAAAGGCTATCCTAATAACATTTGTATGCAAATTATGCATAGGACATAGGTACATGTTCGATAATAATGATTATATTATTTAAAATCTAAGTTTTTCGAACATTTGATTTTTAACTATAATATGAATTAACAAAATAATAAGTAACGTAAAAACACCATACTGCCTATATTGATTACCTCTTTTCACAACAAATAGGCAATTCTACTTTTAATGAATTAAGATGCATATGACAAAATTTAAGTTTTTTTTACAAAATAACAAATAAATTTATTTTTAAATTCAATAATACCTATAAAACAAATAACATATTATTATAAGTATAATCCAATATTATTTGGACTATTTTTAAATTAAAATATTATTTATGTAAATAATACAATTTATAACTATAATATTTTATACAGTGTATTCACGCTAAGAGGTACTGCTAAATATTTAAGTTTGATGACTGTGTATTGTAATGGGGTTTTCGGTGTATGAAAAGGAGTACCGTAATACACATTTTTAGGCAAATTGAAAATTTTTTCTGAAAATGTATATTACGAATAATTTATTACGATACTTCTTTTCATTCCCCGACAGAGGTCAGAGACTGATTTTGCATATTTCTTACCCGGTGCAATGTATAAAATTAGCATACTTTTAATTTAGCCCCCTCATTATACCACTGTTATTATTTGGTAATTTTGCTTACTCTTGATTAAAATTAAAATTAATAAGAAAAAAAAAATAAAATTCTTACGTGAAAATAATTTCACTTATGCAAATAACAAATCCAAGAAACATAAATTTAGTACCAAACATTCGGATCAAAGCTCTCCACAATGCCGGCTTTCGATTCACTAAACATGCATTAGCCAACTCCGATCTCCATATCCTAAATATATGTGACAAAACCACAAAAAAAAAATACTTATTTACTTTAAAGTGTTATTAAGAAACAGTGTAGGATTATAAACTGTAGTTAATTTACTTTTCTAATTTATCACCTAATGGTGATGATGTATGATCGTCCAATGTCGTATACAAATCTATTTCATTTAAATCTCTGCGTCGTCCTATTTTTAGTAGGTTTGACATCCAGCTAAGTTAAATACATATTATAATAAAAAAAATCATTATTATCAGAAAATAATTCATAGAAATAAATTTAATAAATACATTGAATTATTATAAAAATTTGTTTTTGTTGTAGTGGTTTTAATTCATGTTATTTTAATATAAAATACGAGTATGAGTAATATATCTCTGGAATAATTACAAGTAACGAAAAAAACAAACTAAAATCACCATTTATTTTAATAAATGATAAATATAATAAATTGAAAAATTAAAATATTAAATATTATTTGATTTAATTTGTTATAAGAAAAATAATACCTATATTTATGTAAGTTAACATATTATGCATAATATGTATTTATTTAAAAATGAGTAATAGTAAAAGCAAAATAGCAAAATAAAGTTAATACCTAATTAATTAATTGTTGTTTAATTTTTCCGCCCTTCGCCTATAAGATTCATTCGATAGTAAAACTCACTTTGTGTTGGTCCCAAACTGAGTCTTAAAAGCTGTGTTCACTGTATTGGTATAATAATACAATTTTTAAAACGGATAGGAGTTTTATAATATTATTCTTCCCCAATCAAAACCATTATTAAAATGTTGCTCGTTGTCTGGTATAGTGGGTATACAATGCTAACGGTATTTTTAACTTATACAAGTTTATTAAGACGCATTTTAGTTTATATTTACCTGTATGTGATGATTTCCAAAATGTTTGCATTACATCTTGGATTAGAAGGACGTTCTACTTTACTATCTGCCTTTGGTATTTCTCTTGAATAATAAATAAAAATAAAAATGTATGTAAATACAAATTGAGTTGGTTACTTGATTGTTTTACTTATTAGTTATTAGATAGGTAAAATATTCAAATATGTTTAATAACTTACCTGTACATAATGTATTTGTAATAAAATCGTATAATGCGTGTTATGAAGTTAATGAAAATGTCTAACTGTTAATTATTCCGTTGTCTTAAAAATATAGTATTATTGCATTGGTATGTTTTTTTACATTTTATTCTTATTAGAATTATTACTTTTTATTGTTTTACAAAAACATTTCAAACACTGCAAACTTATTGTGGTAACTAATAACTATTAATTTAACTGTTCAATACACGCTTCTATGATAAATTAAGCAAACTAAAAGTTTGAATAAATCAACTTCAATTTGATAATAATATTATAGCCATTCCAAATTTAACAGAAATACAGATTAAAATTTCATATTATAGTACTTGACTAATTAGCTATAATTTATCAACTCGAGTCATTCAGCCATAAATTGCGTAATATTTTATGGACTTTGTACAGTTTTATAAGTATAACAATTATAAATAAGATGTAGAGAGTAAAAAAAAACTCAATTTCACCACTGTATATTATTATGTAATTAATATTGCAATTTTAATATACCTAAATTTAACTGTTAAATACTAGATACGTAACATTTTCGCCAAATGTTTATCTTATGATTATTTTATAAATAATGTTTTATTTTTGTAATTATTTAAATGTACCTTGTGAGTTTTATAACATTATAATAAGTATGTAGATTATATACCTGTCTCGTTATTAAATGCAATCACGCTAGTCAGTGAATATAGTCGTAGTTCTGTTTGCACTGCTAGCAGACATATTTTACGAGTACCTACTTATCGACATTGTTTTTTTAAATTATATCGAGGCATGTCTTAGAAATTATCTACGTCGACTTTAAAAAAAGATGTTAATTAAGTACAATGAATTAAAATAATAATCTTAATTAATTATTGTAAAAAAAAAAAACAAAATATAAAATCAATACAAATATCCAACTTTGCTTATAAACATGATAAACTTTGTTCTTAGATGTTAATATATTAAATTATTTAAAATTCTTTTTTATTAATAGTTAAAATCGTTATTTTTTCTATAAAACTTACTAATGAAGTCACGTAATTGCTTAGAAATAGTCAGCTCAGGTTCTTGATACTTCTATTTTTTTTTCATTTAAAAATGCTAGGACAGCTGGTCGAGGATTAAATGTTACAGACTATAATTAATGATTTCTTCAAATAAGGTAACTATATAAGTTTTTATTTGACTTAAATGTAAAGGTATTATAATTTATATGTATATTATGTAAAATACATAGTATTCTTTCTGTCGTTATTAAATGAAGAAAAACAATTAATAGAGTTACAAATAAATTTTGATGCCACTATAATAGTTTGAGCATCTATTATAGTGAATTAATATAGAATTGTAATAATTGTAAAGTTAAACCTTACTTTTAATGAATATTTTGTTTTTTTTCGGTTATATCAATAACTGGAAATTGGAATAGCTTCTAATATAAGCAAAAAAATAAATAAATAAAAATTCAGTTACATTATTAATAGACTTCAAAACATTATCATGACGGAAAATATTTTTAATGACAGCCAGATTCTATAATTTATTTGCAGGTAGATTTGTAAAAATTAGTTTAGTTATCTGACTTATAGTTTTATCTATTTCAATATTTAGTCATTAAAACATCTGGTAAAATCAAAAAATCCTTTTGAAGTATTTGTTGTTAGGTCTGCATTATTTGTGTAATGTTGGTCATTGGACTCTAAAAAAATTTATATTTTATAAGATTATATAATATAATTGATAATTTTATATTTCTAATAGATATGCTCTACAGATCTAATTTAAAAATACTTAGGAAATGTAACAAATTTATTTTCTTCTCCAAATTTGTGTAATCAGCGGTAATAAAGTGATTCCATTTGAGATCGAAAATAACTTTAACTATATTAAATTGTTTTTAGATTGTTTCGAATGTTTCGATACAAGATGTCAGGATACCCAGTAGGGTAAATTGTTTTATTATTGGTAGTCTAACTAGTCTAGATTGAGTGTCCATTTGGGCTTGGGCATAGAAAACATATTTAAAAATCCCTTGCAATATGAAGTTTTATCAAGAATATTAATTGGCACGAAATTATTTAATTTGTTTTATTATTATCTGTAATCATCGCCATAAAAACACGATATTAAAGTTTTTTAAATAGCTTATTAAATTAAATTTTAGTAAATAATTATATCCCTTTATCAAATTGTACTTTTTAGGCATTACAAAATTTTTAATGTATTTAATTTAATGTATATTAAATAAAAATAATAAATGAAGATGGTTTATTACAATTTTAAACAACACACTCTTATTCAATAATTTACTTGTTTACAAATTACTTGATCCTCTGGACTTTTGAGGAACTACAATAAAAAAAAAGAGGTTAATGGATTCAAATTTGAAAACATAAATAAATACATTTTTGATTTAATGATAAACAAAATTAATATGCGTAATGAATTATTTATACCTCTGTAGCCTCATTATGTCAAAATTAAGATGTATCCTTTCCAGTTTGCTCAACCATTTTGTAAAAAAATCCTTCAGTGTTCTTCAATAAATTATACGGGTGATCAAATTCAACTATTTTGCCAAAATCCATAACTAATACTCGATCGGAGTCCATAATAGTATTTATACGGTGAGCAATTGTTAGTACTGTGCAATTTTTAAATTTATTTCTTATTGTATTTTGAATCAATTTATCAGTCCTGTAAATAAAAATGTGGTAAAGATAAATAATTAAATATTTTAAATAAAATTATTTTTATTACAGCGGATCAACATTGGCAGTGGCCTCGTCCAATATTAGGATTTTATTATTTTGTAGTATAGCTCGAGCTAAACAAACTAACTGTCGTTGACCGACACTGAAGTTCGAACCACTACTTGACAATTTTGAGTTAAGACCACCGGGCAAACCCTCCACAAAGTTTTTGAGTTCAACCTATAAAAATAATATACAAATCAAGTAACAATAAAACAAATATTTTGTTTTTAAGTTATATTAATTAGAACACAATATACTTCATCTAGAGCATTCCAAAGATCATGATCTGGGTATTCATCAAATGGATCTAAGTTTGTTCGCATTGTGCCAGAAAACAATACTGGTTCCTGAGGAATTATAGATAACTTAGATCTCAGGTCTTTGAGCATCAACTCATGTATATCTACATCGTCAATGATGATTTTACCTTCATTAAGAGCTAATCTAAATAATGCTCCGATAAACGATGATTTGCCTGCACCGGTCCGGCCAACAATACCAATCTAAATAAACGTAAAAGAATCATTATTGACCATTAAAAGTAACTCTCAAATGCTTACTTTTTCCATTGATCGAATTTCAATATTTAGATCTTTTAATACATAAGGTGAATTTAGACTGTAACGTAGATTAAAATCTTTGAATACGATTTTTCCAGAATAAGGCCATTCTTTTGGTGGATTTTTTACTAAAAAACAAATTAATAATTTAAAAATAATTTATTTTATTTTAAACTATTTGTTGAAACAAACAAATTAAACAATAATTATTAAGTTTTACCTTCACTAGAGTGGAGAGTATCTTCAAGTGGTAAATGCGTGTATTCTATTAATCTTTCAACTGATGTAAATTGGCATAGTAATATTGTTAATTGTCTTACACCCCACTGAATCCTACAGAGTAGGGTCATCACTTGTGTAAGAGCTAGTCCGACACTTCCTCCGTAAATAGCTGAAGTTTTAATTAATTGGTGAAATAACATGATTTAAAATTATTAAGAGAATCTTACAACTTTCAACTTACTGTTATCGGCTATTAATAGACTGAATAGAATAATACATAAATAAAGTACACAAACAATATCTATCCAAAACCCGAATCCTTGATTCAAACATGTATACATATGTGAAGCCGATGAATGTAAATCCTAAATGTAAAATACACAAATAATTAAAATAAATGTTATTTATTACGAGCAGTATAAATAAATAAAGTTATTTTAGTAAATTTTAATATAAGTAAGTACTTGATGTTTGTCAAATTCTTGTGATAATATTTGTTCTGCTTTATACGCTCGTATTGTTGTTAAACCCTGTAATGATGCATTCATATGTGCTAATACAGGACTTCGTGCTGTTTATAATTAAAAATAAAAAACAATTCTGTTTTAATTGAAAAATACAATATAAATTATAATGTTATATTAATATGGTATTGTACTGCAAGAGGTTATATGAAATTTTGCCAAAGGTGAGCAAGTTAATGAAAATAATTAACTGTGGCTAGTTAAGCTAATTCCATTAAATTGCCTTCAGTTACAGTTTAAAAGTAAGGTTAAAAAGTAACTAGATAAGTTAAAAGTTAAGATAGAAAATAAAATTAACTTAACTCAGTTAAAAAAAGTTAATTTTTTTTCAAATCATAACATTCATAAGTTATAAATTGCACTATTATTTTGATTTGTACAAACATTTACCAAGACACTTAGCACTGTGTAAACATAAAATTTAAAATTATTATTATAGTATACACTACATTGTTATTAGAAACTTATTGGCTACATCTACTTATAGGTTTTATAGCATAGCGGCATTGAAAATATGAAGTTTTTAGTTCAAATTTTTGCATTTTTACAAAAATAATTAATGTCAAAAAAAAAAAAAATATTTTAATATTAATTGTATTTAATTGTAATATAACCATGATACTTACTAGCTGCTTCTAACCTCTTGATGTTTTGTGTTGTACAGAAATAATAATTTCTAATTTTATAAATGATAATTCCAATAATAAATGTTGGTATCAATAGATAAATATTGGTAAATCCAACTATAATTACAGTCCCAAAAATGAACATGAAAATCTAAGAATTATAGAAATAAACGGTTAGATTTTTTAAATTCTAAATTAAATTAATTTTTAAAATATTTAGTAAAATAGCTAAAGAAAAAAAAATGTATAACTTGTAAAGAATCCAAAAAAATATCTGGTAAGATTTCATCTACAGCACCTAAGTCTTTTGAAAAGCGATTCATTATGAATCCTGTAAAAAAAATATTAATTAAAATACTATTGTTTAATTTAAAAGTTTTAATTAATAATATTTTTATAACACACATACTAAAAAAAAATTAATTACATACCTGATGAATTTGTGTTAAAAAAAGACATAGTGGTTCCTACTATGGAGTTGAACATTCGATTGTGTAAATTAATTGAAGCTTTCATTGAGATTTTGACAAATATAACAGACCTAATTATCACTGCTATTATCAGGGAAACCATGAAAAAGGCATAAATGATAACATAATATTCATGATGATTGTTCAACCATAATAATAAATTAGAAGTATCATGAGGTGTTTCTGATAAACTATTATTAAATGTATTTTTTGGATTATAATAATCCTCCTGATTAACCCTGAAAAGTTATATCATACAAATTTCATAATTACTTAAAAATTACTTAATTAATATGATAGTACCAGAAGCTAAGCCAAAATTCTCCTCCGACAGTAAGTCCCAGAATTAAAATGCACATAAAAAAACCAAAAACTACGTTGTATGTACTTTCACTAGACGAGATGTACGATATTACAACATTTTTGGATTTATATTTGTCAAACTCATTTTCTAATTTCTTATCAGGTTTCTGAATTGAAGCTTTAATTTCGTTTGAACCAGTCTGAGATGAATCCAAGGATAATTCGACATCATCGTTGTTCAAATTGTTAATTTCAATTTCATTTTCAATGGTTGTTCTTTTTAATGGTCCAAGTATTTTTGCGAAGTCAAAAACAGAAGCTTGAATATCTTGATAAGATCCTTTAATTATAATTTTACCCTAAAAAAAAAAAAAAAAAAAAAAAAATAAACAAGATAGAAAGTTAATACCCTACAGTAATTTTAATATTATAATATACTAATACTAACATTATCCATTAGAACAATATGATCAACTTCAGATAAATAATGTACTTGATGAGTAACAAGAATACATGCTTTTTCTTTGAGGTAGCCTGTAACCAGAAATAATATGTTTAATTGTGTTTATATAGTTATTATATAGTAATTATATATATTATATTATTATTATATTATTATTATTATTATCATTTATATATTATTATATTATTATATTATATTATAGTAATTATATAGTTAAAGCATTTGGAACTATACTTACTTTTAATGCATTTTTCAAATAAATGAATGCCAACTTTCACGTCAACAGCTGAAAGTGGATCATCAAGTAAGTAAATATCAGCTTTTTTGTACACCGCTCTAAAAAAAAAATGTTTGGAAATATTAAATGGACAAATTATGGTTAATTTTCAAATTTTTTTTTACCTAGCTAAATTAATTCTTGCTTTTTGTCCTCCGCTCAAAGTTATTCCTCTTTCCCCCACCATCGTTTCATCGGCAAGTGGAAAATGTTCAAGATCGCTTTTTAGAGCACAGACATCAATAACCTATTTAAAAATCATAGTGGTTAACTGTCATTTAAATAATTGCATATTATTATATAATGTCAATCCGTATTTATTTACTTCTTTGAAACGTTCTTTGTCCATTGGTGATCCAAAAAGAATATTTTGTTGAATAGTACCAGCAAATATCCATGGTTCCTGTGATGCATAAGATAAAATGCCATCCACAGATATTTTGCCTTTAAAGACAGGCAATTCTCTTAAAATTGCTTGTATTAATGAACTCTGGAATTAGTTTTTAGTATCGTTTAATAATATAGAAAGAAAGTATAATAAATAAATATAAATTTTATGAATTTTACCTTACCGGCTCCTATTGGTCCGATAACTGCAACCAATTGTCCAGAATTTACTGTTAAATTTATATTTTCTAATGTATTATTATTTTGAACTTCTGTCCATTTAGCAGAAGTGTTCAAAATAACTATACCGTGACTATTAACAGACTCTTTTTTGTTTTCAAAGTCATTACAGTTATTTGAAATATGGTCATCAACAATGGGCGATTGTCCAATATTATGTTCCACTGATTTATCATATTTCGAATAAGAGTTTTGGATTTGATCATCTTTTTCTTCGAGTAATAAATAATGCTATAAAAAACATGAATCTAATTTTAGATTTTAAGTGGAGTTAAATAATGTCTTAATTATAATGATTTTACAATGTCGTGTGTGTTTTTTCTTTCTTCAAATATTAGAACAGTAAAAATCTTTTGTATTCAACTTTGGGGCAAGTTTATGACATAATTCATAAACTTTATGGTGCAATTTGAATCAAATCGGTACATTAAATAGTTAAAACAATTGAGAGTAAATATAAATTAAAGAATAACAGAGATTTTTAAGAAAATTCAAAGACTGACAATTGTTTTTTGTGTGATTCAATAATAGATAACTGTAACTAAGTCTCACCAAATTTTTTATGCCGGTAATTTTTACATATTACATAATTTTCTAATTATTTTGATTCTTTTTGAGCTATTTATAGACATTTATGATTTTCAATATTTTATTTTTTTCTTTATTTTAATGATTTTCAATTTTAATTTACATTTTTGACAAAATGTATTTATAATTAGTTATACATAAATATTTTATTTTATGTCTATTATTTAAAAAATTAATATAAGTTTTACTGTATTTTTTACTTTAAATTAAAAAGGTTTTGTGAAAAATTACATAGATTTTTATGAATGCTCTAAGTTTATATTTTTTTAGTATAAGATATTTTTGTTCATCAAGCGTTTCATTTTCTATTCATACAAAATTAAATGCATGGTTCCTTATAAATTGTTTTTTTTTAATTATTAATTGATCTAGTTAGTGTATTAAATATAAGCTTTGCCCAAAATATTGTAGTTACTTTAGGTACAATAAAAAAAAAATGTATTAAATCCATCGTAAGACTAATATTGAAATAAAATATAATAATACTGATGAAAAAAGGGCGGTTAAGTGTGTAACGCTTTGCTGTACAGTAAGTTACTATGAATGGTATTTTTATATACGAAAAAAGATTCTAAACGGAGATGATTTGACAGCCTAAGTCCTAGGCGCCCTAGGATAAATTTTCCAGCGAGTGGTGAAAAAGGGGGTTTATGACCTGAATACCACAAAATTCTTCCTTTATAATAATTATTGTAAGACAAACTTATGAAAAATCTTGTATTAAATTTCAACTCTTAGCTACTTGTAGTTCAAATTTATAAAAAAATTATATAAAATTTTTACTACAAAATAATTGGTAAATATTCATGATTTTGACGAATTTTCGTCAATATTTGAACTTCAAATACTAATAAAAAAAAAAAATCGTGACTTTGTAATTTTATAATATTTGAACCACTATAAACTGACTTATAAAGAACTTTTTATAATAAACTGTCGTGTATTTTGACTAAGCCAAAAAAATTTTATCGATATTAACTATAAAAAAGAAACTAAACAAAAACGAATATTTGAAATGCCTAAAATAGCATTAAAATAAGCGAAATACTTTGAAAATTAAATTATGTAAAGAAAATGCCAATCTAAATAAATGGTAAGATTTTCTACTGAAAGTATCTACGACGTATGCTTTTTGAATATTAACAAATATTTAAAATCGTTTGATTATAAATCGTTCGTAACGCAATTTCACGAAAATTTAAAATTGAAACGCGCATAAAATTTTTCCTATAATAATGTTTCGAGTATTCTTTATAGTTATTTTAAATAAAACTTATGGAAAACATAGTGTTTCATTTTTTAACCCCAGATATAAACACAAAAAGTTTTATGATATTTCAACTACAAAATACTAAATATTATGATATATATTTCGAAAAGATTGGAATTATTATAAACGCTTATAAAAAAAATTGTGATTAATGATTTTTGATTTTTATTTAATTGCAATAATAAAGACTTATGAAAAACCTTGTGTTAAACTATGAAATTTTCAAGTTTTTTTTGGGAACCCAAAATATTTTTATCGACTTTTCAAAAAACAATTCTTAGAATAATCGAAAATTTCATTTGTTTATAAAAAACTAAAAAAAGCCAATATATTTAGAAAATTTATCAGTGTTTAGACATCTGTAATACAAACATTTGTTGAAAAATTCAAGTATTAATAGTGATTCGTTTTTGAGTTACAACCATAAAAAAAAAAAGATTTTACTTAAAAATTCCCGTTTTTCGTTAAAATTAAATGCATGGTTCCTTATAAATTGTTTTTTTTTAATTATTTATTGATCTAGTTAGTGTATTAAATATAAGCTTTGCCCAAAATATTATAGTTACTTTTAGGTACAATAATAAAAAAGTCGGCGGGTACCGCTCTGCTGTACATTAGGGGGTGGGGTGGACCTCGGACTAGGGTAGATTAAATTTGAATGCAATGATAAGTATCATTGTATACGAAAAACGATTCTGAACGGAGATGATTTGTCAGTCTATAATATATAAAAATTAAATATTGTCATATATTCTATTTTGAAACAAATATTCCGATATCATAAAAATTTAAAAACTCAAACGCTTAAAACATTTTTCCTATAATGGCTCTTAAAATTTTCTCTATAGCTTTTTGAAGCAAAACTTATGGAAAACTTAGTGTTGAATTTTTTAACGTTAGATATAAATACAAACAATTTTATGAAGTTTGAACTACAAAATAATTTGCAAATATTCATGATTTTGACGAATTTTTATCAAAATTTGAACTTCAAATGCTAATAAAAAAAATTTGTGCCTATGTATTCTTATAATTTTTTAATCACTATAAGAATAACATATGAGGAACTTTGTATAAAATTTACAAGTATTTTGATAGGGCCAAAACAATTTTATCGACACTTCAAAAAAAAATTTTCAGAAAAGTTGAAAATTTCAGTTGTCTATAAATAGCTCAAAAAAAGTCAAAATATTTTGAAAATTAAATCACGTAAAGAAAATGCCAATCTAAATAACTGGTAAAATTTTCAAGTATCTACGACTTATACTTTTTGAATAATAACAAATATCAAAAATCGTTTGAGGCTAAACCGTTATTTAACGCGGTTTTGTAAAAATTTAAATTTCAAACACTCATAAAAATTTTTTGTCTGAATTCGGTAGAATTTTTTTTACAGATATTTGAAGAAAAATTTATGGAGAACCTTGTACCAAATTTTCAAAAGTTAGTTATAAAAGAAAAAAATTTTATGATTTTTCAACTTCAAAATTACTTGCAAATTTTCGCGTTTTCGACAGATTTCGTAAAAATTTGAACTAAAAACGCTTATAAAAAAAAATTGTGACTAACGATTTTTAATTTTTTTTAGCTACAATAAAAACAACTCATAAGGAACCTTGAATTAAATTTTCAAAACTTTTTGGTTATCCAAAAATTTTTTATTGACACTTTAAAAAAAATTTCTCAAAAAAATCGAAAATTTCAGTGGTCTATAAATAACTCAAAAAAAGTCAAAATTTTTTGAAAATTTAACTATATACGGATACCACTGACATTAACATTTGGTGAAAATTTCAAGTATTTTCAGTGATTAGTTTTTGAATTACAACCATAAAAAAAAATCGATTTGGTCGAAAACTGGTTTTGCGTAAAAATTGGCGTTTTTCCGTCATTTTTTTTTTGTTTTTCTCGATTTTTTTGAAAACTGTTGGAAAATGTTAACTTTTTACCTCTATAATGCACCAAGGATATTCACTTTTACATCGGAAACCACCCCCATTGTTTAAAATTGGAGCATTATTTCGACTAGTTATGCTGTACACAGACCCAAAAACAAAAAAAAAAAAAAAAAACACACACCATTGTAAAATCAATACATTCATCACTTCGTTCAGAATCTAAAACATACATCATTGTAAAATCAATACATTCTTCACTCCGTTCAGAATCTAAAATACAACATTAAGTCAGTAAAAGTGAAGCGTTGGCTAGTTTCTTCATATGGTATAAATAACTAAATACGGTTAAAAGTGTAAGATTCAAATACCTCTATCACGAATTTTTTAATTCAATAATTAATATTATTAATAGTAATTTTACTTTTAACCTATTCACATTGTTTTACACTTTACAGTAAGGTGATATTGACTAAAAAGTTATTTCTTATTAATAACAATAACCAAATTATGGTGTCTATATGACTATATAATAATACTTAAAGGTGAATTATATAATAAGTGTTACCTATATATTCGGTAAAAATGTATTAAATCCATTGTAAGACTAATAGTGAAATAAAATATAATAATAATGATGAAAAAAGGGCGGTTAAGTGTGTAACGCTTTGCTGTACAGTAAGTTACTATGAATGGTATTTTTATATACGAAAAAAGATTCTAAACGGAGATGATTTGACAGCCTAAGTCCTAGGCGCCCTAGGATAAATTTTCCAGCGAGTGGTGAAAAAGGGGGTTTATGACCTGAATACCACAAAATTCTTCCTTTATAATAATTATTGTAAGACAAACTTATGAAAAATCTTGTATTAAATTTCAACTCTTAGCTACTTGTAGTTCAAATTTATAAAAAAATTATATAACATTTTTACTACAAAATAATTGGTAAATATTCATGATTTTGACGAATTTTCGTCAATATTTGAACTTCAAATACTAATAAAAAAAAAAAATCGTGACTTTGTAATTTTATAATATTTGAACCACTATAAACTGACTTATAAAGAACTTTTTATAATAAACTGTCGTGTATTTTGACTAAGCCAAAAAATTTTTATCGATATTAACTATAAAAAAGAAACTAATATTTGAAATGCCTAAAATAGCATTAAAATAAGCGAAATACTTTGAAAATTAAATTATGTAAAGAAAATGCCAATCTAAATAAATGGTAAGATTTTCTACTGAAAGTATCTACGACGTATGCTTTTTGAATATTAACAAATATTTAAAATCGTTTGATTATAAATCGTTCGTAACGCAATTTCACGAAAATTTAAAATTGAAACGCGCATAAAATTTTTCCTATAATAATGTTTCGAGTATTCTTTATAGTTATTTTAAATAAAACTTATGGAAAACATAGTGTTTCATTTTTTAACCCCAGATATAAACACAAAAAGTTTTATGATATTTCAACTACAAAATACTAAATATTATGATATATATTTCGAAAAGATTGGAATTATTATAAACGCTTATAAAAAAAATTGTGATTAATGATTTTTGATTTTTATTTAATTGCAATAATAAAGACTTATGAGAAACCTTGTGTTAAACTATGAAATTTTCAAGTTTTTTTTGGGAACCCAAAATATTTTTATCGACATTTCAAAAAACAATTCTTAGAATATTCGAAAATTTCATTTGTTTATAAAAAACTAAAAAAAGCCAATATATTTAGAAAATTTATCAGTGTTTAGACATCTGTAATACAAACATTTGTTGAAAAATTCAAGTATTAATAGTGATTCGTTTTTGAGTTACAACCATAAAAAAAAAAGATTTTACTTAAAAATTCCCGTTTTTCGTTAAAATTAAATGCATGGTTCCTTATAAATTGTTTTTTATTTAATTATTTATTGATCTAGTTAGTGTATTAAATATAAGCTTTGCCCAAAATATTATAGTTAAGTTAATAAACTGTCGTGTATTTTGACTAAGCCAAAAAAATTTTATCGATGTTAACTATAAAAAAGAAACTAAACAAAAACGAATATTTGAAATGCCTAAAATAGCATTAAAATAAGCGAAATACTTTGAAAATTAAATTATGTAAAAAAAATTCCAATATAAATAAATGGTGAGATTTTCTACTGAAATTATCTACGACTTATGCTTGTTGAATATTAACAAATATTTAAAATCGTTTGAGGATAATTCGTCCGTAACGCAATTTCACGAAAATTTAAAATTGAAACGCACATACAATTTATTTTTCCTATAATAATGTTTCGAGTATTCTTTATAGTTATTTTAAATAAAACTTATGGAAAACTTAGTGTTGCATTTTTTAACCAAGATATAAACACAAAAAGTTTTATTAATTTTCAACTATAAAATACTTGTACATTTTCGGGTATTTGATATATTTCGTAAAAATTTGAGTTTTGAACTCTTATAAAAAAAATTGTGATTAATGATTTTTGATTTTTATTTAATTGCAATAATAAAGACTTATGAGAAACCTTGTGTTAAACTATAAAATGTTCAAGTTTTGTTTGAGAACCCAAAATTTTTTTATCGACATTTCAAAAAACAATTCTTAGAATAATCGAAAATTTCAGTTGTTTATAAAAAACTAAAAAAAGCCAATATATTTAGAAAATTTATCAGTATTTAGACATCTGTAACACAAACATTTGTTGAAAAATTCAAGTATTAATAGTGATAACTGTTGTAATATTCATACTTTAGAACTCTATAGTGCACCAGTGAATATCCACTTTGCAATCGGAAACCACCCATGAAGTTTTGAAGCAATATTTTGACAAGTTATACTGTAGTACTGTACACACACACATACACAAAAAAAAAAAACAAAAACAAAAAAAACGAGGTCAAGTGGGTAGCATTGTACTCGAAAAATGATTCTGAACGGAGATGATTTGTCAGCCTAATATATAAAATATAAAATAAATTATATTTTAATTAGTTTAGTGAAAAATGTAGATCTTTTTTAATGACACGAACACCACTAAAATTAAATATTGTAAAGAAAATGCCAATTTAAACAACTGGTGTTTGTTTAAAGTTTCTACGACTTGTGATTTTTAACTAAGGTGAAAACCTAAAATTATACGATACTGAATCGTTATTTTACAAGTGAATTTTGGATTTCGTAAAAATTTAAACCTGAGATAAAATTTTTTTTATTTTCCAACGTTTAAGTTATTTTATAATTATTGTTGTAAGTCAAACTTATATGATTATATGATACTAAATCGTTATTTTACAAGTGAATTAAATACCACTTTTGTTTGTGAACATGATGTTTTAATATTTTGACATTAATAGATTTTTACAGAATTGTATTATTTGTATCTAAACACACTATTTGGTATGAAAACGAAATACATCTACACATATACGTGTTCCAGTTCCTATAGTATAACAATATCTTTATTTCATTTATTTCGAAAAGGGAACAAAAAATTATTATTATTTTAATATACCTATTATAATATAGGTATAACCCATTATAAAAATATATATACGTCGAAATTTAAATTTTATAGGATAGACTCAAAACTTATTTTGTGTAACTCATTGAAATTAAAGAAATAAAGATACACATATACTTTTAGATAGGAACACGTAGATAGATAGATAGATAGATAGATACAAATAATGAAATAACATATTTTTGTAAAAATCTTAAAATTTCAAAATATTGGACATGACCCCTAACAAAAGTGGTACTGAAAACTCCAGAAAACTGTCAGATATAACAGTAAAAAATTTGGTGACTATACGTTAAACGGTGTAGATTTGTATGCGTGATAAAAAATTGAGACTTGCTTTTATAGTAAAGATTATAATATATCAAAATAATTGTTTAAAGCTTACCTATAGTTAAGCAATCGCCCATCACCCACCTCAGAATGTGTGTTTAGAATAAATTTTGTTGTTATTGTTGACGTATATGAGATGTGAAAACGGCTTGGTGCTTTGAACGGTCCTGCATGGTTTAAAGTTTATAGTATAGATCCCTGCGTTCCAACTACGACTGACGAACTCTTGAGTTTCGAGTAGTTAATATAAGTTAAAATGCATACAATAATAATAACCAATAGAAAAGTAGTAGAATAAGTATAGCGCGCTGATTGGTTGTATGATGTGAAGACCCACAGAACGCCACGCCTAATGTTGTTGTTTAATAATCATTATTATTGTTATTCATTTAACGACGTTATGATATTATTATATAATATAATTCCCGGATGTATGAATAGTGATATTAATGAGAGAAAAAAATTATTTTTATTATCTATAATTATTATTCATATGTATGCGAATTTATAAACAACTAAGATTATTATTATTTTGGTTAGGTAAAAGGTATGTTCACTTTATAGCCTTTTATGATAGAAATGACAATAAGACAAAGAAACTGCAGCTCCACAATTTGCAAACAACTAACTACAGTGGCGGAGCACGCGGTTGACAACTATTTTTTTATAAATTGTAAATTGTTGTCATTATTTGAACTTCAAATAGCCTTAAAATAAGCGCA
The DNA here is from genome assembly GCF_020184175.1 of Aphis gossypii. Classification (NCBI taxonomy): domain Eukaryota; kingdom Metazoa; phylum Arthropoda; class Insecta; order Hemiptera; family Aphididae; genus Aphis; species Aphis gossypii. Next base: position 10,446,673 of record NC_065532.1, read on the forward strand.
ATATTTTGTAAATTATATCTTATATAGAAAATTCCAATTTAAATCACTGATGATCTTTTCAGGTATTTGGGAATTGTGGTTTTTGAATAAAAACAAATACTTAAAACCGTTTGATTATAAATCGTTTTCGTTATACTATGTTAGAAACATTTAAAATTTAAACGCTTATAACATTTTTCTTAATATGAGGTTTCAAGTTTCTCTTTAAAACTATTTAAAGAAAAATTTATGGAAAACTTAGAGTTGCATATTTTAACATTAGATACAAACACAAAAAGTTTTATGAATTTTCAATTACAAAATACTTGTAAATTTTCGGGTATTTGATATATTTCGTAAAAATTTGAGTTTTGAACTCTTATAAAAAAAAATTGTACATATTAAGTTATGCTGTACACGAATACACACACAAAAAAAACACATTATTGTAAAATCAATACATTTTCTACTCAGAATCGTTTTGAATAGTTTTGATACGTACGTCATAATAATATATCATTGAATTCATATTTAACACACGCGCCATCATACGACATCTACTGTACATCAATTATCAAAGTGGTATTTACTTACGACATGTTCACTTTTATTTCAAACATTCATTATTTATTTTTATAATTAAGATATTTATAAATAAATTAGTATAAAAAATATTAAATCTAAATGTATTCATACTTGTATGCGTTTAATTGATACCATTAATTCACCTATTTCCAACAAACTAAGAGAAAATATGTCTGCCATTGATAAATGTAACAGATTGAAGAAACATGTAAGGACGTAAACCTATGTGCAAATAATAACAATATAATTGAATTTACTTTATATCTATAAGAAAATCGTTAGTTATGAACTTACTTTTTGGAAAGATATTCTATTTCCTAATAACACGTATATTAAAATGCTGATAAATATTTGGAATCTCGATTGAATAACTTTAAGTGATACCCATATGAATTTAATAAATGTGGCTCCTTTTATTTGTTTAACCTCTAGTCTATAATCACCACAATATAATATAATATTTGAGACCAATAGTAATATAGATGTTATTATCAAATCATACATACTGTCTAGTATATTTTATGAGATTTCCAAATGGTTTTTCCCATGTGTACATTTTAATCACTTGTATCCCCGAAATGATTTCATTCATTAATCGTATTCTTTCATCGGTCTTCTTTGCAGTCTGCAAACGATATTTAGAAATTATTTTGCCCATACAACCTGAAATTTAAAAAAGTGGCTAGATTATAAGAATATATTCATATAAATATTATTTAATTATTTTTAATGTACTGATTGTAAACAGTTATTTATTTAAAATTACCTTGTAATGGAATAAAAAAAAAAAATGTAGCTACTCCAACTAATAAGGATACACCAGTGTCTTGCCACAAAAAATATATTCCAATTATTATTTGTAGGGGTCCGATCCATAAATAATGTAGATTTTTTGCACATTCAAATCGACTTACATCATTCGATATCAAATTGATCACTTGTCCAACGGCAGTTTCACCAAAAGTTTTATGACTCAGGCATAATGTCTATGCAGACAAAAAACGAAACCATTATTCGTTTATAGTAAATTAAAATAAACAAAACGAGGAAACTCGGGTATAAGTATTTTAGCTGATCTCCAAATGTAAGTTTATAGTATAATGGAAGCAACAAATAATTTAAATAGAATATTGTCGTATCAAATTAATATGGAATCAGAATATCTTAACAATAAGCCAACAAACGAAAACTGTAGGGAAATATTTCGGAAATAATTTAGAAAAATTGTTATAATATATAAAAGGATTATTCCGTTATAGTGTTTTTAATTCCAAAAAACATTATCCTTTAAGTCCTATCAAATAACCAAAACATATTTTAAATTTTGAACAAAAGAATGAATATGTTTTCCTAAGCTTCATTTTTCTGATACCCCCACATTATATATTTTCAAATTAAAATTAACTTCATTAATTTATGCTGATTTGTACTTTTAATCTAGTTTTTTGCCCTCAAACATCGTCCCAATTTCTTCAAATTTCAAAATAGGGATATGGTCTGCAAACATGCTTATTCTACTGAGTATGGAAATCTAAAACTTAAATTATGCCATTATTTGAAAAATGGAAATAACATCAATACAAAATTTCTAGTATGTATTAATTATCATATTCTTTAATAATGTAAATATATTTACAAATAATTTAAAGAATATTTTATAGGATTACCTTTCTGAAGATTAAAGAACAACAAGCAGCTTTCGCCTTCATTATTTCATTTATCATTTCTTCATATGTGAAAAAGGTAAGGATAGTTGTCATAAGCATGCTGCATATTAAAACTGATGAGTATAGGTATGCATATTTTATGTCAATATTTTTGGAATTATTATGGTTGAAATATGCTAATAGTTCACCAATTAATAAAGGTTGAGACATACTGTAATAAAAGAAGATGTAATAGTATACAACAATCATAATTATTATTATATTAAAATATTATACTTTTCAAATGTTGTGTTTATATTACGTACTTCAATAAAATAAACAAATATAATATGTATTGTTTTATCTAATGTTTCTTATACTTAAACAAGTTAATAAGTTAAAATTTAGTTTATGTTAAATGTTAATATTAACTATTTTGATTACATTTTTATTGATATTTAATCATTTATCTAATTTATAAATAAATAAATAAATAAATAATATAATAAAATAATTATTGATGATATATAATAAGAAATTAATAATGTAGGCAATTATACCTCTGCATTGAGTGTTGAGTGGCTCACTGTTATTGGTGGTATTAAACTTGAGTTTAATGATTGAGTTCAATCATTATATACAAAAACTATTTTGAGGAGATCTGTCAATGTATATCACAAATGATACATCGTGAAGTATTTTTCTGATATATTTAGGCATTTAAGTCATTTATTTTACTTTTAGTATTATAGTAGCCAGTAGGTTGACATATTTTTTTCTACAAATATTACATTTATTAATTTAGCATAGGTATTATTAGTATTTAATTATTAAATCAACTTGTATAAATTAAAATGCAACAATATTTTTTTGTAAATATCTTAATACAGTATTAATAGATTCATAGCATAAATAAATATTTTGTTAAAATAAATTTGAAATGTCATTGCGTATAGTACAATTCATAGTAATATGGTGTAAGTTTTAGGCACTCATAAATAATTTTTTTTGAAAAAAATTTAATAAAGTTTATTTTTAAATATTTTCGAGTAATATAGACCAAATTTGAATATAAAATGTCTATATAAAATAATGAACTTTATAATGTTTATTATGTTTTATGGTTAAGAATAGATTACTTATGAGGATTTTTTAAGAACTTAAATATAAAAAAGATATACAATTTATGAATTTCTAATTTTTAATTAATTTTGTCTGAATTTCAACTTAAAATATTTAAAAAATTGTTTTGACTATACGGATTTTAGTTATTTTTTAAATGAAAAATAAAAAACGATTAGAAGATTTTTAAGCATTTATATTGTACCCTGTTTTTTTTTTTTTTTAATGTAAAATTTCTAGGTGACAATCATAAAAAAAAATTGAAATTTTATGCTTATAAATAGCTTAAAAAAGTCAAGTCGAAATATTTTATCGTAAATAGAAAATGATAAAATAAAAATTTCACAAAATTTTTGAGTTTTACAAAAAATTTTTATCATCTTTGTTAAATACATTTTTTCTTTACCTGTTTTTCCAAATTTTAACGAAATTGTACTAGGAACCTTTTTATTTTGACCTATTTAATATATAAACAAATTTATACCAGAAAATACCCTCCACTTTTGAAAATATAATTTTATATAATACATTTTATCGACTACTTGTCGTTCACAAACAAAATAAAAATACACACATCATTGTAAAATCAATTTCTCTGCTCAAAATCATAAATTTAATTTTTAAATTTACTTCTTGCCGTTATCATTAGTCATAATTATTCATAATACAATAATATCATACGATCGAGAATCAAGTAATAATAAAAATATTATCAAATAAGGATACATTTCTCAAAAGAAAAAATTATTAAATATTTTCGTGGTAATGATATAAAATAACATAAATGCCTAAGTTATTCATATAGGTAAAGAGATTACCTAATCTTAAATAATAGAATTCGGTAATATTGAAAATTGAAAATATTTCATTATTATTGTTATTATTATTAATTATTATATACTTAATCTAAAAATTAAAAAAAAATTCTTACTTGAAAATAATTTCCATTATGCAAAGTAGAAATCCATATAGAATAAATTTTGCACCAAACATCCTGATCAAAGCTCTCAACAAATTTGGATTTCGATTCATTGAAGACACATTGGCTAACTCTGATCTCCATATCCTAAAGTCAAAATATAAGTACTAAGTTATTTCGAAGTATTAATAAATATCATTATAGTAGGTTATATTAGAAAATTATATTGGCAATATACTTTTCCAATTTATCGCCTAATGTCGATGATTTCTGGTCGTCTAATGTTGTATACAAATCCGTTTCATTCAAATCTCTGAGACGTCCTATTTTTAATAGGTTTAATATCCAACTATAAATAAAACATGTAATTAAAAAATAACTATCATACTTATTAGTTTTAATTCTTATAAAAATATAGTCTTAAAGTTATAAAAAAAATATTTGTTTTTCAAAATAACAATAATTGATTTAGAAAATAAGGGTGAACAGTTAATCGAATTGGTTTGTGTACAGTGTACGTTATGTATGTGAGTATTATACATTTTACAGTTAAATTTTTAAGTTAAACATTTATAGTATTTGTTTGTCGTTTGAGTACCTACTAGTGTTATATACTGTATTGATTCTGTGTAGAGATCGAGGAAAGAATTAAATTTACAACAATTTTTTTTTTGAAAATTTGATTTGGTATTGGTTAATTGGGTAGTTAAATAAGTAATAAGTTTTTAGTAGGTATTATAATTAATACAATATAACAATAATACAAAAATATTGTGAAAAAAAAAACAGAATATATTGCACAATATTAATTATAGACAAATTTTATTTTGTGAAATGATTAAAATTTTACTGTTTTGTACTATTAAATACAAAATTCTTTGTAAATATTTCTTATAGCAATTTGAAAATATACAATATACAATTATAAAAATAAATAAAAAATTTGCTGTTCTTATTAATGAAATAAGAGGGCTCATAGAACACGCAAATAATTTTTAACTGTAAAAATAAAATACAAATAAAAAAAATGAGATTTTAGAGGACGTTAAAGTTGTATGTGTTATTGTTTCCGTCTCATAAATATATAATAGGGGACATTTTTGTTTAGTATGAATTTTGTGTGTTAAGCATAAATATTAGAATGAAGTAACTTGATTATTATCAAACTTAAAGATAAAACATATTACCTGTGTTCTTATATTGGATTTTTACAATATTTTAACTTTTAATCAAGTTATGAGTATATCTATACAGTATTTTTCTCTTTTTTCCTTGGTGTATATACTCTCTTAAAGTTTTGATCGCCACCACAATAATACTCCATGTCGCTATCTGCCCATATCATGTACCATTATATTCCCAAGCCATTGTATTCTTTGATCTTTGATTAAGTTAGTTATTGTAATAATATTAATGTTTAATTATGCTATAACTCGCTTAAAAATTAAAGTTGATAATAGGTCATTTCACTCTAATATTAATCTAAATACACTGTTTGCACATTGTTTGACCCCCATGCAGCATCGTTTATTTAATAAAATATTTACAGCTTTGGTAAGTATTACGTTTATAAGACGGAAATAACACATGCTGGTATGAAATCCTCTATAAGCAATGTATTTAATCTTTTTTTACAGTGTATAGGTATTTAAAATATAGTAATTATATCGTTTGATATAATAATGAAATAGTACATAACTTACATTTTTCATTTATATACTAATATTATTATTAATAATAAATATTGATAAATGTATTAGTAATTAATACCTAATTAGTTAACACGTAAAATTATTATATAAAAATGTTTTTTTTAAATTTTTTTACTATGTAATATAATAAAAAAAATAATCTAATTGTAAACATTATTTTTTTTTTTTTATTATTATTTATTAAATTTAAAATGTATCAACATATAATATGTTGCAATAAGTTTTTTACACAATATAGAAATTATGTATATAATATATTATATTAGATATTCGTGTTATGAATGTGCACTGTACATTGTACAGTATATACTGTGGTGTGTATGTGTACGTGTTTGTGTGTGTTATGGCGGTGGAAAGATTGGCAGTGGGATTTATTTGGTTAAGGATTTTAGAGCAACAAGAAGTTCGTTCTTTTGCAGTCCGTGCATTTTTCCGCGACTTAGTAACATCGTAGCTCTATTTATTTCGTTTTTGTTCAACGAGCAGTGCCTTTCCGTATATAAAAATATATATGTTATTGTTACATATATCTATTCAATTGTTTTGTTTCCGTTGACTCTGTTCCCGTTGGGACACATACTTAGTGTTAGCTGTGCCTTCGCGCACTCTTATTATTATTACTCTTGCGGGAAGAGGCAGTTTGCATTTTCGCATTCTGTTGTTATTATTAATATTATTATTATTGTAATTCGTTCTATAGTTATATACATTTGTTGTTGTTTTCTTTCTTTTGCTTTATCTTTTCCTATTATTATTTATATTATATTGTGCATCGTGACAAGGTTAATAATAGGTTTTGTTTCGTCAAGGAATTTGGTGATGATATAGTAGAGATTGATCAGTTGTTGATTTGTTAACAGTGATTTCGGCGTACAATGGTTTTTTATGAGTTTGAACTAGGCTTTATTTCCATTTCTTCGAAGTGCAGGTGCTAGGTACTAGGTACATTAGAATATTTTTTTGTCTTTAGGTTTGGTGCGGCTTAATATTTTTTTAAAAGATTTTCTTTATAATTTGTAATGTGATTTCCATCACAGTTTGCAGATTTTTAGGGTTCCTCTCGTTTTTTAGTGCATTCGTTGGTGGAGTGATTTGATCCGTATTTTATACAGTGTGGATAGTGGTAACAGTAACTACGTGTATGTTCGTAGTTTTGACAGTAGTGACATTGAGGAGGACCGAGTTGTCTCTTTGGATATTCGAATTTCACTATTGAGTTTAATATTTTGAATATTTATTGATTATTGTTGTTACGGACTAATTCTATATTAAATAAAGGAAATGATAACTTGTTCACATAGTGTGTTTATATTTAATATTTAATATTTGAAATATAGTTGAATTTGTGATGAAGGTCATTTAGGCAGTTAATAATGCACATGGTAGGAATAGTGGAGTAGAGAATGTTGCTTAGCACGACATGGAAAGGTTGGGAAGAACGGGGTAGATAAGAATGATAACTAGCGTCAGGCAGATAATATTTAATGACCATGAAATTGACACGTGTGTTAGACTAAACAGTTATATTTAGATCTATTGGCTTTGCATGTGAAACCCTCTGATCACACCTTGCGAGCAAAATTTTTGTAGAACTTAGTAAAATATGTTTTGGCGAGGTTTTTATTGTTGGTGAGAAGAATTGAGCATCTGCAGTTTGCATGAGGACATTTTCTTGTTCTTCCGAGGCTAAAACTTCGAAACGATTTTGTAAAAATCTACTTTTTTTATCCTAATGAATCGGGGAATTCGTGGAAATCGACTAGAGAACTCTCTTTGCAGGATTTTTTATCGTACTCTTTTTACACACTGTTGTTTTGTTTAAAATAATAATTGGTGTTATGGTTTAAGAAATTATATGTATATAATGCCTCGTTATAAAAAATGATAGAATGGCGACGCACTAGTTATCGCTTTGGCTGTCTAAGCACTCTAAGCACAATTATAAACATGATTGTTCAAACTATTTAATATTTTTTCTTGTTGTGAACTTAAGTACGTTTTTACTTGTTTTAAATACTAAAAAGAATGTTTCGTTAAACAGTTTACTGTAAGCATGAAAATAACAATGCAAATAGCATTATCTATGTTTTAACCTTTGCCAATGTATAAGTTATTAAAAAAATAGATATAGGTCTATCGGTATTTGTCATTTCAAGTTGCAAATATATACACCTAAACTCCAAAATACGTTAAGCTAAGTAAAAAACATATAATTCGTTTACCTATGTGTGATGATTTGAAAAAAATTTGCATTACATCTTGGATTAGGAGGACGTTCTGTCTTACTATCTGCCTTAGGTATCTCACTTAAACAATAAAACAGATAAATAAAGATTGAGTTGGTTTTTACTATTATTAGTTAATTTATGAATACATTTGATAACTTACCTATACATAGTTTATATTATAGTAAGAGTATTTAATTCGTATTATAATTTTTTTATGAATACTTAGTAATAATAATAATTGTTAGTTATTAATCTTATATCATATTTTTTGTGTTGGTATTAAAATGTATATAAACTATTTAAATTACAATAAATTAGTAACATAGGTACACTATATCCACGCACGTCGATCGTTAAGTAAATAGTAACTGAAATTATAAATTTAAATATACAACGCTTTGATATTTTCCCCTACCTAATACCAGTTTTGTTTACGCATAGTATATAGATAACATTATAGTAAACATGTATCTGTTATCACTATTTTTAGTACATTCATAAAGACCGTATTCAAGGTTAACTAATCTAATAACAATATTATTTGTGTTCTCTCGTTAGTTTTTTACGATATATTTATTTTAAAGTGAATTATGATAATGTAAAATATTCAATATTTGATTATTATACTCATAATTTAACTCTACGGATAATATTCTTAACAGTTATTATTACCTATAATAATAGTTAACGGACTAAGGTATTGAGCTATGCTAAAATTCAATAAATTTGTAGTTCTTACCATAATTATTAAAGGTGTATAACTGGTATATTTACCTTATTATTAATCAGTGTCATTGATGTGCACAGACTTTGATCGCAGGGGTGCCCTTAAAAAAGTCCGAACCAAAGATTCTTGTGTGATGACAATTGATTAATTAATAACTTTATTACATTTATTTTATAGTTAAACAACTAAAGTGAAAGTGGCTTCGCTTTTTTCATGTAAAATGTAACAATGTACGCTATCTAGTACCTATAATAATTTTGATATTTATGCATTTATTAAAGAAAAAGCCAGAGGTCACAGGGGGACCACTGCCAACCCAGCCACCCCGTACGTACGCCTATAATAATCACAATTTTCAGTCGTGATTTACAATAATTATTGTTATTACGAGTATCTAAACTTTGTTTTATGTCACTAATTTCCATTGTTGCCGATATTAAATTTATGTTTATGGTAAATATCAATAAAAAAAGAAACTGTAAAATCTCAAAACACAATAATTAACGATATTTTATTTTTATTTATTAAATCAAAAGTAAATTAATTGATGTACGTTTTTCCAGGGCCCAGACTTCAGGTTAGATTAGGCACAAGTATAAATAAACTTAACACTAGCTGATCTTTCAATTATACAATCACGTTTGGTTAAAGAATACATTATGATATCTATAATATTAAAATAACTTATAAAAGCGATTATTACATTTTAAATATTTATAATTTACCAGAATACTAGGGTAAGGGAGTTGATGGATTAAATTTTTTTGCGTCTTAAAAAATGCTTTTCTAGCACTAATAATATAGTTTAACATTCTATTATATACAAATTTAAATAATAATGTTGTATTTGCATTTTTTACATACATATGCTATGTAGTATTGGGCAATTTAATATCATAGAAGTAACTCTACATTAAGCATAGTGTATAAGCGTTATGTTCTAGCAACGAAAAACGAAAAATTTTCAATGATCGTTCACGCGCAAACTTTTCACTTAGTGTTTAAGGGCCTAATGAATAATAATAAAAGAAATATGGTATATGTGTTTTTAGATTCTGAGCGGATCAATGGAAGTAATTATTTGTTTTACAATGGTTATCAGCGATATGGATTTATTTTTTATAGTATTAAATTGTATAAAATAATTTTAATATTTTTAGATAGGTATGAACAATATTATTTAGATATTGAACACATGTAGTTAGTAAATTATTAGTCTAATGTTTATTTGTTAATCAAAGGCTGCAGTGGTTAAACTTATCAATACTCAAGTGATGGGACATAATAATATTGCAACATGCTCTGATACTTATATATAAATTAGTAATTACTATATACCATGGCTGGTGGTAACCCCTAACGTTGTCGGTATAACAAACATGTCTATAAATGAGCGTAGTAATACATCAACGGCGAGTGACGTGGGAACATAATTATAATAATTTAATAAATCAAAAGCAGATCATCGCATGTACGCCTGTCACAATTACCACCCGGTGGAATTACCACCCGGTGGAATATGATAGTCATATTATTCACACACGGTATCGCTCGGATGACGCAATGCGTGGGCAGAAGCGGCTGCACGTGCAGGAGACCATCAGGGATCTGAAGATACCGTGGGAGTCCCTGGACGATATATAAGGGGGTCCAGATTAGGCACATTTTAGACGTGATCCACCAGAGTTAGAGCAAGCACCTTCACGTCACTCAGATCAGTAGTTTTGTCATTTGGACTTAGAATATTTTTCACAAGTTTAATTAATTAATTAATTGGACTTAGAATAATTTCAACAGTCTTCATTTATTTTACAACAACCTATCCGATACGATTGATTCAACTGATTGTACGTGGCACGTTACAATATTATTGTAATATATATACCTACATATTATATTATAATATATACCGCTTATAAATTTTTATTGATATTTTGTTACGATTGTAAAGTTAAACATGTATAAAAAAATTATAATATATAAATCTTATTCATTATAGTATAAATATTATAATAAAATACATAGTGATCGGATCACAACATCTTATAATAAATTGTAATGTAACAGACAATTGTTTCAAAGATGTTCAAATATTAAAAATATCAAAAATAGTTGAAAGTAATAAAATTAAAAATATGATATATAACTATAAGTATTATATTATGAAAGTATAAATTAATGTAAACATATGGAAAAAAATCTACGGTTTTAAGTCACGTTTATGATGGATTTGAATAAAGATTCATATCATATATGTATATAATATACCGCTATTAAGAATGCGTGTCAGATTATATTGACCACGCATTGCCTAACATAGACAAATAAAAGTTATATAATATTCTAAAATATAAATAATACTAGTATTTGCTATTTTTATTTCAATACAAAGATGTATTCAATAAAATTATTGCAAATGTTATATTTTATGATTGAGTTAAACTTGTTTAAGACCTTGTTCAAATTTTTAAACCTAATGAGCAGAGTGTATAGAAATATTATATATAAAATATATAATATTTTTAATATATTTTAGATACATACTTATTAGGTATTACAGATGTTTATTAATTATTAAAAATAATAATTGAAGAAGGTATGATTTATTACTATTTCATTTTTAAACAACATATCTTATTCAATAATTTACTTAGTTAGAAATTGCTTTATTGTAAGGATTTTTGAAAGTCTATAATTAAAAAAAGAGAGGTTAATGAATTCAAATTTGAAAACATAAATAAATACATTTTTGATTTAATGATAAACAAAATTAATATGCGTAATGAATTATTTATACCTCTGTAGCCTCATTATGTCAAAATTAAGATGTATCCTTTCCAGTTTGCTCAACCATTTTGTAAAAAAATCCTTCAGTGTTCTTCAATAAATTATACGGGTGATCAAATTCAACTATTTTGCCAAAATCCATAACTAATACTCGATCGGAGTCCGTAATAGTATTTATACGGTGAGCAATTGTTAGTACTGTGCAATTTTTAAATTTATTTCTTATTGTATTTTGAATCAATTTATCAGTCCTGTGAATAAAAATGTGGTAAAGATAAATAATTAAATATTTTAAATAAAATTATTTTTATTACAGCGGATCAACATTGGCAGTGGCCTCGTCCAATATTAGGATTTTATTGTTTTGTAGTATAGCTCGAGCTAAACAAACTAACTGTCGTTGACCGACACTGAAGTTCGAACCACTATTTGACAATTTTGAGTTAAGACCACCGGGCAAACCCTCCACAAAATTTTTGAGTTCAACCTATAAAAATAATATACAAATCAAGTAACAATAAAACAAATATTTTGTTTTTAAGTTAGATTAATTTGAACACAATATACTTCATCTAGAGCATTCCAAAGATCATGATCTGGGTATTCATCAAATGGATCTAAGTTTGTTCGCATTGTGCCAGAAAATAATACTGGTTCCTGAGGAATTATAGATAACTTAGATCTCAAGTCTTTGAGCATCAATTCATGTATATCTACACCGTCAATGATGATTTTACCTTCATTCAGAGCTAATCTAAATAATGCTCCGATAAACGATGATTTGCCTGCACCGGTCCGGCCAACAATACCAATCTAAATAAACGTAAAAGAATCATTATTGACCATTAGAAATAACTCTCTATGCTTACTTTTTCCATTGATCGAATTTCAATATTTAGATCTTTTAATACATAAGGTGAATTTAGACTGTAACGTAGATTAAAATCTTTGAATACGATTTTTCCCGAATAAGGCCATTCTTTTGGTGGATTTTTTACTAAAAAACAAATTAATAATTTAAAAATAATTTATTTTATTTTAAACTATTTGTTGAAACAAACAAATTAAACAATAATTATTAAGTTTTACCTTCACTAGAGTGGAGAGTATCTTCAAGTGGTAAATGCGTGTATTCTATTAATCTTTCAACTGATGTAAATTGGCATAGTAATATTGTTAATTGTCTTACACCCCACTGAATCCTACAGAGTAGGGTCATCACTTGTGTAAGAGCTAGTCCGACACTTCCTCCGTAAATAGCTGAAGTTTTAATTAATTGGTGAAATAACATGATTTAAAATTATTAAGAGAATCTTACAACTTTCAACTTACTGTTATCGGCTATTAATAGACTGAATAGAATAATACATAAATAAAGTACACAAACAATATCTATCCAAACCCCGAATCCTTGATTCAAACATGTATACATATGTGAAGCCGATGAATGTAAATCCTAAATGTAAAATACACAAATAATTAAAATAAATGTTATTTATTACGAGCAGTATAAATAAATAAAGTTATTTTAGTAAATTTTAATATAAGTAAGTACTTGATGTTTGTCAAATTCTTGTGATAATATTTGTTCTGCTTTATACGCTCGTATTGTTGTTAAACCCTGTAATGATGCATTCATATGTGCTAATACAGGACTTCGTGCTGTTTATAATTAAAAATAAAAAAAACATTCTGTTTTAATTGAAAAATACAATATAAATTATAATTGTTATATTAATATGGTTATTGTACTGCAAGAGGTTATATGAAATTTTGCCAAAGGTGAGCAAGTTAATGAAAATAATTAACTGTGGCTAGTTAAGCTAATTCCATTAAATTGCCTTCAGTTACAGTTTAAAAGTAAGGTTAAAAAGTAACTAGATAAGTTAAAAGTTAAGATAGAAAATAAAATTAACTTAACTCAGTTAAAAAAAGTTAATTTTTTTTCAAATCATAACATTCATAAGTTATAAATTGCACTATTATTTTGATTTGTACAAACATTTACCAAGACACTTAGCACTGTGTAAACATAAAATTTAAAATTATTATTATAGTATACACTACATTGTTATTAGAAACTTATTGGCTACATCTACTTATAGGTTTTATAGCATAGCGGCATTGAAAATATGAAGTTTTTAGTTCAAATTTTTGCATTTTTACAAAAATAATTAATGTCAAAGAAAAAAAAATATTTTAATATTAATTGTATTTAATTGTAATATAACCATGATACTTACTAGCTGCTTCTAACCTCTTGATGTTTTGTGTTGTACAGAAATAATAATTCTAATTTTATAAATGATAATTCCAATAATAAATGTTGGTATCAATAGATAAATATTGGTAAATCCAACAATAATTACAGTCCCAAAAATGAACATGAAAATCTAAGAATTATAGAAATAAACGGTTAGATTTTTTAAATTCTAAATTAAATTAATTTTTAAAATATTTAATAAAATAGCTAAAGAAAAAAAAATGTATAACTTGTAAAGAATCCAAAAAAATATCTGGTAAGATTTCATCTACAGCACCTAAGTCTTTTGAAAAGCGATTCATTGAATCCTGTAAAAAAATATTAATTAAAATACTATTGTTTAATTTAAAAGTTTTAATTAATATATTTTTATAACACACATACTAAAAAAAATTAATTACATACCTGATGAATTTGTGTTAAAAAAAGACATAGTGGTTCCTACTATGGAGTTGAACATTCGATTGTGTAAATTAATTGAAGCTTTCATTGAGATTTTGACAAATATAACAGACCTAATTATCACTGCTATTATCAGGGAAACCATGAAAAAGGCATAAATGATAACATAATATTCATGATGATTGTTCAACCATAATAATAAATTAGAAGGATCATGAGGTGTTTCTGATAAACTATTATTAAATGTATTTTTTGTATTATAATAATCTTCCTGATTAACCCTGAAAAATTATATCATACAAATTTCATAATTACTTAAAAATTACTTAATTAATATGATAGTACCAGAAGCTAAGCCAAAATTCTCCTCCGACAGTAAGTCCCAGAATTAAAATGCACATAAAAAAACCAAAAACTACGTTGTATGTACTTTCACTAGACGAGATGTACGATATTACAACATTTTTGGATTTATATTTGTCAAACTCATTTTCTAATTTCTTATCAGGTTTCTGAATTAAAGCTTTAATTTCGTTTGAACCAGTCTGAGATGAATCCAATGATAATTCGACATCATCGTTGTTCATATTGTTAATTTCAATTTCATTTTCAATGGTTGTTCTTTTTAATGGTCCAAGTATTTTTGCGAAGTCAAAAACAGAAGCTTGAATATCTTGATAAGATCCTTTAATTATAATTTTACCCTAAAAAAAAAAAAAAAAAATAAACAAGATAGAAAGTTAATACCCTACAGTAATTTTAATATTATAATATACTAATACTAACATTATCCATTAGAACAATATGATCAACTTCAGATAAATAATGTACTTGATGAGTAACAAGAATACATGCTTTTTCTTTGAGGTAGCCTGTAACCAGAAATAATAAGTTTAATTGTGTTTATATAATTATATAGTTAAAGCATTTGGAACTATACTTACTTTTAATGCATTTTTCAAATAAATGAATGCCAACTTTCACGTCAACAGCTGAAAGTGGATCATCAAGTAAGTAAATATCAGCTTTTTTGTACACCGCTCTAAAAAAAAAATGTTTGGAAATATTAAATGGACAAATTATGGTTAATTTTCAAATTTTTTTTTACCTAGCTAAATTAATTCTTGCTTTTTGTCCTCCGCTCAAAGTTATTCCTCTTTCCCCCACCATCGTTTCATCGGCAAGTGGAAAATGTTCAAGATCGCTTTTTAGAGCACAGACATCAATAACCTATTTAATAATCATAGTGGTTAACTGTCATTTAAATAATTACATATAATTATATAATGTCAATCCATATTTATTTACTTCTTTGAAACGTTCTTTGTCCATTGGTGATCCAAAAAGAATATTTTGTTGAATAGTACCAGCAAATATCCATGGTTCCTGTGATGCATAAGATAAAATGCCATCCACAGATATTTTGCCTTTAAAGACAGGCAATTCTCTTAAAATTGCTTGTATTAATGAACTCTGAAATCAGTTTTTAGTATCGTTTAATAATATAGAAAGAAAGTATAGTAAATAAATATAAATTTTATGAATATTACCTTACCGGCTCCTATTGGTCCGATAACTGCAACCAATTGTCCAGAATTTACTGTTAAATTTATATTTTCTAATGTATTATTATTTTGAACATCTGTCCATTTAGCAGAAGTGTTCAAAATATTTATACCGTGACTATTAACAGATTCTTTTTTGTTTTCAAAGTCATTACAGTTATTTGCAATATGGTCATCAACAATGGGCGATTGTCCAATATTATGTTCCACTGATTTATCATAATTCGAATAAGAGTTTTGGATTTGATGATCTTTTTCTTTGAGTAATAAATAATGCTAAAAAAAACATGAATCTAATTTTAGATCTTAAGTTGAGTTAAATAATAGCTTAATAATAATGATTTTACAATGTCGTGTGTGTTTTTTCTTTCTACAAATATTAGAGCAGAAAAAATCTTTTGTATTCAACTTTGGGGCAAGTTTATGACATAATTCATAAACTTTATGGTGCAATTTGGATCAAATCGGTACATTAAATGGTGGAAATAATTGAGAGTAAATATAAATTAAAGAATAACAGAGATTTATAAGAAAATTCAAAGACTGACAATTGTTTTTTGTGTGATTCAAAAATAGATAACTGTAACTAAGTCTCACCAAATTTTTTATGCCTCCAATTTCTACATATTATATAATTTTCTAATTATTTTGACTCTCTTTGAGCTATTTATAGACATTTATGATTTTCAATATTTTATTTTTTTCTTTATTTTAATGATTTTAAATTTTAATTTACATTTTTGACAAAATGTATTTATAGTTCGTTATTCATAAATATTTTATTTTATGTCTATTTTTTTAAAATTTAATATAAGTTTTACTGTATTTTTTACTTTAAAATTAAAAGGTTTTGTGAAAAATTACATAGATTTTTATGAATGCTCTAAGTTTATATTTTTTTAGTATAAGATATTTTTGTTCATCAAGCGTTTCATTTTCTATTCATACAAAATTAAATGCATGGTTCCTTATAAATTGTTTTTTAATTATTTATTGATCTAGTTAGTGTATTAAATATAAGCTTTGCCCAAAATATTATAGTTACTTTTAGGTACAATAATAAAAATACAACATTAAGTCAGTAAAATTGAAGCATTGGCTTGTTTCTTCATATGGTATAAATGACTAAAAACGGTTAAAAGTGTACGATTCAAATACCTCTATCACGAATTTTTTAATTTAATAATTAATATTATAATAGTAATTTTACTTTTAACCTATTCATATTGTTTTACACTTTACAGTAAGGTGATATAAATTTTCGCATATTTGATATATTTCGTAAAAATTTGAGTTTTGAACTCTTATAAAAAAATTGTACCTATTATTAAGTTATGCTGTACACAAATACACACAAAAAAAAACACATCATTGTAAAATCAATAAATTTTCTAAATGTATTCATACTTGTATGCGTTTAATTGATACCATTAATTCACCTATTTCCAACAAACTAAGAGAAAATATTGCTACCATTGATACATGTAACAGATTGAAGAAACATGTAAGGACGTAAACCTATGTGCAAATAATAACAATATAATTGAATGTACTTTATATCTATAAGAAAATCGTTAGTTATGAACTTACTTTTTGGAAAGATATTCTATTTCCTAATAACACGTATATTAAAATGCTGATAAATATTTGGAATCTCGATTGAATAACTTTAAGTGATACCCATATGAATTTAATAAATGTGGCTCCTTTTATTTGTTTAACCTCTAGTCTATAATCACCACAATATAATATAATATTTGAGACCTATAGTAATATAGATGTTATTATCAAATCATACATACTGCCTAGTATATTTTATGAGATTTCCAAATGGTTTTTCCCATGTGTACATTTTAATCACTTGTATCCCCGAAATGATTTCATTCATTAATCGTATTCTTTCATCGGTCTTCTTTGCAGTCTGCAAACGATATTTAGAAATTATTTTGCCCATACAACCTGAAATTCAAAAAAGTGGCTAGATTATAAGAATATATTCATATAAATATTATTTAATTATTTTTAATGTACTGATTGTAAACAGTTATTTATTTAAAATTACCTTGTAATGGAATAAAAAAAATAAATGTAGCTACTCCAACTAATAAGGATACACCAGTGTCTTGCCACAAAAAATATATTCCAATTATTATTTGTAGGGGTCCGATCCATAAATAATGTAGATTTATTGCACAATCTAATCGATTTACATCATTCGATATCAAATTGATCACTTGTCCAGCGGCAGTTTCACCAAAAGTTTTATGACTCAGGCATAATGTCTATGCAGACAAAAAACGAAACCATTATTCGTCTATAGTAAATTAAAATAAACAAGATGAGGAAACTCGGGTATAAGTATTTTAGCTGATCTCCAAATGTAAGTTTATAGTATAATGGTAGCAACAAATAATATAAATAGAATATTTTCGTATCAAATTAATATGTAATCAGAATATCTTAACAATAAATCAATAAGTAAAAACTGCAGATATCTATTAAATGTTTCGGAAATAATTTAGAAAAAATGTAATAATATATAAAAAGATTATTCCGTTATTATGTTTTAAATTCCATAAAATATTATCCTTTAAGTCCTATCAAATACTCAAAACCTATTTTAAATTTTGAACAAAAGAATGAATTTATTTTTTAAGCTTCTAACGCCCCTATATTATATTTTCGAATTCATATAATTAATTTATGTTGATTTGTACTTTTAATCTAGTTTTTTTCGTACAAACTTCGTCCCGAGTTCTCCAAAGTTCAAAGTATGGAGAGGGGTTGGGGACAAGCTTAGTCCATTCAGTATGGAAATCCAAAACTAAATTTATGGCATCATTTTAAAAATAGAAATAATCATTGAATGAAATTTATAATCTGCATTAATTATCATATTCTTTGACAATGTAAATATTTTTACAAAAATAATATTTTATGGGTTTACCTTTCTGTAGATTAGAGAACAACAAGCAGCTTTCGCTTTTATTACTTCATTCATCATTTCTTCATTTATGAAAAAGAGAAGGATAGTTGACATAAGCATGCTACATATTAAAACTGTTGAGTATAGGTATGCATATTTTATGTCAATATTTTTGGAATTATTATGGTTGAAATATGCTAATAGTTCACCAATTAACATAGGTTGAGACATACTGTAATAAAAGAAGATGTAATATTATACAACAATCATAAATATTATTATATTAAAATGTTATACTTTTCAAATGTTGTGTTTATATTACGTACTTCAATAAAATAAACAAATATAATATGTATTGATTTATCTAATGTTTCTTATACACAAGTTAATAAGTTAAAATTCAGATTATGTTAAATATTAATATTAACTATTTTGATTACATTTTTATATTCTTATCCAATTTATAAATAAATAAATAAAAATATAATAAAATAATTATTGATGATATATAATAAGAAATTAATAATGTAGGCAATTATACCTCAACATTGAGTGTTGAGTGGCTCACTGTTATTGGTGGTATTAAACTTGAGTTTAATGATTGAGTTCAATCATTATATTATACAAAAACTATTTTGAGGAGATCTGTCAATGTATATCACAAATGATACATCGTGAAGTATTTTTCTGATATATTTAGGCATTTAAGTCATTTATTTTACTTTTAGTATTATAGTAGGTTGATTTTTTTTTTTCTACAAATATTATATTTATCAATTTATCATAGGTATTATTATAATTAATTATTATATCAACTTGTATAAATTAAAATGCAACAATATTTTTTGTAAATATATTAATACAGTATTAATAGATACATAGCATAAATAAATATTAAGTTAAAATAAATTTGAAATGTCTTTGCGTATAGTACAATTCATAGTAATATGGTGTAAGTTTTAGGCACTCATAAATAATTTTTTTTGAAAAAAATTTAATAAAGTTTATTTTTAAATATATACGAGTAATATAAACCAAATTTGAATACAAAATGTCTATATAATATAATGAACTTTATAATGTTTTTTATGTTTTATGGTTAAGAATAAATTACTTATGAGGATTCTTTAAGAACTTAAATATAAAAAAGATATACAATTTATGAACTTCTAATTATTAATTAATTTTGTCTGAATTTTAACTTAAAATACTTAAAAAATTGTTTTGACTATACACATGTTAGTTATTTTTTAAATGACAAATAAAAAACGAATAGAAGATTTTTAAGCATTTGTATTTACCCAGTTTTTTTTTTTTATTATTGTAAAATTTCTAGGTGACAATTATAAAAAAAAATTGAAATCATATGCTTATAAATAGCTCAAAAAAGTTAAATCGAAATATTTAATCGTAAATAGAAAATGATAAAATAAAAATTTCACAAAATTGTTGTGTTATACACAAAATTATAATCAGTTTTGTTAAATACATTTTTTCTTTACATGTTGTTCCAAATTTTAAAAAAAATTCTTACTTGAAAATAATTTCCATTATGCAAAGTAGAAATCCATATAGAATAAATTTTGCACCAAACATCCTAATCAAAGCTCTCAACAAATTTGGATTTCGATTCATTGAAGACGCATTGGCTAACTCTGATCTCCATATCCTAAAGTCAAAATATAAGTACTAAGTTATTTCGAAGTATTAATAAATATCATTATAGTAGGTTATATTAGAAAATTATATTGGCAATATACTTTTCCAATTTATCGCCTAATGTCGATGATTTCTGGTCGTCTAATGTTGTATACAAATCCGTTTCATTCAAATCTCTGAGACGTCCTATTTTTAATAGGTTTAATATCCAACTATAAATAAAACATGTAATTAAAAAATAACTATCATACTTATTATTTTTAATTCTTATAAAAATATAGTCTTAAAGTTATAAAAAAAATATTTGTTTTAATTATTATATAATATAATTTTAAGTTATAATTTTAATACAATATTACAATAATACAACAATATTGTGAAAAAAAACAGAAAATATTGCACAATATTAATTATAGACAAATTTTATTTTGTGAAATGATTAAAATTTGACTATATTTTGTACTATTAAATACAATATTCTTTGTAAATATTTCTTATAGCAATTTGGAAATATACAATATACAATTATAAAAATAAATAAAAAATTTGCTGTTCTTATTAATGAAATAAGAGGGCTCATAGAACACGCAAATAATTTTTAACTGTAAAAATAAAATTCAATTTAAAAAAAATGAGATTTTAGAGGACGTTAAAGTTGTATGTGTTATTGTTTCCGTCTCATAAATATATAATAGAGGACATTTTTGTTTATTATGAATTTTGTGTGTTAAGCATAAATATTAGAATGAATTAACTTGATTATTATCAAACTTAAAGATAAAAACATATTACCTGTGTTCTTATATTGGATTTTTACAATATTTTAATTTTTAATAAAGTTATGAGTATACCATTTTGAGTATTCTTCTCTTTTTTCCTTGGTTAATAATAGGTTTTGCTTCGTCAAGGAATTTGGTGATGATGTAGTAGAGATTGATCAGTTGTTGATTTGTTAACAGTGATTTGGGCGTACAAGGGTTTTTATTTGAGTTTGAATTAGAGGCTTTATTTATTTCGTTTCTTTAGATAGATATTGGAATAGGATGATTATCTTTATTTATTTTTTTGTCTTTAGGTTTGGTGCGGATTAATATTTTTTTAAAGGATTTTCTTTATAATTTGTAATGTGATTTATATCACAGTTTGCAGATTTTTAGGGTTCCTCTCGTTTTTTAGTGCATTTTTTGGTGGAGTGATTTGATCCGTATTTCATACAGTGTGGATAGTGGTAACAGTAACTACGGGTATGTTCGTATTTTTGACAGTAGTGACATTGAGAGGGGCCGAGTTGTCTGTTTGGATATTCGAATTTCACTATTGAGATAAATATTTTGAATATTTATTAATTATTGTTGTTACGGACTTATTCTATATTAAATAGAGGAAATGATAACTGGTTCACATGGTGTGTTTATATTTAATATTTAATATTTGAAATATAGTTGAATTGGTGATGAAGGTCATTTAGGCAGTTTATAATGTACATGGTAGGTGTAGTGGAATAGTGAATGTTGCTTAGCACGATATGGAAAGGTTGGGAAGAACAGGGTAGATATGAATGGTAACTAGCGTCGGTCAGATAATACTTAATGACCATGAATTTAACACGTGTGTTAGACTAAACAGTTATATTAGATCTATTGGCTTTGCATGTGAAACCCTCTGGTCACACTTTGCGAGCAGAATTTTTATAGAACTTAGTAAAATATGTTTTGGCGAGGTTTTGATTGTTGTTGAGAAGAATTGAGCATCTGCAGTTTGCATGAGGACATTTTCTTGTTCATCCGAGGCTAAAACTTCGAAACGATTTTGTATCACGAAATATTTACTTGTTTTATCCTAATGAATCGGGGAATTCGTGGAAGTCGACGAAACAGCTCTCTTTGCAGGATTTTTTATCGTATTCATTTTACACACTGTTGTTTTCTTTAAAATAATAATTGGTGTTACAGTTTTAGAAATAATATGTACTCGTATATAATGGTTGGTTATAATAAATGATGGAATGGCGACGCACTAGTTATCGCTTTGGCTGTCTAAGCACGCAACTATAAACATGATTGTTAAAGCTATCTATTTAATACTTTTTCTTAATTTTTTGTGAAGTAAAGTAAGTTTTTACTTGCTTTAAATACGAAAAAGAACGTTTAGTTAAACAGTTAACTTTAAGCATAAAAATAAAATGTGAATAGCATTCTCTATGTTAGGATACATTTTGCACAAAAAAATGTCTAAGCCTTTTACATATGAATGTAGGTATTCAGTTCGATTAAGCATTCTATAATTACTTTTTATGTTTCTACTCAAAATCGATCATTTTCTACCAATTCTAGTTTTTTAATAAAATTGTTATAGCATACATTATAAGTTACGATACAAAAATATATCCATTCACGGATGTTGTATAAAATGCAGTTATTGTTAATAAAACAGGTCCAATTATCGATAAAAGACATCAGTTATTATGTAACAATATTTGTAAACTTCAAAATATGATTTCTGCTTGTTCTTTTTATAAATACAGTATAATTGAACAATGCTTATTTTTTGTTTAATCGAAATCATAAAATTACATTTGAAATGTTTAATAGTTTTAACCTTTGCCAATATATAAAATATTAAAAAAATAGATATAGGTCTATCGGTATTTGTCATTTCAAGTTGCAAATATATACACCTAAACTCCAAAATACGTTACGCTAAGTATAAAATATATAATTTGTTTACCTATGTGTGATGATTTCAAAAAAATTTGCATTACATCTTGGATTAGGAGGACGTTCTGTCTTACTATCTGCCTTAGGTATCTCACTTGAACAATAAAACAGATAAATAAAGATTGAGTTGGTTTTTACTATTATTAGTTAATTTATGAATACATTTGATAACTTACCTATACATAGTATATATTATAGTAAGAGTATTTAATTTGTATTATAATTTTTTTATGAATACTTAGTAATAATAATAATTGTGAATTATTAATCTTATATCATATTTCTTCTGTTGGTATTAAAATGTATATAAACTATTTAAATTAGGTACAATAAATTAGTAGCATACACTATAATACACGCACGTCGATTGTTAAGTTAATAGTAACTGAAATTATAAATTTAAATTTACAACGCTTTTATATTATCCACTACCTAATACCAGTTTTTGTTTACGCATAGTATATACATAGCCACATAGGTAACATTATAGTAAACATGAATCTGTTATCACCATTTTTTAGTACATTCATAAAGACCGTATTCAAGGTTAACTAATCTAATAATAATGTTATTTGTGTTCTCTCGTCAGTTTTTTACGATATATTTATTTTAAAGTGAATTATATGATAATGTAAAATATTCAATATTTGATTATTATACTCATAATTTAACTCTATGGATAATAATCTTAACAGTTGTTATTATAATAATAGTTAACGGACTAAGGTATTGAGCTATGCTAAAATTCAATAAATTTGTAGTTCTTACCATAATTATTAAAGGTGTATAACTGGTATATTTACCTTATTATTCATCAGCGTCATTGATGTGCACAGACTTTGACCGCAGGGGGTGCCCTTAAAAAAGTCCGAACCAAAGACTCTTGTGTGATGACAATTGATTAATTAATAACTTTATTACATTTATTTTATAGTTAAACAACTAAAGTGAAAGTGGCTTCGCTTTTTTCATGTAAAATGTAACAATGTACGCTATCTAGTACCTATAATAATTTTGATATTTATGCATTTATTAAAGAAAAAGCCAGAGGTCACAGAGGGACCACTGCCAACCCGGCCACTCCGTAAGTACGCCTATAATAATCACAATTTTCAGTCGTGATTTACAATAATTATTGTTATTACGAGTATCTAAACTTTGTTTTATGTCACTAATTTCCATTGTTGCCGATATTAAATTTATGTTTATGGTAAACATCAATAAAAAAAGAAACTGTAAAATCTCAAAACACAATAATTAACGATATTTTTTTTTTATTTATTAAATCAAAAGTAAATTTGATGTACGTTTTTCCAGGGCCCAGACTTCAGGTTAGATTAGGCACAAGTATAAATAAACTTAACACTAGCTGATCTTTCAATCTATAATAAAATCACGTTTGGTTAAAGAATACATTATGATATCTATAATATTAAAATAACTTATAAAAGCGATTATTACATTTTAAATATTTATAATTTATCAGAATATTAGGGTATGGGAGTTGATGAATAAAATTTTTTTGCGTCTTAAATAATGCTTTTTTAGCTAATAATATAGTTTAACTTTCTATTATATACAAATTTAAATAATAATGTTGTATTTGCATTTTTTACATACATATGCTATGTAGTATTGGGCAATTTTAAATATCATAGATGTAACTCTACATTAAGCATAGTGTATAAGCGTTATGTTCTAGCAACGAAAAACGAAAAATTTCCAATGATCGTCCACGCATAAACTTTCACTTAGTGTTTAAGGGCCTAATGAATAATAATAAAATAAATATGGTATATTATGTGTTTTTAGATTCTGAGCGGATCAATGGAAGTAATTATTTGTTTTACAATGGTTATCAGCGATATGGAGTTATTTTTTTGTGTTAAATTGTATAAAATAATTTTAATATTTTTAGATAGGTATGAACAATATTATTTAGATATTGAACACATGTAGTTGGTAAATTATTAGTCTAACGTTTATTTGTTAATCAAAGATTGCAGTGGTTAAACTTATCAATACCCAAGTGACGGACATTATAATATTATTGTAATATAATATATACCGCTTAAAATTTTTAACGATATTTTGTCACGATTGTAAAGTTAAACATGTATAAAAAAGTTATAATATATTAATCTTATTCATTATATAAATATTATAATAAAATACTTAGTGATCGGATCACAACGTTGTTGCAATAAATTTTTATGTAACAGATAATTGTTTTAAAGATGTTCAAATATTAAAAAAATCAAAAACAGTTGAAAGTAATAAAATTAAAAATATGTTACCTAACTATAAGTATTATATGAAAGTATAAATTAATGTAAATATATGGAAAAATATCTACGGTTTAAAGTCACGTGTATGATGGATTTGAATAAAGATTCATATCATTTAAATTTAAACAGGTTCAGATGTATGTTGAAACTTGTTATTGAGTGATCAATTTAAGTATTTAAGAAAAAACTTTGATCTATCTAAGATGTTAGTTGATAAATTATCAATTGATATTAATATATTATGCATGATGAATTAAAGCTAAATTTCAAATTTGCATAAAAAATATTAATATAAATAAACTAAACATAATAGAAAGTATAATTTTTAATAAATATTCGGTAATATTTGAAACCATAAATATAAATTTGACAATTTGTGACAAATTATATTTTTTATTTTAAGTCATCTATTCGTTTAAAAATGAATAAACCATGTCTTGTAGGTATATATAAAAATAGTATGATATGCCGCTATTAAGAATGCATGTCAGATTATATTGACCACGCATTGCCTAACATTGACAGTTAAAAGTTATATAATATTCTAAAAAATATATAATACAAGTATTTGCTATTTTTATTTTAATACAGATGTATTAAATAAAATTATTGCAAATGTTATATTTCAATGAGTATGTGTAATACGATGTTCAAATTATTAACATAATGAACTGACAGAATATAAATATTATATTTTTAATATATATTTTAGATGTGTACGTTTTAGGCATTACAGATGTTTATTAATTAATAAATATAATAATTGAAGAAGGTTTGATTTATTACTATTTTATTTTTAAACAACACAGTCTTATTCAAAAGTTCACTTGTTTAGAAATTGATTTATTGTTAGGACTTTTGAAGGTCTGTAATAAAAAAAGAGAGGTAAATGGATTCAAATTTGAAAACATAAAAAATACATTTATTATTTAATGATAAATAAAATGAATATGCGTAATGAATTTATACCTCTGTAGCCTCATTATATCAAAATTAAGATTTATCCTTTCCAGTTTGCTCAACCATTTTGTAAAAAAATCCGTCAGTGTTCTTCAATAAATTATACGGGTGATCGAATTCAACTATTTTGCCAAAGTCCATAACTAATACTCGATCGGAGTCCATAATAGTATTTATACGGTGAGCAATTGTTAGTACTGTGCAATTTTTAAATTTATTTCTTATTGTATTTTGAATCAATTTATCAGTCCTGTGAATAAAAATGTGGTAAAAATAAATAATTATATATTTTAAATAAAATTATTTTTATTACAGCGGATCAACATTGGCAGTGGCCTCGTCCAATATTAGGATTTTATTGTTTTGTAGTATAGCTCTAGCTAAACAAACTAATTGGCGTTGACCGACACTAAAGTTCGAACCACTACTTGACAATTTCGAATTAAGACCACCGGGCAAACCCTCCACAAAGTTTTTGAGTTCAACCTATAAAAATAACATACAGGGTGATTCTTTTATCAAACTACACTCATTATTTCCAAAAGTATTCATGTTTTTGAAAATATTTTTTACATAGTTTCAAATTGTTAAAAAAACAACATTTTTATAAAAAATTATATTTTTAAATATTTTTTATCCTTATAATTTTTTAAGTTTTTTACTTTTTTGAATGACAACATAGATTTTTAATTTTATATTCCAAAGCAGAATAATTTTTTGAGTATTTTGATACATAAAAATCGAATTTAGAAAGATTAGTTTATGAGTTATACTTATTCAAAGTTTAGACAAGCGGAGTAGTGGACAAACGTTTTGCGGGATAACTATGTACCACTCCAATCCGCGCAGCTAAACTTTAAACACGTATAACTCACAAACTACTCACCCTAAATTTGATTTTTATGTATCGAATTACTCAGAAAATTATTCTGCTTTGGAATATGAAATTAAAAATCTATGTTGGCATTCAAAAAAGAAAAAAACTTAAAAAATTATAAGGATAAAAAATATATTTTTTATAAAAATGTTGTTTTTTAACAATATTAGAAACTATGTAAAAAAATATTTTCAAAAAAATGAATACTTTTGGAAATAATGAGTGTTGTTTGATAAAAAAATCACCCTGTATATAAATCAAGTAATAATAAAACAAATATTTTGTTTTTAAGTGAGATTAATTAGAACACATTATACTTCATCTAGAGCATTCCAAACATCATGATCTGGGTATTCATCAAATGGATCTAAGTTTGTTCGCATTGTCCCAGAAAACAATACTGGTTCCTGAGGAATTATAGATAACTTAGATCTCAGGTCTTTGAGCATCAATTCATGGATATCTACACCGTCAATGATGATTTTACCTTCATTCAGAGCTAATCTAAATAATGCTCCGATAAACGATGATTTGCCTGCACCGGTCCGGCCAACAATACCAATCTAAATAAACGTAAAAGAATCATTATTGACCATTAGAAATAACTCTCTATGCTTACTTTTTCCATTGATCGAATTTCAATATTTAGATCTTTCAATACATAGGGTGAATTTAGGATGTAACGTAGATTAAAATCTTTGAATACGATTTTTCCCGAATAAGGCCATTCTTTTGGTGGATTTTTTACTAAAAAACAAATTAATAATTTAAAAATAATTTATTTTATTTTAAACTATTCGTTAGAATAAGCAAATTAATTCACAATTAATAAGTTTTACCTTCAATAGAGTGAAGAGTATCTTCCTGTGGTAAATTCGTGTATTCTATTACTCTTTCAACTGATGTCAATTGACATAGTAATATTGATGATTGTCTTACTCCCCATTGAATCCTACCGAGTAGGCACATCACTTGTGTAAGAACTAGTCCAACACTTCCTCCGTAAATATCTTAAGTTTTAAATAATTGATGAAATAACATGATTTAAAATTATTAAGAAAATCTTACAACTTTCAACTTACTGTTATCGGCTATTAATAAACTGAATATAATAATACATAAATAAAGTAAACAAACAATATCTATCCAAAATCCGAATCCTTGATTCAAACAAGAATACAAATGTGAAGCCGAAGAATGTAAATCCTAAATGTCAAATGAAAAAAATATAAAAATAATTCAAATAAATGTTATTTATTACGAGTAGATTAAACAAATTAAGTAATTTTAGTAAATTTTAATATAAGTACTTGATGTCTGTCAAATTCTTGTGATAATATTTGTTCTGCTCCAAAGGCTCGAATTGTTGTTAAACCTTGTAATGATGCATTCATATGTGCTAATACAGGACTTCGTGCTGTTTATAGTAAAAAATAAAACAAAATTTGTGTTTAATTATACAATAAATATTATAATATTATTGTTATTATACTGCAAAAGATTGTAAGAAAATACAGTTAATGTAAGTAAGCTAAAACTTGTTTTTAGCATAGCGGCATTGAGGATATGAAGCTTTTCTTTAAATTCTTGCATATTTTGCCCTTTTAATATTTTGAAGATTTATTTTAATTTAAATAAATTAAAAATGGTGAAAAATGGATGTTTACAAGGAGTTTTTTTTACGTTCTTCAAAAAATAATTATTGTAAAACAAAAATTATTTAACACTAATTTTGTGAATATTTCTAGTAGCTCAAATAGTATTTAGATTTTATTTTGATACATTGCACTTGGTCATAAGATTTTATTTTCGGACTACTGATATCATTTATTTATTAAATGTTAATGATTAAGATTAATAAGATTAATGGTAAAAATGTTTTTTGTTAATTTTTGTATGTGTATTTTTATTTTTTGTGAAGAGTTATATGAAGTTGTTCACTAGGTGTTTATTTATATATATCAAATTTTAATGCTTATAAATCAGTCTTATAAATTTATGTTTAATATCACTATGATACTTACTAGATGCTTCTAACCTTTTGATGTTTTGCGATGTATAGAAATAATAATCTCTAACTTTATAAACCATAATTCCAATAATAACTGTTGGTATCAATAGATAAATATTGGTAAATCCTACAATAATTACAGTCCCAAAAATGAACATGAAAATCTAAAAAAAAACCGTTAGCTTTTTTAAATTCTAAAATAAATTACTTTTTTAAATTTTAAATAAAATAGCGTAAGAAAAAACTATATAACTTGTAAGGTATCCAAAAAAATATCTGGTAAGATATCATCCACAGCTCCTAAGTCTTTTGAAAAGCGATTCATTATAAATCCTGCATAAAAGTATAAATTAAAATAGTTTTCATTAATTTGAATATTTATATTTTAAATATGTTTCAATATTTTAAGTGATAACATTTTATTATATATAATACACATTCATAAAAAAAATGTATTACATACCTGATGAATTTATATTAAAAAAAGACATAGTGGTTCCTACTATGGAATTGAACATTCGATTGTGTAAATTAATTGAAGCTTTCATTGTTATTTTCACGAATATAGCAGACCTAATTATCACTGATATGATCAGGGAAACCATGAAAAATGTATAAATGATAACATAGTATTCATTATTATTGTTAAACCATAATAATAAGTTAGATGGATCATGTGTTTCTGATAAACTGTTATTAAATGTAGTTTTCTGATTATAAAATAATTCCTGATTAACCCTGAAAAAGAAGTATATCATAAGAATTTCAAAATTAATTCAAAATTACTTAATTACTGTAATAGTACCAAAAGCTAAGCCAAAATTCTCCTCCGACAGTAAGTCCCAGAATTAAGATGCACATAAAAAAACCAAAAAATACGTTATATGAACTCTCACTAGAAGATATGTACGATATTAAAACATTTTTGGATTTATATTTGCCAAACTCATATGGTGATTTTGTATTAGGTTTTTGAGTTGACTCTTTAAACTTGGATGATAAAATATTTTCGTTAGAACCGGTCTGAGATGAATCCAAGCGTAGCTCGACATCATTGTTGTTCATTTTGTTAGTTTCAATTTCATTTTCAATGGTTGTTCCATTTAAAGGTCCAAGTACTTTTGCAAAATCCAAATTAGAAGCTTGAATATATTGATATGATCCTTCAATTATTATTTTACCCTAAAACAAAAATGAACATGATATAAAATTAATACCCTATAGGCACAGTAATTATTTTAATATTATAATATACTCTTACTAACATTATCCATTAGAACAATATGATCAACTTCGGATAAATGATGTACTTGATGAGTAATAAGAATACATGCTTTTTCTTTGAGATAGTCTGTAATTAGAAACGTTAAGTTTAATTGTGTTTATATAATTATACAGTTAAAGCATTTGGAACTATACTTACTTTTAATGCATTTTTCAAATAAATGATTGCCAACTTTAACGTCAACAGCTGAAAGTGGATCATCAAGTAAGTAAATATCAGCTTTTTTGTACACCGCTCTAAAAAAAAAAAATGTTTGGAAATATTAAATGGACAAATTATGGTTAATTTTCAAATTTATATTTACCTAGCTAAATTAATTCTTGCTTTTTGTCCTCCACTCAAAGTTGTTCCTCTTTCCCCCACTATCGTTCCATCGCCAAGTGGAAAATGTTCAAGATCGCTTTTTAGACCACAGACATCAATAACCTATTTAAAAATTATAATGATTAACTATCATTTAAATAATTGCATGTTATTATATAATGTCAATCCGTATTTATTTACTTCTTTGAAACGTTCTTCGTCCATTGGTGATCCAAAAAGAATATTTTGTTGAATAGTACCAGCAAATATCCATGGTTCCTGTGATGCATAAGATAAAACGCCATCCACAGATATTTTGCCTTTAAAGACAGCCAATTCTCTTAAAATTGCTTGTATTAATGAACTCTGAAATCATTTTTTATTATCATTAAATAATATAGGAAGAAAGTATAGTATATAAATATAAATTTTATAATTTTTTACCTTTCCGGCCCCTACTGGTCCGATAATTGCAACCAAATGTCCAGAATTTACCGTTAAATTAATATTTTCTAATGTATTATTAGTTTGAATATCTGTCCATTTAGCAGAAGTGTTCAAGACAACTATACTATGACTATTAACAGATTTTTTTTTGATTTCAAAGTCATTACAGCTATTTGCAATATAGTCATCAACAATGGGCGATTGTCCAATATTATGTTCCACTGATTTATCAGATTTCGAATAAGAGTTTTGTATTTGATGATCTTTTTCTTCGAGTATTAAATAATGCTATAAAAAACAGGAATCTAATTTTAGATCCTAAGTGGAGTAATTATAGTTTTAGTTATAACGATTTTACTATGTCATGTGTGTTTTTTCTTGATTTCTTCAACTTTATGCCAGTAAAAAGCTTCAATATTCAACTTTGGGCATGTTTTATGGTGCAATTTGGATCAAGTCGGTTAGATATATCATATATATTTATATATATATATTATATTATATGGTTAAAATAATCGAGAATAATTAATACATTAAAGAATAACATACATTTTTAAGCAAATACAAAAATCGACAATATTTTGTTGTGTGATTTAAAAATGAATAACTGTAACTTATTCTCACCAACCATTTATGTTAGCAATTCCTACATATTTTATAATTTTTTAATTATTTTTGGCTCTTTTTGAACTATTTATAGATATATGATTTAAATTTTTTTTTAATTTTATATTTCTATACTTGAAGATTTTATCGAAAAAAGATGTTCAGTTGTTCAAAGACCTTGAAAATTGAACACAAGATTTCTTATAAGTTGTTCATCTACCAATTAAAAAATTTAGAAAAACTTTAGTTCAATGAGAATGTATTTATAGTTATAGTTATTCATAAACATTTTGTTTTATATCTATAATATCTACTAATATTTGAAAATTTAATAAGTTTTACTATATTTTTCTATCTCAAATAAAAAAAGTTAAGTGAAAAATTACAATAATTTTGTATGAACGCTCGAAGTTTAAATTTTTATTATATAGGATATTTTTTTTAGCAATCATTTCATTTTCTATACCTACAAAATTTAATGCACGGTTCCTTATAAATTGCATTTTAATTATCTATTATTTTAATTAATATATTAAATATGAGCTTTGCTCAAAGTTCATTTACTTTTCGGGACAATTTTACAAATACAATATTAAGTCGGGAAAATTGAAACGTTGGTCAGTCATACGGTCATACCGTCGATTTAAAAATATAACATTTTAATACCTCTTTCACGAGTTTGCTTAGATTAATATTAATATTATTAGCAGTAGTTTTACCTTGAACCTATTCAAATTATTTTACACTTTAAAGTTAGGTGATATTGACTTAAAAGTTATTAATAACAATGACCATATTATAGTTACTATACTGCTATATTATTAAAATAATTAAAGATTAATATAATATGTAAATGTCATATTTTTTACAAAAATTTAATAAACCCATCGTATTACTAATAGTGAAATAAATTATAATAATAATGATAAAAAAAAAAAGCGGTCAAGTGAGTTACACTCTGCTGTACAGTAAGTCACTATTATTTATGTGTTAAATTTGAACCCAATGATATGTATTATTGTGTAGGTACGAAAAACGATTTTGAACCGAGATTATTTGTCAGCCTAGGATATATTTTCTAGTGGGTGATAAAAAAGGGGGTTTATGTTTTAATGACCTGTATATACCAACATCTAAGTTCTTTTATAATTGTTGTAAGCCAAACTAATAGAAAAAATTGTATTAAATTTTCAACTCTTAGCTACTTATACAACAATTTTTATGAATTATACTTACATACTTACAAAATAATTTGCAAATATTCATGATTTTGATGAATTTTTGTAAAAATTTGAACTATAAATGCTAATAAAAATCAAACTATGTCTGCCTATGTATTCTTATAATTTTTAAATACTATTAATTAGATTAACTTATAAAGAAATTTATATTACATTTTCAGGTATTTTGACTCAGCTAAAAAATGTCATATATATTTATAAAAAAAAAAACTAAATAAAAACGAATATTTCAAATGCCTAAAAATAGCCTTAAAATAAGTGAATTATTTTGTAATTAAATCATGTAAAGAAAATTCCAATCTAAATAACTGAAGAAATTTTCAAGTATCTACGACTTATTTTTTAAATAATAGCAAATACTTAAAACCGTTAGAAGATATAAATCGTTAATGTTATACAATTTCGAAAAAATTTAAAATTTAAACGGCCATAACATTATTCTTATGATGAGGCTTCGAGTTCTCTTTATAGTTATTTGAAGGAAAAATCATGGAAAATTTAATGTTGCATTTTTTAATCTTAGATATAATTACAAAACTTTTTATGGATCAACTACAAAATACTTGTAAATTTTCATGATTTTGACATATTTCGTAAAAATTTGAACTTTGAACTCTTATAAAAAAAAATTGAGTGGTCAAATGAGTAACGCTATAATAGTGAGGTCACTATAATTAATTCATTAAATTTGAATCCAATGAGAGGTATCATTGTATACGAAAAACGATTCTGAACGAAGATGATTTGTCAGCCTAGGATATAATTTCCAGTGTTGGTGAAAAGGGTGGTTTATGTTTTAATATCCTGAATACACCAACATTTAAGTTCTTTTATAATTATTATAAGCTAAACTTATGAAAATTGTCAAAATTTGAACTTCAAATGCTAATAAAAAAAAAATTGTGCCTATGTATTCTTATAATTTTTTAATCACTATAAGAATAACATATGAGGAACTTTGTATAAAATTTTAAAGTATTTTTAATGGGCCAAAAAAATTTTATCGACACTTCAAAAAAAAATTTTCAGAAAAATTTAAAATTTCAGTTGTCTATAAATAGCTCAAAAAAACTCAAAATGTTTTGAAAATTAAATCATGTAAAGAAAATGCCAATCTAAATAACTAGTCAAATTTTCAAGTATCTACGACTTATACTTTTTGAATAATAACAAATATTTAAAATCTTTGAGGATAAATCGATATCGTTACCCGATTTCGTAAAAATTTAAAATTCAAACGCACTTAAAATTTTTCTTATAATGATGCTTCGAGTTTTCTCTATAGATACTTGTGTGAATCACTATTATATATAATAGGAGTGTTAAATTAGAAAATCCAATGATAGGTATTACTGTATACGAAAAACGATTCTGAACGGAGATGATTTGTCAGCCTAGGATATATATTTTAAACTTTTTATTGTGTTCCCTTTCCGAAATAAATGAAATAAAGATACACATCATATACTAGTTGTTGCTATAGGAACACGTAGATATGTTTTGTTTTCACACCAAATAGTATGTTTAGATACAAATAACATATTTTTGTATAAATCTGAAAATGTCAAAATATTAAACATGTTCCCTAACAAAAGTGGTACTAAAACTTTCAGCAAACTGTCAGGTAAAAGTATATAACTGTAAGAAATTTGGTGACGATACGTTGAACGGTGTGGATATGTGTTTAGATACAAATAAAATATTTCTGTAAAATTTTGAAAATTTAAAAATATTGAACTTGTTCCCTAACAAAAGTGGTACTAAAACCTGCAGAAAACTGTCAGGTATAACAGTAAAAAATTTGGTAACTATACGTTGAACGGTGTGGATTTGTATGCATGACAAAAAATCGGCCTCTATAGTGTACCGATAGTTCATTTTGCAATCGAAAACCATCGCTTAAGTTTGAAATTGAAGCATTCGACAAGTTATGCTGTACACACACACAAAAAAAAAACAAAAACAAAAAAAGCGGGTCAAGTGGGTAACATTGTACTCGAAAAACGATTCTGAACGGAGAT
Organism: Aphis gossypii; assembly: GCF_020184175.1. Classification (NCBI taxonomy): domain Eukaryota; kingdom Metazoa; phylum Arthropoda; class Insecta; order Hemiptera; family Aphididae; genus Aphis; species Aphis gossypii. The sequence goes on from NC_065532.1 coordinate 10,481,949, forward strand.
GATTTGTATATATTATATTTTAATTAGTTTAGTGAAAAATGTAGTTCTTTTTTAATGACATTAACACCACTAAAATTAAATATTGTAAAGAAAATGCCAATTTAAACAACTGCAGGTGTTTGTTTAAAGTTTCTACGACTAGTGATTTTTAACTCTAGCGAAAATCTAAAATTATATGATACTAAATCGTTATTTTACAAGTAAATTTTGGATTTCATAAAAATTTAAACCTGAGATAAATTTTTTTTAATTTTCCAACGTTTAAGTTTTTTTATAATTGTTGCAAGTCAAACTTATAATATGATTATATGATACTTAATCGTTATTTTACAAGTGAATTTAATATTACTTTACTTTATTAATTTACAGAATTGTATTATTTGTATCTAAACACACTATTTGGTATGAAAACGAAACACATCTATACGTATACGTGTTCCTATAGTATCTTTATTTCATTTATTTCGAAAAGGGAACAAAAAATTATTATTATTTTAATATACCTATTATAATATAGGTATGACCCATTAAAAAAATATATACGTATAATGTATACGTCGAAATTTAAATTTTACAAGATAGATACAAAACTTATTTTGTGTAATTCATTGAAATAAATGAAATAAAGATACACATATACTTTTAGATAGGAACACGTAGATATGTTTCGTTTTCAAACCAAAGAGTGTATTAAGATACAAATAATGAAATAACATATTTTTGTAAAAATCTTAAAATTTCAAAATATTGGACATGACCCCTAACAAAAGTGGTATTGAAAACTCCAGAAAACTGTCAGATATAACAGTAAAAAATTTGGTGACTAAACGTTAAGCGGTGTGGATTTGTATGCGTGATAAAAAATTGAGACTTGCTTTTAAAGTAAAGATTATAATATATCAAAATAATTGTTTAAAGCTTACCTATATAGTTAAGCAATCGCCCATCACCCACCTCAGAATGTGTGTTTAGAATAAATTTTGTCGTTATTGTTGACGTATATGAGATGTGAAAACGGCTTGGTGCTTTGAACGGTCCTGCATGGTTTAAAGTTTATAGTATAGATCCGACTGACGAACTCTTGAGTTTCGAGTAGTTAATATAAGTTAAAATGCATACAATAATAATAATAACCAATAGAAAAGTAGTATAGTAAGTATAGCATACTGATTGGCTGTATGATGCGAAACCCTACAAAGTACTACTCCAAATGTTGTGGTTTCATTATCATTATTATTGTTATTCATTTAATGACATTTTAAAATTATTACATAATATATTTCTCGGGTGTAAAAATATTGATATAAATGAGAGCAAAAATATTTTTTTTTTATCTTTAAGTATATTTATAATAATTTATAAACACCTTAAATTATTATTATTTTGGGTAGGTATATAAGGTATGTACACTTTATAGCATATTATGATCGAAATGACTATAAGACAAAGAAACAACTTCAAAATTTGCAAACTACTATCTATCTACGGGGGCGGAGAACGTGGGTGACAGTTGGTTTATTTTATAAATTTTAACTACAAAATAATTTGCAAATATTTATGATTTTGATAAATTTTTGGCAATATATTTTGAACTTATCACTTTAAGACTAACTTATGAGGAACACACATCATTGTAAAATCACTTCATTCAGAATCTAAAAAATATGTTATGAAATATACAAAGTGAAATTGAGAAAGGTGAACTGTTTCTACTCAGTATCATTTTAAATAGTTTTGATACCTATACAATTATAATACATTATCATTGAATTTATATTTAACACATCTGCCGATCATATGACTTCTACTGTATAACAATTATTAAAGAGGTATTTACTTACACCATGCCAATTTTTTTTCAGATGTACATTATTTATATTTTATAGTTAAGATATTTATAAATAAATAAGTATTAAAAGTATTAAATGTATTCATACTTGTATGCGTTTAATTGATACAATTAATTCTCCTATTCCCAACAAACTAAGAGAAAATTTAACTGCCATTGAACTATGTAATAGACTGAAGTAACATGTAAGGACGTAAACCTATGAGCAAATAATAACAATATATTTTAATATACTTTTTATCCAGAAAAGTAGAGTTATAATGAGCTTACTTTTTGGAAAGATATTCTATTTCCTAACAACACGTATACTATAATGCTGATAAATATTTGGAATCTCGATTGAATTACTTTAAAAGATATCCATACAAATCTAATAAATGTGGCTCCTTGAATTTGTTCGACCTCTATTCTATAATCGCCTCAATATAATATATTATTTGATATATAATAATATAGATGTTATTATCAAACCATACATACTTTCTAATATATTTTATGAGATTTCCAAAAGGTTTTTCCCATGTGTACATTTTGATCACTTGTATACCCGAAATAATTTCATTCATTAATCGTATTCTTTCATCGGTCTTCTTTGCAGTCTGCAAACGATATTTAGAAATTATTTTCCCCATCCAACCTGAAATTCAAAAAATTGGTTTATTTGTAAGTATATATTCATATAATTAATTATTTAATTATTTTTAATGTACTGATTGCAAACAGTTTTATTTAAAAATACCTTGTAATGGAATAAAAAAAAAAAATGTAGCTACTCCAACTAATAAGGATACACCAATGTCTTGCCATAAAAAATATATTCCAATTATTATTTGCAAAGGTCCGATCCACAAATAATGTACATTTATTACACAATCGAATCGATTTACATCATTCGATATCAAATTGATCACTTGTCCAACGGCAGTTTCACCAAAAGTTTTATGACTCAGGCACAATGTCTATGCAGATAAAAAAAAAAACTAATTGAGGATACTCTAGAAAGTAGTATTTTAGCTGTTTACCATATGTAAGTTCATAGTATAATGAAAGTAACAAATGATATAAGTAAAATATTGTCGAATCAAATTAATATTTAATCAGAACATCTTAATAATAAATCAATAAGTAAAAACTGCAGATACCTATTAAATATTTCGGAAATAATTTAGAAAAAATATAATAATATATTCTAAAAGGTTTATTACATCATTATGTATTGAATTTCATAAAACATTATTCTTTAAGTCCTATCAAATACTCAAAACATATTTTAAATTTTAAACAAAAGAATGAATTTATTTTTTAAGCTTCTAACGCCCCCACATTATATTTTCGAATTCATATAATTAATTTATGTTGATTTGTACTTTTAATCTAGTTTTTTTCGTACAAACTTCGTCCCGAGTTCTCCAAAGTTCAAAGTATGGAGAGGGGTTAGAGACAAGCTTAGTCCACTCAATATGGAAGTCCAAAACTAAATTTATGGCATTATTTGAAAAATAGAAATAATCATTGTATGAAATTTATAATTTGTATTAATTATCATATTCTTTGACAGTGTAAAATTTTTTACAAAAATAATATTTTATGGGTTTACCTTTCTGTAAATTAGAGAACAACAAGCAGCTTTCGCTTTTATTACTTCATTCATCATTTCTTCATATATGAAAAAGAGAAGGATAGTTGACATAAGCATGCTACATATTAAAACTGATGAGTATAGGTATGCATATTTTATGTCAATATTTTTGGAATTATCATGGTTGAAATATGCTAATAGTTCACCAATTAACATAGGTTGAGACATACTGTAATAAAAGAAGATGTAATATTATACAACAATCATAAATATTATTATATTAAAATATTATACTTTTTAAATGTTGTGTTTATATTACGTACTTCAATAAAATAAACAAATATAATATGTATTGATTTATCTAATGTTTCTTATAAACAAGTTAATAAGTTAAAATTCAGTTTATGTTAAATGTTAATATTAACTATTTTGATTACATTTTTATATTCTTATCCAATTTATAAATAAATAAATAAAAAATACAATAAAATAATTATTGATGGTATATAATAAGATATTAAAAATGTAGGTAATTATATTCTAAATTGCGTCTTGAGTGGCTCACTGTTATTTGTGGTGTTAAACTTGAGTTCAATGATTATATTATACAAAAACGATTCTGAGGAGATCTGTCAATTTATATCACCAATTATAGATCGTGAAGTATTTTTCTGATATATTTAGGCATTTAAGTCATTTATTTTACTTTTAGTATTATAGTAGGTTGATATATTTTTTTCTACAAATATTATATTTATCAATTTATCATAGGTATTATTATAATTAATTATTATATCAACTTGTATAAATTAAAATGCAACAATATTTTTTGTAAATATCTTAATACAGTATTAATAGATTCACAGCATAAATAAATATTATGTTAAAATAAATTTGAAATGTCATTGCGTATAGTACAATTCATAGTAATATTGTGTAAGTTTTAAGCTCTCATAAATAATTTTTTTAGAAAAATAATTAATAAAGTTTATTTTTAAATATATATGAATAATTTAGTTAAAATTTTAATAAAAAATGTTGATATAAAATAATTGATTTTACAATGTTTATTATATTTTATGGTCTATGAATAAACTACGTATGAGGAATCTTCAAAAACTTAAATATAAAAAAAAATATAACATTTATGAATTTCTAATTTTTAATTAATTTGATCTAAATTCTAGTTCAAAATATTTAAAAAAAATTGTCGTATTTATATAGATTTTCGTAATTTTTTATTTAATAAATAACTCAAAAAATGTCGAAATATTTTATCTTATCTAGAAAATGATAATATAAACATTTTATAAAATTTTACAAAATTTTTGAGTTGCACAAAACATCGTAATCAATTTTGCTTAGTATTGAATTTCTGTTCTTTAATTTTTAATCTGCTTTCCCAATTTTAACAAAAAATATTAGGAACCTTTTTCTTTTTGACCTTTTTAATACATGAATAATTTAATACCAGAAACCACTCTCCACTTTTGAAAATCAAATCATTTTATCGACTACTTGTAGTTCAGATAATAAAAATACACACATCATTGTAAAATCAATAAATTCATTGCTACGCTAAAAATCTAAATTGATATTTTTAAATTTACTTCTTGCCGTTTCCATTATTCATAATTATTTTTAATACTATAAGGTCATACGAGCGAGAATTTAATAATAATAAAAAAATTATCAAAAAAGGATACATATCTTAAAAGAAAAAAATATTTAATATTTTCGTGATTACAATATAAAATAACATAAATAAGTTATTTATATAAGTAATGAGATCACCTAATCTTAAATAACAGGATACGACTATATGTTATATATATTATATATAGAAAAATATTGAAAATATTTGTCTATTATTAATAAAATATTCTATAATTTATTATTATTACTATATACTTAATCTCAAAATTCTTACTTGAAAATAATTTCGATAATAAAATACAGAAATCCATATAGAATAAATTTTGCACCAAACATTCGGATCAAAGGTCTCAACAATTTTGGGTTTCGATTCATTGAAGACGCATTGGCTAACTCTGATCTCCATATCCTAATGTCAAAATAATTACTAAGTTATTTCGATGTACTAATAAGAATCATTATAACAGGTTATATTAGAAGATTATTGGAAATATACTTTTCCAATTTATCGCCTAATGGCGATGATTTCTGGTCATCTAATGTTGTATACAAATCCGTTTCATTTAAATCTCTGAGACGTCCTAATTTTAATAGGTTTGATATCCAACTATAAATAAAAAATATAATCAAAAAATAACTACAAAAAATAAAGTCCAATTTAGAACAATTGAGATTTAAAAGGACGCTAAACTTGTATGTGTTGTTTCCGTCTTATAAACGTACATGATGGGACATTTTTGTTTAGTAGAACGAATTTTGTGTTTAGCATAAATATTAGAATGAAATAACTTGATTATTTTCAAACTTAAAGATAAAAACATTACCTGTGTTCTTATATTGGATTTTTACGATATTTTAATTTTTAATCTAGTTTATGAGTATATATAAATGTATAATACTATAATATATACCTATCTTAGAGTTTTGGTCGCCACCACAATATTGCGCCATGTCGTATATTCCCATAGCATGTACCATTATATTCCCAAACCATTGTATTCTTTGACCTTTGTTAAAGTTAGTTATTGTAATAATATTAATCTTTAATGATGCTATAACTCGCTTAAAAATTAAAGTTGATAATAGGTCATTTCATTTTAATATTTAATCTAAATACACTAAATTTATTCTACTGAGAGAAAATGTTGTACGTTTATAAGACGAAACAACACATGCTAGTTAGGCATTCTCTTAAAGCAAAATATTTAATCCTTTTTTATAGTCTATAGGTTATTAAAATATAGTTATTACATCTTTTGGTATAATTATTAAATATTATATAACTTACAATTTTCATTGATAATAATATTATAAGTTATCAATTTATCATTATCAATAAATATTGATAAATATATTAATTATTAGTACCTAATTAGTAGAAAAGTTAATACGTACAATTATTATTTAAAAATGTAAAAAAAATTTTTAATATGTTATACCTATAATAAAAATATTTAATCAAATTGTAAACATTATTCTTTTATTTTTATTTTTATTATTATTATTTATTAAATTTAAAATGTATCAACATATAACATGTTACACAACAAGTTAAGTTTTTTTTAATAATTTAGAAATTATGTATATAATATAAATTAGATATTCGTGTTATGGATATACATAATATACTGAGGTTTCTGTGTGTGTGTGTTATGGTTATGGTTATAACATTATTATGTGTCTGGAATTTTTTATTTTGTAATAGATTTACCGTTTTATATTTTTTTTATATTATTTATATAGTTTTTATAACTAAACTGTAACTGTATAACTAAATTGAGTGTTGACAAACTGAGTGTCGGCAGACTGGGTGTCGGCAAATTGGGTGTCGGCAAACCGGGTGTCGGCGAATTGGGTTTCGGCGAACTGGGAATACACCGGTGGTGAGATGGGTAGTGGGATTTTGTTTGTTAAGAATGTAAAAGCAATATGAAAAGGGTTAAAAATAGGTTTTATTTCGTCCATGAATTTGGTGATGATGTGTAGAGATTGATCGGTTGTTGGTTTGTTAGCTCTGATTTCAGCATATGATGGTTTTTCATTTGAGTTTGAACTGGAGGTTTTATTTTCGCTTATTCGAGATGCAGTTGGTAGGTACAGTAGATATTGGAATAGGATGATTATCTTTATTTATTTTTTTGTCTTAAGGTTTGATGCGGCTTAATGTTTTTTTAAAGGATTTTCTTTACAATTTGCAGTGTAATTTCCATCATAGTTTGCACATTTTGCGAGTTCCTCTCGTTTTTAGTGCACTCGTTAATGGAGTGATTACGTGTGTGACCGTATTTTCAACAGTGGTGACATTGAGGAGGACCGATCTGTCTTTTTGGATTTTTGAATTTCATTATTGAGTTAAATATTTTGAATATTTCTTAATTATTGTTGTTACGAACTAGCTGTAATTAAATAGAGGAAGTGGCAACTTGTTCACATGATGTGTTAATATTTAATATTTGAAATATAGTTGAATTTTTGACGAAGGTCACTTAGGCAGTTTATAATGTACAGGTAAGTGTAGAATAGTGAAGGTGGCGTTGCACGACACAGAAAGGTTGGGAGAAACGGGGTAGATAAAAACGATATTCGTAATCAGCATCTGCCTAATAATACTTAATAACCATGAAATTGGAACAGGTGTTTGATCAAACAGTAATATTACATCTATTTGCTTTGCATGTGAAACCCTCTGGTAACCTTGCGAGTTAAATCTTTGTAGAGAGTATAGTAAAAATTGTGACGTTTAACCGTTTTTTAATACGATATTTGGAGGTTTAATTTTACTCGGGTTTGGCAAGGTTTTGATTGTTGGTGAGATGAGTTGATAAGTTTGCATGAAGACATAGTTTTGTTCTTCCGTTGCTAAAACTTCGAAACGATTTTGTATCACGAAAAATCTACTTTTTTTATCCTAGTGAATCAGGGAACTTGTGGAAGTTGACGAGAGAGCTCTCTTTGTAGGATTTTCCATAATATTGTTTTTACGCACTGTTGATTTATTTAAAATGATAATTGGTGATGATACAATGTTAGAAATTATACGTATTTAATGCCTAGTTATAACAAATGATGGAACGGCGACTCCCTAGTTATCACTGGCTGTCTGAGCCCAATTATAAACATGATTGTTCAAACTATTTAATATTTTTTCTTGTTGTGAACTTAAGTACGTTTTTACTTGTTTTAAATACGAAAAAGAATGTTTCGTTAAACAGTTTACTGTAAGCATGAAAATAACAATGCGAATAGCATTATCTATGTTAAGATACATATTGCAAAAAAAATGTCTAAGCCATTTACATATGAATGTATTCAGTTCGATTAAGCATTCTATAATTACTTTTTATATTTTTACTCAAAATTGATCACTTTCTACCAATTCTAGTTTTTTAATAAAATTGTTATAGCATACATTATAAGTTACAATATAAAAATATATCCATTCACGGATGTTGTATAAAATGCAGTTATTGTTGCTAAAACAGGTCCAATTATCGATGACAGACGTCAGTTATTATGTAACAATTTGTACACTTCAAAATATCATTTCTACTTGTTCTTGTTATAAATACAGTATAATTGAACAATGCTTATTTTTTGTTTAATTGGAATCATAAAATTACATTTGAAATGTTTAATAGTTTTAACCTTTGCCAATATATAAGATATTAAAAAAATAGATATAGGTCTATCGGTATTTGTCATTTCAAGTTACAAATATATATACCTAAATTCCAAAATACGTTAAGGTAAGTATAAAACATGTAATTCCTTTACCTATGTGTGATGATTTGAAAAAAATTCGCATTACATCTTGGATTAGGAGGACGTTCTGTCTTACTATCTGCCTTAGGTATCTCACTTAAACAATAAAACAGATAAATAAAGATTGAGTTGGTTTTTACTATTATTAGTTAATTTATGAATATATTTGATAACTTACCTATACATAATATATATTATAGTTAGAGTATTTAATTCGTATTATAATTTTTTTATGAATACTTAGTAATAATAATAATTGTTAGTTATTAATCTTATATCATATTTTTTGTGTTGGTATTAAAATGTATATAAACTATTTAAATTACAATAAATTAGTAGCATACACTATAATACACGCACGTCGATTGTTAAGTTAATAGTAACTGAAATTATAAATTTATATTTACATCGCTTTGATATTTTCCACTACCTAATACCAGTTTTGTTTACACATAGTTAATACATAACATTATAATAAGCATTAATCTGTTATCACTATTTGTAGTACACTCATAAAGACTGCATACAAGATTAACTAATCTATCTCATTTAAAAGGACGTCACCTCTAACATGTAGTGTTATCTCCGTCTTACACACGTACGGTGTAATAATTTTTTCGTTTACAAGTTTCAATAGTGTAGTTTTAGCTAAGAAAATTATTTATGTTCTCTCATTAATTTTTTTAAATAATTTAAATTCATAATGAATTATTAGTATGCAAAATATTCAATATTTGAATATGCTCATAATTTAACTCGACTTTTAATATTCTTAACAACTGTTAATATAATAATTGTTAACGGACTAAGGTATTAAGCTATGATTAAATTCATTAAATAGTTCTTACCATAATTATTATTAAAAGTGTACAGCTGGTATATTCACTTAATTATTAATCAGTTCATTGACGTGCGCAGACTTTGATCGCAGGGGGCGCCCTTAAAAAGGTCCAAACCAAAGATTCTTGTGTGATGATAACTGATTAGTTTAAAAAGTTTATCACCTTTATGTTATATTGAAACAATTAGAGTACAACTAGCTTTACGTTTTTCATGTAAAATGTAAAATGATCGCTATCTATATAATATAGATATCTATTTATTTATTAAAGAAAAAGCCAGAGGCCAAGGGGGATCGCTGCCAACCTGGCCACCCCGTGAGTAGGTATGTCTGTAATAATCACAATTTACAGTCGTGTTTTACAATAATAATTGTGATTACGAGTGTATAAACTTTGATCTATGTAATTAATTGCCATTGTTGCTGATATTAAATTTATCTTTACGGTAAATAATAATAAAAAATAAACTGTACTATCCCAAAACACAATAATTAACAATGTTTTATTTTTATTTATTAAATCAAAAGAAAATTTGACGTACGTTTCCCCAGACGCCAGGTTAGGTTAGCTACAAGTATAAATAAACTTAATACTAGCTGACCATTCAATTCTGCAATCACATTTGGCTAAAGAATAAATCATGAAATCTATAAAATTAAAATAACTTATAAAAGCGATTATTAAATTTTAAATATTTATAATTTACCGGAATATTAGGGAACGGGTGTTGATGAATTGAATTTTTTCGCGTCTTAAAAAATATTTTTCTACCTAATAATATAGTTTAACATTCTATTATATACAAATTTAAATAATAATGTTGTATTTGCATTTTTTACATACATATGCTATGTAGTATTGGGCAATTTAATATCATAGAAGTAACTCTACATTAAGCATAGTATATAAGCGTTATGTTCTAGCAACGAAAAACGAAATTATTGTAAATGTTATATTTTATGATTGTGTTTAACTTGTTTAAGACCTTGTTCAAATTTTCAAACCTAATGACCTGAGTGTATAGAAATATTGTATATTTTATATATAATATTTTTAATATATTTTAGATACATACTTATTAGGTATTACAGATATTTATTAATTAATAAAAATAATAATTGAAGAAGGTATGATTTATTACTATTTCATTTTTAAACAACATATCTTATTCAATAATTTACTTAGTTAGAAATTGCTTTATTGTAAGGACTTTTGAAAGTCTATAATTAAAAAAGAGAGGTTAATGGATTCAAATTTGAAAACATAAATAAATACATTTTTTATTTAATGATAAACAAAATTAATATGCGTAATGAATTATTTATACCTCTGTAGCCTCATTATGTCAAAATTAAGATGTATCATTTCCAGTTTGCTCAACCATTTTGTAAAAAAATCCTTCAGTGTTCTTCAATAAATTATACGGGTGATCAAATTCAACTATTTTGCCAAAATCCATAACTAATACTCTATCGGAGTCCATAATAGTATTTATACGGTGAGCAATTGTTAGTACTGTGCAATTTTTAAATTTATTTCTTATTGTATTTTGAATCAATTTATCAGTCCTGTGAATAAAAATGTGGTAAAGATAAATAATTAAATATCTTAAATAAAATTATTTTTATTACAGCGGATCAACATTGGCAGTGGCCTCGTCCAATATTAGGATTTTATTGTTTTGTAGTATAGCTCGAGCTAAACAAACTAACTGTCGTTGACCGACACTGAAGTTCGAACCACTATTCGACATTTTCGAGTTAAGACCATCGGGCAAATCCTCCACAAAGTTTTTGAGTTCCACCTATAATAATAATATATAAGTATATAATCAACAAATTATTTGAAAATCTTTTATTGTGTAATAATAAAACAAATATTTTGTTTTTAAGTGAAATTAATTAGAACACATTATACTTCATCTAGAGCATTCCAAAGATCATGATCTGGGTATTCATCAAATGGATCTAAGTTTGTTCGCATTGTCCCAGAAAACAATACTGGTTCCTGAGGAATAATAGATAACTTAGATCTCAGGTCTTTGAGCATCAATTCATGTATATCTACACCGTCAATGATGATTTTACCTTCATTCAGAGCTAATCTAAATAATGCTCCGATAAACGATGATTTGCCTGCACCGGTCCGGCCAACAATACCAATCTAAATAAACGTAAAAGAATCATTATTGACCATTAGAAATATCTCTTAAATGCTTACTTTTTCCATTGATCGAATTTCAATATTTAGATCTTTCAATACATAGGGTGAATTTAAGCTGTAACGTAGATTAAAATCTTTAAATACGATTTTCCCTGAATAAGGCCATTCTTTTGGTGGATTTTTTACTAAAAAACAAATTAATAATTTAAGCATAATTTAATTTATTTTAAACTATTCGTTGGAATAAGCAAATTAATTCACAATTAATAAGTTTTACCTTCAATAGAGTGAAGAGTATCTTCCTGTGGTAAATTAGTGTATTCTATAACTCTTTCAACTGATGTCAATTGGCATAGTAATATTATTGATTGTCTTACTCCCCATTGAATCCTATTGAGTAGAGTTATCACTTGTGTAAGAGTTAGTCCAACACTTGCTCCGTTAATATCTTAAGTTTTAATTAATTGGTGAAATAACATGATTTAAAATTATTAAGAGAATCTTATAACTTTCAACTTACTGTTATCGGCTATTAATAGACTAAATATAATAATACATAAATAAAATAAACAAACATTATCTATCCAAAATCCGAATCCTTGATTCAAACATGTATATATATGTGAAGCTGAGGAATGTAAATCCTAAATGTCAAATAAAAAGAATATACACATCTTTCAAATAAATGTTATTAATTTAGAGCAGTATAAATAATTAATAAATTAAGTTATTTAAGTAAATTTTAATATAAGTACTTGATGTCTGTCAAATTCTTGTGACAATATTTGTTCTGCTCCAAAGGCTCGAATTGTTATTAAACCCTGTAACGATGCATTCATATGTGCTAATACAGGACTTCGTGCTGTTTATAGTAAAAAAAAAAAACAAAATTTGTGTTTTAATTTAAAAATACAATATAAGTATTATAATATTATTGTTGTTGTACTGCAAAAGATTGTATGAAATTTCAATTTATGTAAGTAAGCTAAAACTTATTTTTAGCATAGCGGCATTGGTAATATGAAGCTTTTCGTTCGAATTTTTGCATATTTCGATATTTTAATGTTTTGAAGAATTATTTTAATTTTCATTGGGTATTTTATAGCTGAATAATGGGTGTTTACAAGGAGTTTTTTTTACGTTCTTCAAAAAACAATTATTGTAAAAAAAAAAAAAAATTATTTAAATTTTGTTTTTATATTTAACAAAAATTTTGTGAATACTTCTAGTAGCTCAAATAGTATTTAGATTTTATTTTGATACATTGCACTTGGTCATAAGATTTTATTTTCGGACTACTGATATCATTTATTTACTAAATGTTAATGATTAAGATTAATAAGTTTAATGGTAAAAATGTTTTTTGTTAATTTTTGTATGTGTATTTTTATTTTTTGTGAAGAGGTATATGAAGTTGTTCACTAGGTGTTTATTTATATATATCAAATTTTAATGCTTATAAATCAGTCTTATAAATTTATGTTTAATATCACTATGATACTTACTAGATGCTTCTAACCTTTTGATGTTTTGTGATGTATAGAAATAATATTCTCTAACTTTATAGACCATAATTCCAATAATAACTGTTGGTATCAATAGATAAATATTGGTAAATCCTACAATAATTACAGTCCCAAAAATGAACATAAAAATCTGAAAAAACAGTTAGCTTTTTCAAATTCTTAAATAAATTACTTTTTTAAATTTTAAATAAAATAGCGTAAGAAAAAACTGTATAACTTGTAAGGTATCCAAAAAAATATCTGGTAAGATTTCATCCACAGCTCCTAAGTCTTTTGAAAAGCGATTCATTATGAATCCTGCATAAAAGTATAAAATATTAAAATACTTTTCGTTATTTTGATTTTTTTTATTTTAAATATATTTCAATATTTCAAGCAATGACATTTTTATTATATTATACAATATACATACATAAAAAAAATTGATTACATACCTGATGAATTTATATTAAAAAAAGACATAGTGGTTCCTACTATGGAATTGAACATTCGATTGTGTAAATTAATTGAAGCTTTCATGGTAATTTGGACAAATATAGCAGACCTAATTATCACTGATATGATCAGGGAAACCATGAAAAATGTATAAATGATAACATAGTATTCATTATTATTGTTAAACCATAATAATAAGTTAGATGGATCATGTGTTTCTGATAAACTGTTATTAAATGTAGTTTTCTGATTATAAAATAATTCCTGATTAACCCTGAAAAAGTATATCATAAGAATTTCAAAATTAATACAAAATTACTTAATTACTGTAATAGTACCAATAGCTAAGCCAAAATTCTCCTCCGACAGTAAGTCCCAGAATTAAGATGCACATAAAAAATCCAAAAAATACGTTGTATGAACTCTCACTAGAAGATATGTACGATATTAAAACATTTTTGGATTTATATTTGCCAAACTCATATGGTGATTTTGTATTAGGTTTTTGAGATGACTCTTTAAACTTGGATGATAAAATATTTTCGTTAGAACCGATCTGAGATGAATCCAAGCGTAACTCGACCTCATTGTTGTTCATTATATTAGTTTCAATTTTATTTTCAATGGTTGTACCATTTAAAGGTCCAAGTACTTTTGCAAAATCCAAATTAGAAGCTTGAATATATTGATATGATCCTTCAATTATTATTTTACCCTAAAACAAAAATGAACATGATATAAAATTAATATCCTATAGGCACAATAATTATTTTAATATTATAATCTACTAATACTAACATTATCCATTAGAACAATATGATCAACTTCGGATAAATGATGTACTTGATGAGTAATAAGAATACATGCTTTTTTTTTGAGATAGTCTGTAATTAGAAACTATAAGTGTAATTGTGTTTATATAATTATACAGTTAAAGCATTTGGAACTATACTTACTTTTAATGCATTTTTCAAATAAATGATTGCCAACTTTAACGTCAACAGCTGAAAGTGGATCATCAAGTAAGTAAATATCAGCTTTTTTGTACACCGCTCTAAAAAAAAAAAAATTTTTGGAAATATTAAATGGACAAATTATGGTTAATTTTCAAATTTATATTAACCTTGCTAAATTAATTCTTGCTTTTTGTCCTCCGCTCAAAGTTGTTCCTCTTTCCCCCACTATCGTTTCATCGCCAAGTGGAAAATGTTCAAGATCGCTTTTTAGAGCACAGACATCAATAACCTATTTAAAAATCATAATGATTAACTATCATTTAAATAACTGCATGTTATTATATAATGTAAATCCGTATTTATTTACTTCTTTGAAACGTTCTTCGTCCATTGGTGATCCAAAAAGAATATTTTGTTGAATAGTACCAGAAAATATCCATGGTTCCTGTGATGCATAAGATAAAACGCCATCCACAGATATTTTGCCTTTAAAGACAGACAATTATTTTAAAATTGCTTGTATTAATGAACTCTGAAATCATTTTTTAGTATCGTTTAATAATATAGAAAGAAAGTATAGTATATAAATATAAATTTTATGAATATTACCTTACCGGCTCCTACTGGTCCGATAACTGCAACCAATTGTCCAGAATTTACTGTTAAATTAATATTTTCTAATGTATTATTAGTTTGAACATCTGTCCATTTAGCAGAAATGTTCAAAATAACTATACTATTACTATTAACAGATTCTTTTTTGTCTTCAATGTCATTACAGTTATTTGCAGTATGGTCATCAACAATGGATGATTGTCCAATGTTTTGTTCCACTGAATTATCATATTTTAAATGAGAGTTTTGGATTTGATGATCTTTTTCCTCGAGTAATAAATAATGCTGTAAAATACAAGAATCTAATTTTAGATCCTAAGTGGAGTAATTATAGATTAATTAGATGGTTAAAATAATTGAAATTAAAAAAAATTAAAGAATAACAAACATGTTTAGGCAAATTCAATAATCAACAATTTTTTTTTGTGCATTTCAAAAATGAATGACTATAGTCTGTAATTATTAATTAAGTCTCTTTCCTACATGTTATATATTATATAATATATTATATACTTTTCTGCATTTTTCATTGTATTTAAATTTAAAATTTTGACGAGATTACTTTATAGTAAGTACCTAATTCATAAACATTTTATTTATCTTAAATAATAAATTTGAATGTAAAATTACAATGGTTTTTTATGAAACCTTGAAGTTAAACATTTTTTTAATATATAGGATATTTTTTTTCACCGAGTGTTTTATTGCCTATACATACACAATACAATGCGAGGTTTCTTATAAATTGTTTTTTAATTATATATTGACGTAATTTATATAATATATTAAATATAAATTTTGTCCGAAGTACAATTATTTATATTTACAATTGTACGAATACAACATTAAATCAGTAAAAGTGAAGCGTTGGCTAAATTCGCGTCATACGGTCGATATAAAAATCTAAGATTCAAATACCTCTATCATGATTTTTGCTATACGCAATGATATTTTTAAAATATGTAGATTAATATTATATTTTAAATAATTTTACCACAAACCTATTCACATTGTTTTACAGTTTACAGTAAGGCTAAACCGATCCAAAAGTTTTTAATGACAATGGACATTGACCATAGTATGGTACCTTTATTATTATAACAATTAAAGCTTAATTATATAATAAATGTTTTATTTTTGAAAAAAATTTAATTAACCCACAGTTATTTTAAAAGTAAAATAAATAATAATAATTATAATAATACTAAAAAATATTCGAAAAATTAATATACTAAATAAAATTGATAAAGGTAAACTGTTTCCACTCAGAAGCGTTTTGAATGGTTTTGATACCTATACGATAATATTACATCATTGAATGCATATTAAACACACCCGCCAATCATACGACACCTACAACTATGTGTCAATCATCAATGGTATTCACTTACAACATGCCCCCTTTTTTTAAAATGTTTATTATTTATTTTGTATAATTACCTAAGACACTTTAAATTAATGAGTACAAAAATTCTTAACTATAATTTTGAAATAGCCATAATTCAAGTCATATCATTTATTTTGGAAGCTGGCTTTAGTATCTAATCTTTGTTCTCTTGTTTTTATTTTTCTTGTATATACATATTGAATTATGTAAATTGTTTCGCACATTTTTATTATATGAAATTGTATGTCTTTAATTATATTATCTATAATTGTCGAGCCGTGATTATACTTATACAAGAAGCAAATAATAAAAAAAAAAATTTAAAAATTATTAAATTGTTCATACTTGTATGCGTTTAATTGATACAATTAATTCACCTATTCCCAACAAACTGATAGAAAATTTTACTGCCATTGACATATGTAGCAGATTGAAGAAACATATAAGAACGTAAACCTATGTGTAAATAATAACAATATAATTTAATGTAATTTATATCTATAAAAGTTTAGTTAATTATGAACTTACTTTTTGGAAAGATATTTTATTTCCTAATAACACGTATATTAAAATGCTAATAAATATTTGGAATCTCGATTGAATTACTTTAAATGATATCCATATGAATTTAATAAATGTGGCTCCTTTTATTTGTTCAACCTCTATTCTATAATCGCCTCAATATAATATAATATTTGATATATTATAATAATATAGATGTTATTATCAAACCATACATACTTTCTACTATATTTTATGAGATTAACAAATGGTTTTTCCCATGTGTACATTTTGATCACTTGTATCCCCGAAATGATTTCATTCATTAATCGTATTCTTTCATCGGTCTTCTTTGCAGTCTGCAAACGAAATTTAGAAATTATTTTCCCCATCCAACCTGAAATTCAAAAAAGTAACTTGATTATAAGTATACATTTATGTAAATAATTAATTATTACAATTTACTGATTGTAAACAGTTTTATATACTTTGTAATGGAATAAAGAAAAAAAATGTAGCTACTCCAACTAATAAGGACACACCAATTTCTTGCCACAAAAAATATATTCCAATTATTATTTGTAGGGGTCCGATCCATAAATAATGTAGATTTATTGCACAATCGAATCGATTTACATCATTCGATATCAAATTGATCACTTGTCCAACGGCAGTTTCGCCAAAAGTTTTATGACTCAGGCATAATGTCTACGAAGTAAAAAAATGAAACCATTATTCATCTAGTAAATTAAAAAAAAAAAAAACAAATTTAGGATACTCTAGAATGTAGTATTTTAGCTGTACCCCACATGTAAGTTCATAGTACAACGAAAACAACAAATAATATAAATAAAATATTGTTGTATCAAATTTATATGCAACCAGAATATCTTAACAATCAGTCAATAAATAAAAACTGCAGTTACCTATTAAATATTTCGGAAATAATTTAGTAAAAATTGAAAAAATATATAAAAGGTTTATTCTGTCATTATATGTTGAAAAAAACATTATCCCTTAAGTCCTATCAAGTACTAAAAACGTATTTTAAATTTTGAACAAAAGTATAATTGTATTTTTTTAAGCTTCATGTTTCTAGCGCCCCCACATTATATTTTCGAATTAAAATTAACTTAATCAATTAGCGCTAATTTGTACTTTTAATCTAGTCTTTTGTGCACAAAGTTTGTCTCAAGTTCTCCAAATTCCAAAGTAGGGAGAAGGAGCTGAATATATGCTTAGTCTATTCACTACTTAGTATGGAAATCCAAAACTAAATTTATGGCATTATTTGAAAAATAGAAATAATTATTGTATGAAATTTATAATCTGTATAAACTATCTTTTTTTTTTACAATTTAAATATATTTACAAATAATTTAAAGAATATTTTATAGGTTCACCTTTCTGAAGATTAAAGAACAACAAGCAACTTTCACCTTCATTATTTCGTTCATAATTTCTTCATATGTGTAAAAGATAAGGATAGTTGACATAAGTATGCTGCATATTAAACCTGATGAGTATAGGTATGCATATTTTATATCAATATTTTTGGAATGATTATGGTTGAAGTATGCTAATAGTTCACCAATTAATATAGGTTGAGACAAACTGTAATAAAAAAAAGATATAAGAGTATATAACAAACATAAATACCTATTACAATATTATACATTAGTGTTTATATTACATACTTCAATAAATTAAACAAATATATGTATATTTATTTATCTAATGTTTGGTATGAACAATTTAATAGTTAAAATTCAGTTTATGTTAATTGACTATTTTGATTACATTTTTACATACCTAATTAACTTTTATTGATATTAACTTAATAAATGAAAATTGCAAATTACACTTATAATAATAATAATAATAATAATATTTCTTTATTACGGATATAAATTACAATTACACATTATTTTTTTCTTTTGTCGTACAAGTATGAATACAGAAAACATACAATAATTTGATTATATAATAAATACAATAATAATAATAATTTAAAAGGAAAGGAGTAAATTGGTATTAATATTATGCATTTCTCAATCTTGTTTTAAGTGTTTTAGCAATTCTATCCAGAACACTTTTTTTTATAAATGTAAAATTTTATTTGACAATTATAAAAATTAAAATTAAAATCGTACACCTATAGGCTATAGATAGCTCAAAAAAAGTCAAAGTATTTCACTTTAAATAGAAAATGATAAGATATAAACATTTTATAAAAATTTTACAACATTATTGAGGTATATTGATGAAGAAATTTCTGTTTTTCATTAACGTGTTTAATCTGTTTTCCCCAATTTTAACAAAAATGTAGAAGGAACTTTTTTATTTTGACATTTTTAAAGTACGAACAATGTACCTAATATTCGAAAATGTGTCGGGGGGCGTTAGCTATATTATAATATACTTAATCTAAAAGTTAAAAATAAGCTCTTACTTGAAAATTATTTCGATTATGCAAAACAGAAATCCATATAGAATAAATTTAGCACCAAACATTCGGATCAAAGCTCTCAACAAATTTGGATTTCGATTCATTGAAGACGATTTGGCTAACTCTGATCTCCATATCCTAATGTCAAAATGATTACTAAGTTATTTCAAAGTATTGATAAGAATCATTATCATAGGTTATAATAGTAGATTGTTGATAATATACTTTTCCAATTTATCGCCTAATGGCGATGATTTCTGGTCATCTAATGTTGTATACAAATCCGTTTCATTTAAATCTCTGAGACGTCCTATTTTTAATAGTTTTGATATCCAACTATAAATAAAACATGTATTCGAAAAATAACAATGTTACTTATAATTTTTAATTTTTTATAAAAATATAGTCTTAAGATTATAAAAAAATATTTGTTTTTCAAATAATAATAATTGATTTAGAAAATAAGGGTGAACTGTTAAACGAATTGGTTTGTGTACAATGTACTTTATGTATGTGAGAATTTATAAATTTTACAGTTAAATTTTTAAGTTACACATTTTTTATAAATGTTTGAGACTTTGAGTATTTGAGTAATATATTATAGATTCTGTGTAAAGGGTAAGGAAAGAATTAAATTTACAATAATATGTTTTTTGAAAATTTGATTTGGTATTGGTTAATTAGGGAGTTAAAAATAAAAAATGTTAAGTATTTTAATTAATACAATATTATAATTATTAATTATACAACAATACTGTGAAAAAAAAAACAGAAAATATTTCACAATATTAATTATAGACAAATTTTATTTTGTGAAATGATTAAAATTTGACTTTATTGTACTATTAATTACAAAATTTTTTGTAAGTATCTGTAAAATCATTTTTAATGAGCTCTAGTTAATTAAATTACGGTATAGTATTACATAAGTGTTACATACTTTTATATAATAATGAAATTACACATTTTTTATTGATAATACTAATATAGTAATATTATTATTTATAATTAATCATTATCAATACATATTGATAAATATATTAATTATTAGAAATTAGTATAAAAGTTAACACTTAAAATTACTATTTAAAAATGTTTTTTTTTTTTGATTTTTGTATTAGGTAACATAATAAAAAAATTAATCTAATTGTTAACATTACTATTAAAACTAATTAATATTTTTTTTTGTTTCATGTGAACGAAAGTAAGTTTTTACTTGTTTTAAATTCAAAAAAAAAAATGTTCCGTTAAACAGTTTACTGATAGCATAAAAATAACCATGCTAATAGCATTATTTATGTTAGAATACATTTTGCAAGCCATTTACATATTTTCTTTGTTTTATATTTAGACTTGAAAGTGAATACATTCAGTTCGATGAAGCAGTCTAAAATTACTTTTGTATGTTTCTACTCAAAATTGATCACTTTCAACCATTTCTAGTTTTTTAATAAAACTATTATAATATAGATTATCGGATAATTATATTATATTAATGCAGTGGCGGGTCTAGAATTTTGTTTTGGGGGAGGTGGGCAATATTTTTTTACATTAGTACATATTTTTATAGAAACCCTTATATTAAAATAATGGTATTTTAAAATATATTATTATATGGTAATGGGGAGCAAGCCCCTCTGGCCCCCTCCTTAAATCCACCACTGTCTAAATGGATATAGGTACAGTCGAGTCTCGATAACTCGAAAACCTCAATAACTCGAATTTCTTTTTGTCTATATGGAATTCTTATATACTTAATGTAGTATTTGTAACTCGAAAAACACATAAGTCGAATTAATTTTTACCTCCCTTGAAATTCGAGTTATCGAGAATCGACTGTATTAAGATACAAAAAATAATCCATTTACGGAATTAGCATGGAATGCAATCATTGCTGCTAAAACACGCCCAAAGTGATGGCAGACGTCAGTCATTAGCTAAAACTTTTTACACTTAAAACATACAATTTCAACTTGTTCTTGTAACAGATACAATATAATTTAACAATGTTTATTTTTTGTTTAATCGGAATCATAAAATTACATTTGAAATGTTTAATAGTTTTAACCTTCACCAATATAAGATATTAAAAAAATAGATGTAGGTCTATTCAGTTGCGTAATTATGATTTTGTTCTGGGGGGATATATAATAGACCGTCTATTGGTATTTGTCATTTTAAGTTACAAATATACGTACCTAAGCTCCAAAATACATCAAGTTAAGTTTAAAACATATAATTCGTTTACCTATGAGTGATGATTTCAAAAAAATTTGCATTACATCTTGGATTAGGAGGTCGTTCTGTCTTAATATCTGCCTTTGGTGTCTCTCTTAAATAATAAAACAGATAAATATAGATTAAGTTGGTTTTTACTATTATTAGTAAACTTATGAATACATTTGATAACTTACCTATTCATAATGTATATAGCGAGAGTATTTAATTCGTATTATAATTTTTTTATGAATACTTAGTTATAATAATAATTGTTACTTATTAATTTTATACCACATTTCTTGTGATGGTATTTAAATATACGATGTATAAGCTATTAATTAAATTACAATAAAATATTAGCATATACTATACACGCACGCCAGTTGTCGAGTGTCAAGTAATTGAAATTATAAATTTATATTTATAACGCTTTGAAGTTTTCCACTACCAAATATCAGCTTTATTTACACATAGTATATACATAATATTATTATAGTAAGTATCTATCTGCGTGTAATCACTATTTGTAGTACATTCATTAAGACTGCATACAAGATTAACTAATCTTCTTCATTTAAAAGGACGTCACCTCCCACATATAGTGTTATCTCAGTCTTACACACGTACGGTCTGGTAAATTTTTCGTTCTTCACTTAAATAAAGTAAAATAAATGTACAGTCGTGATTTATAATAATAACTTTGATTACGAGTACATAAATATTGTACTATGTAACTTATTGCCTTTGTTTATAGTTAACTTATTTAATATAGTAAACTTAATACTAGCTGATCTTTTAATTATCCAATCATGGTTGGATAAAGAATAAATTATGATATCTATTAGATTAAAATTACTTAAAAAAGCGATTATTCAATTTTAAATATTTATAATTCATCAGAATGAGAGTATAGAAGTTGATGAATTGAACTTTTTTGCGTCTTAAAAATGTTTTTCTAACTAATAACATAGGTAGCTTAACTTTCGATTATAGGTAGGTATACAAATTAATTAATAATGTATTTGCATTTTCTATTTTTCTACAAATATTCTATGTAGCATTGGGTAAATTGAAATATTATAGTAGTAATTGTAAATTTAGCATAGTGTGTAAGCTTTTTGTTCTAGCGAATAAAGTTCGCAACGATAGTCCATGCGCGAACTATTCACCTAATGTATACCTAAATACCTTAGGTTAGGTTAATAATAAAAGAAATATGGTATACGTGTTTTTAGATTCTGAGCGGATCAATGGAAGTAATTATTTATTTTACAATAATTATCAGCAATGTGGAGATATTTTTTTGTGTCAAATTGTATAAAATAATTTTAATTTATGTTAAGATATGAACAATATTATTTAACTATTGAACACAATATGTAAAAGTCGTAATATATATAATGTATTATATATATTATACAATATACATATTATATTATAATGAATACGTATACTGATAAATTGTCAATTGATATAATATTACGTATGATTATAATTATAGTTTACTTCCAATTTTGCATATAAAATATATATAAATAACCACATTATAAACGATAAACACAATAGAAAGTATTATTGTTGATAAATATTCGGTAATGTTAAAGACCATAATTAATATAAAGTCGACAATTTGTAATAAATTACATTTTTTTGGTTTAGGACTTTAGGTCATCTATTCGTTTAAAAATTATAATTCTATGTAGTATAAATGTATATAATATTATGCGTGTCAGTCTTTAGTGACCACGAGTTGCCTTGCATAAACAATATAATAAGTATTTAGATACTATTTATATTTTAATACGTGTGTAATGTGTATTGTGTCAATGATTGATCCACGGGCCATGATTTATATTTTATATTATTAAATTTAATTTTCATTTATACTAAAACCAGCGTTCTTTACCACATGTTCTATTTGAATTCGCAATACCACGTATATATGAGTGTGGTAGGTTAGGTATATTATGTATATTATATGGTATAAGGTAAATATAATAATATTAATCAAATATATTATCATCGATAAATCGTGGTTGCTGTAGGTCAAAACGTTTTGCCGGCCGTGAATCTGTTGATGAGATCCAGAGCCCAAACCGGCTGGTCGGCTGGCACTATGTGACCAGCATTCCTCACCAACAGCACGGTCAGCGGACCTGATGTCGTCGCGTAACCGGCCACGTCAGTTTCGTTTCCGTCGTCACATCCGGTTTTCCGTTGGGGAACGCGCCAAATGGTACGCGTCGCATTATTCCTAAATCGTTCCGCACCTTTCCACTCGAGCGCCTGGGCCATACGCATGTTGCCCAGGTGATTAAATTTGATGTCAAACTGCCCGCTGTATAACAGAACCCGGTACTGGTCGGAATCTAACAGATTGGCCAACCACGGAGCCACTGATTGCATCACGTTGCTAAGCAAGTGCTTTTGGACCACCGTCGTATTTCTGTAAAGCCGCCGTGGGCCCACGTGCAACGCGTACCTTACGGACAGTGTTTCCACGAAATCCATCCAATCGTTGAACGACGGAGGTTGCCGGTCCAATAGCACGTTGTAGTAGTATTGCATTCCGGTCAGGTTATTAAACAGCGTCGGGTTCTGATATAATCTGCCGTTCAACATCTCGTCGTACCTCCGGAAAGCTTCCATGTAGTCACCAGCTAGGATTTGAGCTCGAATCGTTCTCTCATATTGTTCGAATATCCGCTTTCCGTTTTCTGTAACCGTTTGGAATAACGTTAATTTACTATACTAATATATTAATTATCGACATATTACCTACTGTAATATATTTTATTATTTCCCTCGATTATTGTAATGGATAATTATCAGTAGTTATTTATTATTTAAACGAAGCTAAACACGAATACATTATTATAGGTATAAGTGTCTACTGTTGTTTTTTTCAATTATTTGATTTAAGCATTTTAATTGTTCGATAATTAAATAAAAGAAAACTTTTCGACCTCGTATAAGTATCTATTATAACTGTCGATATTTTTTTCCCCCGGTCAGTATTATAATATGATTATTTTATGAGAACATTTTAGACGATAAAATAACATAATATAAAGTTAGCGTCAATCAATCCGTATTTGTGCAAGTATTCGCTGTAAAACAGCTGGTTGAGAGGATCAACTAAGCCGTTTCCTATGGCCAACCCTTTGAGGTTGATATTGACCTCTGCTTTGGGGTTGTTCTGGTGGATGGCGTACGACACGGCCGGTACGTAGTGACCGGCGAACGACTCCCCGGTCACGTAGAAATCGTTGAGCTGGTACTCGGGGAACAGCTTGAAGAATTGTACCAAGGCGGAGTACATGTTCTGGGCGACGGCTGTCTGGTCGGTACTGTAACCAGAATCGTCCTCGGTATAACTAAAGCCTGTGCCTACCGGATTGTCCACATAGAGCATCGAATGCGTGTTCGTCCACGCATGGTCACGCAACTTGAGCATGCTGCCGTCGCACTTGTACGCCGAGAATGGACCATTGATGTTGAATACGCCATGCAGGCTGGACGCTCCTGGGCCGCCTTGTAACCACAGCACAACAGGTGCATTTGCCTTATCTTTCGCGGCCGGGAAGAACCAGAAGAACATGTTAGAACCGTGCTCCTCGTCCACAGTCAGGTAACCGGAATAGCTCTCGACAGCCACGTCCAAAAACGTCACGTTGCATGCTTCCCGAGCCTAGTCGATTCTACCGTCCCGTATGAGGGGAGTTAGAAACAGAGCTCTGGGACCTAATTTTATTGTATATGAATAGCTGCAGACAACCACAGTGACCACACTACAGCAGTTTGAAGACGCCGCATCGCTTACACTCAAAGTTATTATGAGGTGATAGACTTACGTATAACTTAGCACCAATTTAGTGAGCTGATCTCAGTAAATCATGTTTGAATCGAAATAGTAACTACGGCTATTTTTATATAAAATATATAGCCATGGTTCCTATGTGTGTATGATATGGTAAACAGGAAAAACAACTATTTCGTTGTTTTCAGTTTAAGATTTTTGAAAAAAAAACATAAACAGGAATAACCAGAGTACAAAACATTATGTTACTAATAATTAGGAATAATTTGTGGCGTATCTGCGCTTGATTTTATTAAAAAAATATATTTTGTATACCTAATATAGAAAAATTAATATAACCGTATGCTGGAAAAACGTTATAATACGTATTACTACGTAGTATAACAATATAAACGAGTCATTACTAAAAAAAAAAAATTATGTTTGATACCCTGATGTACATTTTATATAAAAATAGCATGCAGATGGATTCTAATATCGAATTTTGTCGATTTTAAAAATGTCGTTGTTTTCTTACGACATTCTTACACTCTACCCCTTGTCATTTTATTACTTATTCTATGTTTATAAAGTTAATATTTTTATTGTTAATACAGTCGAGTCTCGATAACTCAAATTTCTTTTTGTCTCTATGGAATTCCTATACACTCAATGGAATATTTGTAACTCGAAAAATACATAAGTCGAATTAACTTTTACCTCCCTTGAAATTTAAGTTATTGAGACTATTATTATGTTGTTCCTGATTTGCGAAGAATACAATGTAAAAGTGAACTATATATTTTTTTGTGTTAATAATCGGTTTTATTATTAATAATTGTAATATTCAATTCGAATAGGTATTAAAAGAAGATACCTATATGGCTATATTTGATTACTGTCAGAAAATTTAAAATTTGATATAACATACATATTACATATGAATATACTATTTAGATTTGAAATTTATGCAACGGTGATACGTTTGTCTACTATCTAATGCTAGACATAAATATTAATAATGGATTTTTTTTTGTACAGTTATATTTCTTCTTAGATAAAATTGCAATGAATAATATAATATATCTTATTTAAAAATATATTTTTCTATCAACTAATTATATTGTAAGATTTTAAAACTAAACAGTAAAGATATACTTCAAAGAATAAAAATAATCTAATTTAATCTCTGGTTATACTATACTAAATCAATAATTGTTAATTACCTACCATATAGACGTGAATGATTTAAAAACTGAAGACATCAAAACTTGGTTTTATTTTTTGTAAATACACTCTATCACTCGTATTTCTTGAAAAAAATTTTTTCAACAGTTACATGTCTTACTACTATATAAATAAAGCTACATAAAACCAAATTATATAAATAATAATCAGCTTATATCATTATATCAAATATCAATAGTAAAGACTAAAGGATACGTCAGATATACATGATTCACAATTCTCTTCAAACAAATATGTAATTTTTAAATTTTTATACATATAATTTCAATTAATAATACTTTTTTAAACTTAATTAATAATTAAATACTTATATGATAAAATGTTGGTTTTCAATGTATATCATTATTTATATACACATGATAATATTATGTAAATATTACGAATTATTTATTCAAATGTATAGTAATATATTGTTTCCTATACTTATACTGAATAACACAAGGTCATCATGGATTATAAAAATAAAAACCTGTTAACAATTCCGAGTACCACCGAAACAAAACTCGAAATATTTATACTACCACAACTGAACTGGTGATCAATAATTACATAGTGTGATGAATACAAGGAGTTGACTGGTCATCTATTAGAAGGAGTAAGAATAATAATCTTAAACGAAACATACAAAGACTATGCAACTCGAGATGTACTTATATCAGGAAAAACCGACTATACAAGATGGACTATTTAGACTTCATTGCAAAATCAAAAATTAAGCAAGAAGAAAATTGGAAGTACAAGGACTCAACGACTTACAATATAAACAAAGCGTAAATGACTACGAATTATACTTATTAATTAGTTTATTAGTATTAATTACCATAATAGCCTATCTAACCAAAATATTACAGCTAACTATACAAAATGCAGCACGAAAGACGAGGAAGAAAAAGCTCATAACAACAAGAGGAAGAAGAAATTAAAGTCACAACATCAAGAGATATTGATATAGTCGAATTACCACTTGCGCCAAGTCACTTCCCAAATTGCTACCCAAGACTAAAAACTTTGTTTTAAAGGAAGTCGAAGATTTCTATTTTAGAGTGGAAAGATATAGTCAGCTGCCATCTATACGACATTAGAAACGTGCACATTTATTTATTTCAGCCATGCAAAATCGGTAAACAACATTATAATCCGCTTAGTAAAACATTATTAGTTAGAATAATATTAATTATAATCAACATGTCAAAAACCAAAAGGCGTTATAACACATTTTCGGCTCCTTTTTGATCCACCATCTATAAACCTCTCTACCGTGTATTTGCCAGCTAATATTTCGTATAAATACAGGACCCGGATACGCTGTCAAATCAAAATAATTAGTGTGATCACCCAAAACACTGGACTTAGTTGAGTAGTTGAGCCACGTCTTCATACCACCGCTTGTATATAAGTCCGGATCCCAAGTCTTAAAGCTCAACTAATATCTCGGGTAGAGTTCTTACACTCTGTCCAAAAATTTTTCAAGTATAAATTATTATACTATTATTTTAGCTTATTAAATAAACAAATAATTATTATACTTAATACTTATACGCTACAACTACGTTCACTCTGTCTATCTTCGACGCACCACTCTTTAAGTTCAAACGTGATACTGAGCAACGTTCATTACGTTTTACTTGGACGTAGAGTGGTTTAGACACCTGCAGAGGTCACTATATATATTATTATACATAAATTCATAATTTATAATTCACATTTAAATTTAATTTTAAATATTACGTAATAAGGATACTCATTAAAAATATCTTGGAGTCTGATACATAAATAGGTATAACTTACGCATTTTTTACAGGTACTGTAATATAACATTATACAATAAATGGTAATAATAATACATAAATGTTTACAGCATGTGAAATATGTTAATTGAATACACAATAAGTGTATAAAAAAGTTTTTTAATGCACTATGTTGTCATTACACAATTTTGAGAATGTGATATGATCCTCCTACATGGTTACATTAAATTTATAATATATTTATATTATTATACAAACTTAGATTTATATTTTGTTATAATATATTCTGGAAATAGCGAAAGAAGTTTATCACGCACAAAAGTCTTGCATACTGTTAGATGACGGCCCAAATCTTCACCAGTAATGGCTATATATATATAGATTATAACTGTACAATCGCGAACTTTTGAGAGCGCCAGTCTCGCCTCAACGAAAATCTTAAACTACAGCAAATCTTAAATTAAGAATAGCATTTATAAACAAATTTTCAAAAAAAAAATTGTCAAACATCCATAAAACAATAGTTACGATTAATGACTATTTGGATATAAGTATAAATTCGATACTACAGCTATATAATATTGTAACTGTTTGTTTGATTTTATGGTAGGAAGGGGATGCGTCACGGGCCTGCGGAGTTTCAATGAAACGGTTTGCCAGATGTAAATCGGTCGATCATGTCGAGGGCCCAAGCAGGTTGGTCGTACGGTACCATGTGACCGGCGTTCCTGACCAACAGCACGGTGAGCGGGCCGTACGCGGTCACGTAGCCGGCCACTTCGGAGACGGAGCACTGTGGAGAACAGTCGGGCCTCCAGATGGATCGCGTCGCGTTCCTAAACTGCTCGGCTCCTGTCCACCGGAGCGCCCTGGCCACGTTCACCGTGCCGCGATACGGCACGATCGCGTCCAACTGTCCGGAGTAGAGGAGCACGCGGTACCGGCCGGCGTCCAGGAGCTCGGCGAGCCACGGGGCCACGGACAGCGGTATGTCGTACTTCAAACGGTCGTAGACCACGTCCACCGTCGACCACGGGCGCCGGCCCACGTGCAACGCAGCTCGTCCCTGACGTTGCACGTACCGGTCCCACAGGCCGCCCTCGTAAGGTATCGGGTTCTTGTTCCACACCACGTTGTAGATGTTCCGCATGCCGGTCAGCTGCCGATACAGCGACGGAGTGGTGATCATCATCTTGGTCATCGCGTCGTACGCGGCCCTGTAATCGCCCGAGGCGATTCGATCTCGGGCCAAGTCCTCCTGTTCTTTGAACAACCGTTTGCCGTCCTCTGTAACGATATGAACATTATTATATAAACACATTATACGCATTATGCATATTAAAATAATATATCAAAATATTATTATATAAAAACGAAACTGATATAATTTCGAGACATGATTTAAATGCGTTTGAATAATCGATAAGTATTTTGTGTAATGTGTGCATTATACAATATGATAATATTGTGGAAAAATACGAAGCGCGTAGACGTTAATACGTCTTTATTGAGTAAAGTGTCTGTTTATGAAACGTTTTGAAAAAAATTACATGTGACATCGACTTTATGTATAATAATATATACTATTAAACTGTATGATAACACCGATAAAATGTCTGAACAACGTGCAATACTTATGTCTTATGTCTTATATATTATAATGAAAATGTCATTGATTGTGGATTTTACCTGTATGTAATTAAATAAATTAGTAAAATATTAATTGATCAAAAGTAGAACGTGTGAAGGTAAGTGGAAATATATGTCGAACACATTTAATCAGCTAGTATAAGCATAATAATTTTTAAGTAAAAGACACTCGTTACATTTTCAACAGTTTTATAAGTTCAGTGTTTTAATACTCGTGATCTTAACTTCCAAGATATTGAATTTCCCCACAGTTTAAATGATTTGAACTTTAAACAAGCACGCGTAAGTCCATTTTTATGTAGGTAAGTAACGTCCAACGTAGACGCAATATCCTAGGGATTATGAAAAATGTATCGTAGTTATATAGTACAAATAGTGCGATCAATTAGTTTAACGTTTGTAGCCTCAAAATGTCCTATGTTGTTATTACACTTGATGATTATGACTCATCGGAAGATCGCATACCAACGACGACTTTAAATTATGATAATTATTAATTTATGAGAAAACTAAGTTAGCACCTATGTTTTCTGCGTAGAATATAGACGAATAGCTCCCTTGAGAATAAATCAATAACATAGTATTATTATTGCAGTTGCACTACGTTTTAAAATTATGCGCGTTCTATAAAAATGTTAACTGTTGGAAAAACGAATGAATTTCAAAAACAGTTTATTTTATTTGTTCAAAAAGTATAGTAATGTGTCATGTATTAACAATTTAAAAATCATTTATTGTTTGCATATAAAGTTATAAAACGAACACAATACGCAATCGTAATAATACAATGAATTCTGCTTTCTTCTTGAATACAATAATACTATTAAAGTATATACTCATTTATGTATATAAAAATTAATAATCCTAACGTCATATTGAAAATATACTCATATTTACGTTTAAATTATATAAACATAATATTATGCAACATTTGATTTTAAGAAAATAGGCGCGCTCTACTTCGTCATTACAGTCATCGGGAAAATTTCCAGTGGGCCTCTACTCAAAAATATTTCATTAATAATACTCTTATAATAAGATAGGAATCTATGCATAGTTATTATAAATATTTTTTATTTTCATATCATAACGTTTGAGTGTGGAAAATTGTTTACATTAAGTTTCTATCTGATGATTAATGATAAATAAAATAATTCTTCATGGCCACTTTGAAAATGAGTAATGAGTATAGATATTTAATTTTAACATAATTATTAATTACAATTGCGGAACTCTGGCTGATAACAGAAGTGGTACCTAACTTTTTTAAAAGTGAATCTTTTAATATGTACGTTTTAAAAATAAAAAAAGTAGATCCTTATGGCCAATGGCCATATACAACTTTTGAAGTTGTAGGTAGCACTTAACAGTTAACAAATAAACAAACAATTCCTGTTTATTATTGATATTTAATGTCAAAAAATAAAAGTTAAGTTGATTCGTGTATTTTTCGAACCCTATAGTAGATTATATCGATTAACTATTATTTCTATTGTACCACAACAATTTGTTTATATAACTGAATTGAAAATCGCTTTATTTAATTCAGTATAGATGCCATAACAATAACGATAAAATTAAAACAACAACTAAATTTGATTACAAAATGCTGACTTTGCCATTGTTTTCAATATACTAAGCTACTTAAGTTAAAAATAATAAAAATAAAACGTGTTTGGTGAAGTAAATCAAATTAAGTGATAAAATTCGTATTATATTTTTATACGATGTACTCAATACCAATACTATAATATACAAGAAAATAAGTTATACTTAAAAACAATAAGAAAAAGATAGGTATTATCTTAATACCTGAGAAAATTGATAATTATGAAAACTTTTCTTGACTGTATAAAAATTTAAAATCTAAAAGGTATTCTTTAAAAAAAAAAAAAAACCGAATAAAGCTTATCAGATGAATATTGGTATACTTGGATTTTTAGATGTTTTGACGATTATAGAAACACGCGATATGGACCAATTAAACTACCTATACATTTACCGGGTTAAAATTATTGTTTTCCCGATCCGCTTTTGACCATAAAAACATAATATTATTATACTGTACCGTCGATGAGCCCGTACTGGAACAAGAAATCACTGTACACCATCTGGTTTACGGGGTCGATAAGTCCGTTGCCGATGGCCAGTCCCTTGAGGTTTATCTTGACCTGGGCCCCGGGATTGTTCTGGTGGATGGCGTACGACACGGCCGGCACGTACTTGCCCGCGTACGACTCGCCGGCCGCGTAGAACTCGTTGTCCCGGTACTCGGGGAACAGCGCGAAGAACTGCACCAGGGCGGCGTACAAGTTCCTGGCCACGGCCGTCTGGTTGCCGCTGTAGCCTTCCTCGTCGCCGGTGAAGCTGTACCCCACGCCCACCGGGTTGTCCACGTACAGCATTGAATGCGTGGACGTCCACGCGTACCGGCGCGGCAGCAGACCGCCGACCGCGTCCACGGCGAACGGGCCGTGCTCGTTGAACACCGAGTACAGGCTAGGCGCGCCCGGCCCACCCTGGAGCCACAGCACGACCGGTGCGTCGCCGGCCGTCCGGTTCGCGGCCGGGAAGAACCAAAAGAACAAGTTGGAATCGTGCGCCTCGTCCACGGTCAGGTAACCGGCGCAACTGTCCACCGCCGCCACTGCGCCGTTGTCCGTCTGCAGGTGCACTTTGCACGCGGCTCGCGCCTCGTCAATTCGGCCGTCGCGTATCATGGGCGACAGGTACAGCGCCCCGTCGTCGCGGTCCGCGTCGGTCGCCGCCGACCGGCCGCAGCAGCAAGAGGCGGCCAACAGCAGCGCGACGGCTGCGACGGCGAGCCGCGAGGTGCGGGCTGACCGCCGGCGCGTTTGACGTACGCGATCCATGACGACCGACTGCAGTTACGCGGTATATCGCGGTATAAAAATTCCGGTAATCCTAAGGTGTACGTGACCGTGCCAAGTCGCCGTCGGGTTCGCTCTGATGTACGAGTATAATAATATTATATTCTATATTACCGCGTGGTATCGTTATTCCGCTCGCTGGTCTCTGAGGGTTATGTTACGTAGGTTCGTTTTTATCATGACGTTAATATTAATAAACACGCACACGCAACGAACAATATCATTGAAAAAAGGGTGTCCGGTCCTGCCGACGACTAGTTAAATTATTATGCGTTCGTGCGACGTCTGCCGGTTAGGCGCTCGAGCCGTACGCCGAGTGTATTAATATAGATTTATTGTATACGCGCTCGATGAGAATTGTTTGCTGGTAACGACGTAGCATCGACGATTTTGTATACGGCAACATGTGAGAATTTCAGTGACGAAATCGCACTCCTCCCCCCCCCCTTCTCCAGTGTATTCGAGCTTTCGGTCCGTGACGTAGCTTCGAATAATTGAGCCGTTTATATTAATCATACACCGCCGTTCACATCTGCGCGCTTAGTCTTATGCGAACTTAAAAAATTACTCATGTTTTTAATTTTTTTTTTCATAATAGATATTTAAGTATATATTTACGGACAATCGTCGAGAATAGGTCTCCAAACGTTTCCACCGTCGTGAATATTATCATGTCATCAATTTTAATAAAACGTATGAATATGAACATATAATAGACATTATTACTATTACACTAAGAATTTTTATATTTTATTGATGTTATTTGTGTATGTTTTATTATATTAACCATTTCTGACGACTATTATGTAATGAAACTTCAAAATAATTATTAAAATACTAAACGTTGTACACTATAAAAGTATCGTATTATTTTTTTGTTCGTTTACATATTAGATATTACATTTACACATTGCATTATAAAATTGTATGTTTCATTATGTACTATTCTGAAGAATTTAATATGAAAGATATTTACAGAAAAATTTCATTTCTAATTTCTATCACGTTATATACTTGTGTAATTTAATAATTAAGTTGATAAGTTGGTTAACAGTATTGTTAAATTAAAATGTTTGAATACTTACATCCTTATTCTGCATAACAGCTGTAAACCAATTACAGCCTTTTCTTGTACACTGCAGAATGCAAATTACAATACATTCTCACTTGTATTTAAATTCGTAGTTAGGTATTTCCTTCTTACATATTCCTACACTGATAATTTACATAAATTTACTTAACCATTATAAACAATAAAACCAAAAATACTCTTTAATCAGTCAAGAGCATAGCATAAAAATTATAAAATTGTATGATTTTATTTGTTATACTATTTAAATAAAAAATTAATTATATTATGATTTGATTATAGAGTTTATTAATGCATTACAAAGAATTAAGCAAATACGTGCTTATCATATTGAATATGTATTCATATTACATACAGTCATACAGACTTAAACAACTTAAAATAAAAATTATAATAACATTTGGAGTTTTTTGTTTTATTAAAATAAAATAAAAATAAATTATGATAAGTTATCATTAATGACACACACGAGAAATATGTTGGAACATGGCACGTACATCGTTTCGTTACGTTAACATTAATTGATATTTCAATAAAAATATAAGATAAGATATTTAGTTATTAATGTAAAAATGAAGATAAACTCGTTTCGTGAAATGGACAAAATATCTTCAATGAAAACGTTAATTTAAATAGGTTATAATGAAACTTTAACTTTATATATTATTATTATATAATATGTTGTCGCTTTACATTTTCGCGATGAGAATTGATAGTGATATGAGCTATCAGCCATAAAATGTAGGTACCAGGTACCTATATATAGTATACAAAAAAATTTAGAATTATATGGTACAATACCTATATTCGGGAAGGATGAGGCGACATCGTTAATGCAGCCATATATATAAAACGTAATTTGAACATTATTATTATATAGGGCGACGATGCGCCGTATCGTATATAGGATATTTTCAGTCAAACGATTTGCCGGACGTGAACCGGTCGATCATGCGGTACGCCCACATCGGTTGGTCGTGCGGTACCATGTGACCGGCGTTCCTGACCAGCAGCACGGTGAGCGGTCCGTACGTGGTGGCGTGACCGGCCGTGGTGGCGTTGCACCGCAGCCGACAGTCGGGTACGGACTCCGTCCAGATCGTACTATTCGCTTTCGCGAACTGCTCGGCACCGCTCCACCGGAGCGCTTTGGCCACCTTCATCGTTCCCTGGTACGGCACGATAGCGTCCAGCAGCCCGGAGTAGAGGAGCACTCGGTACAGGCCGGAGTCCAGGAGCTCGGCGAGCCACGGGGCCACGGACAACGGTACGTCGTTTTTCATCCTGCCGAACACCTCGTCCATCCCCGAAAACTTGTTCAGGCCCACGTGCAGGGCTTTCCGGACCGGCGTGCGCTGCACGTACTGGAACCAGTGACCGTCCTTGTAGGGTATCGGGTCGTGTTCCCACATCACGTTGTAGATGTATTTCAGGCCGGTAAACTTGGTAAACAGCGACAGTGGCATGGACATCGCTTCGTACGCGGCGCTGTAGTTGCCCGCGGCGATCAGCTCTCGAGCCTGGCCGTCCATGGTTTCCACAAACGCTTTGTCGAAATCTGCAAAAATGTAATTAACACAATATTATATTATTATGTACGACGTACACTTAATAATCGTATATACACGTCGGAATAAGTCATAGTCATAGTGTTATTTGATAAGACGTAAGTACAGTGAACCACCCCTCTAATGGATACCTCTGAATACTGTACACTCCCAAACAATATGTGGACGTCGTTAATTTTGGAAACAAACTACAAACTGGATCCCCTTATCTACGGTGTACAAACTCTCAGTCACTCAGAATGGATTTAGAGGTTTCGCTTTATCACGATGTAATATTGTATTAAGTAGACACCTATTTAATCATCAAGTATAATTGTTCTGTCAAAAACTAGGGTAAAATATTGTTTAAGAAAATTCGTGGGAGATACCTATTCAATTTAATTCATTATTGAAACCCGCCAAAAGATTGAACTTGATTTAACACATAAACTGTAATTGTTAAAGTTAATTGTTATATTTTATATCTAATCTAATAGGTAGGTACCTACACTGTTGTTAATTTAGTTAAATACAAATCATCGTGTATGTTCAGTAAATATAAAACATTAATGTCTTAAGTGATAATATCGTATTCATTTGAAAGAGGATACACATTTTAAAAAATGTTTAGTATTTGGAATCATGTAAGTTCTTATGTATTGTACTATATTGAATCACCAATGAAATAAAACTGATCTATGGTTCATGGTTTATAAAATAATTTATTAACATTGCTTTGCTTATTAGTAAAGAGATGATTTTTTTGGAAAATGTTATTATTTTAACCCGTGACGCGTTCATACCGTAAATACGCGTCACTGCGCGGGTACGTATTCAGATTTTCGGGACTAAGTGAAGAGCGGTGGACCTGTAGGATCTATTAAATTAGATAAATACTACATATTATGACTAAACAATAACAGTATATGGATACGTACCGTCGATGAGCCCTCGCTCGGACAAATATTCGCTGTACACCATCTGGTTTACGGGGTCGATAAGTCCGTTGCCGATGGCCAGTCCCTTGAGGTTTATTTTGACCTGAGCTCCGGGATTGTTCTGGTGGATGGCGTACGACACGGCCGGCACGTACTTGCCCGCGTACGACTCGCCGGTCACGTAGAAATCGTTGAGCCGGTACTCAGGGTACAGCTCAAAGAACTGCACCAGGGCGGCGTACATGTTCCTGGCGACGGCCGTCTGGTTGGTGCTGTAGCCTTCTCGTCGCCGGTGAAGCTGTACCCCGTGCCCACCGGGTTGTCCACGTACAGCACGGACAGCGTGTCCGTCCACGTGTGCTTGTGCGGCAGCAGATCGCCGGCCTCGTTCACCGTGAACGGGCCGTGCTCGTTGAACACCGAGTACAGGCTGCTGGCGCCCGGTCCGCCCTGCAGCCACAGCACGACGGGCGCGTCCGGCTGTCCGTTGGCGGCCGGGAAGAACCAGAAGAACATGTTGGAACCGTGCGCCTCGTCCACGGTCAGGTAACCGGCGCAACTTTCGGCCGTGCGGTTGTGGAGGTGCACTTTGCATTTCGCGCGCGCCTCGTGGACCCGACCGTCGCGTATCATCGGCGACAGGTAAAGGGCCTTGTCGATTCGCGGCGAACAACAGTAGTTCTGTACGATGGCGAACAACACGACGGCCAGGAACAGCGCGATGGCGCCGATGCCGATCGCCGAGACGGCGGACCACCGCCGCTGCGGTTGTTCCTGCTGCATGACGGCCACGGTGACCACTGCCGATGCCGCCGCGGTTACGGTATGAAAATCGCGGTATACGCGTATATTTATGACGCGGACCGGCGTGTGAGTGACCGCCGAGCGCAGTGGTCGTCGTCCTCGATATAATAATTATTATATGTTATATATATTATTATTAGAGTACAAGGGCCATATGTCGAGTGTTATTCACGGGTGCGTGTTTGTATATATAATATTTAATAAATATGTACCAATTGAACGGCCGAGGTGGGATCGCCGTATTACAACGATCTGCGTACGATCGCCGTCCACGGCGTTATGGAGAAAAATAACGATTTTTTGTTCTTAAACGGGTCAACGCATCTGCGCTATTCATCGTGTGTAGCCGTCTAAGTGTTATTTTCACCTACCGCCGGGTGGGGTATCGGAAAATTTCAAATATTTGCGATTGTCTGTTGACGTAACGCGTGTATTATTGGACGGGTATATAATAAATTTAAGTCGACTAACGTCAATCGCGGCTATAGGAATTCGTTAATCGCATAAATCAATGTACCGCGTGTATTTTAAGTTACACATTTCAAACAAAAACACTCGATACGATGTCGTTTAATTAATTTAAAGATGGAATGAGAAAAAGTATTTTACCGGATATTATGCTGTATAGCTGCAGCTACAGCGATTAGAGATATTGACACTCGGGTAAGCGGCGGAGAGACGAATATTGTTTCTATTAAATCAAACAAGTGGCATGCTTGCTAGACAACGTCTGACGCCGGATTCTATGTCAGGATTGCCCAACTTACTGTATTCGAGTGAACAGCTGGCCATTAGCGTGATCGTAGATTTAGGCTTTCTGTGATTACAAATAGAGGTCGTTCGTAAACAAAAGTATATAGCTGATTCCGATTAATGATTATAACAATTTAATCTAATCGTTTTCAGTTATTTTATGCGTTGTATAAAATATAAAACTATCGCACACTAGCTTGCATGCTCACAATCTACGTTTACTTTAATGACGGTATATTTTACTGTTTACATTAACTAAATATATAATTATTTACTATGGGTGTAACCTACATAATATTATACGCATTATGCATATTATACCCATTCATGTAGGCCTACTAAAATGCCATTGATACAAAATATGTTGTATAGGTATTACATTTAATTGTATTTACTATTTCTTAGATAGGTATAGTTACATTTTCAGATTAATTAAATTAAATGTGTTTTGTAATCGTTATATAATAACGTATATTAACGTCGCGATGATAACATTCAAAACCATTGAAATTGATAAACGTAATTAAAACGGAAACAAAAAAAATATTTTATATCACTAAAAAACAAAACTTTAAACCAAATGATTTTAAACGATTTAATAAATTATTATTACTAAACGTAAGCTATTAAGTTTATATCTAATATAATATAGAACAATTATAGCAGTTATGTTTATTACAGATACTACAGTATACTAATAACTAATAAGTAATAACTTTATTCGTTATTCGATAAAAAAATGAAAATCAGTTTTCCAAATTTGCTATAAGTAAAAAAACGTAAAATATAAAAATATTATTTTTTTTTTTTTTAAATATTTTTTAAGACTAATAAGTATTATTGAAAGTAGCACCTACAGATCAGCGATTTAAATAAAGATTAATTATAACGTCTTGTCATTGATGGTTCTTTTACTACTTTTGTAAACTGTTTTTAGATAGTGAAAACTTCATTTATTAGTTATTACTTATTAGTCAACTACTGCAGTAATTTTAATTACGATTTT
This sequence comes from Aphis gossypii, assembly GCF_020184175.1. NCBI lineage: Eukaryota > Metazoa > Arthropoda > Insecta > Hemiptera > Aphididae > Aphis > Aphis gossypii. The sequence continues at coordinate 10,521,363 of NC_065532.1, forward strand.
GTTGTACATACCTGTAAAGTTATAAAATGTATTCATACAAACGTAGATCACGATAGTAGCTTTCTTTTTGACCTAGGCAATAATAATACGGTAATAAATAAGAATGAATAGAATAATAATTTATAATATAAAAATATAAGCTATAGTCACTATTCTGTAAATGTATCAATTAGTAGTCACCTAATTATTAGTTACACAGTCACATCGACCATAAAATACGAGTGAACAAGATAAAGAAATACGAAGGTATGAAATGTATTGGTGTTGGTTGTGTGTTCCGATGGGGCTAGATAAATTGGGTCGGCGATAATTTGTGTACATTTTGAAAGCGGTAAGTTGGGTCTCGAGTATAAAAAAGGTAAATTGGATCCCGACTATAAACCCACTTATCTACCTGGCTGTTCGGGCTAGGAGAATATAGTGGCATATTATACTTTGTTGAAGATTTAATGGCCGTGCAACCAAATGACAAGCAAATACAATTATTTGCGATTATTTACTAGACACTTATACCTCACCTGATGCTATATATTTCTTCCAAATATTATATTTGATCTGAATTTGCTACTACCCCGTGCGTGCAATAAATGGTTGAGAATCATATCATATACTGTATTATATTGATGCCTTTACAACCATCATCCTAATATTTTTAAGTTTTAACTAAATTGACGATCTATTAGAAGTATAATCAGAGATGCATTTAAAATTATGAAGCGCAAAACAAAAAAAAAATACACGCATGATAAAGAACCATATATTTAAGGAAACAAATGTAAAAATATACTATTATATAATACGATAACCCGATATGAGTTTATTAAATCTTTATCATTTAAGTTTTTACCGAGAACATAATATTATAAAAAACACATATATTTTAATTTATACCATTTATATTATACTAGCTGACCCCGTGCACTTCGTTGCCCGTTAAAAATACCAATTCTATAATATGATTCAAACTTTGTTTAATTTGTTATTTAAATTCGAGTAAACGATATTCAAAACTTAGACATTTTCACTGACCATTTTGAATCTCAAAAAACTTGTACAAGCGCCACTTTAAAATGAAAATTTAATTTTTGGCATGAAAGAATACTATGTAAATTGCAAGCCTCGATCTATCATTATTCAGAATCTAAGTTTATCAGTCAGTGGATTAGTCAGGTTATATTATAGCCATTAAGCTAGGCGTTGCCCATGAGACTCTCAAATGATTATTCGAGCAGTATAATAATATTATCAAGTAAGCAATCCACCACAAGTGGATTGCGGACCTCGCGAAATGTGTACGTAAGTTTATAATTTCTAACCCTTAAGTTTCAAAGCTATATCATTTTTTTTACGACGGTGGATAAGATACGATAATGTGCCATCTCGTGGTTTTTATATACCTAGTTGGTTTAACAACCTAACTTATGTATTGACACATTCATCACTTTATTATTACAACTAATTTTTATTAAAAACCAATAGCATAGTCATATAGTCAAAGAATTTAATTTTTATGCAATTTCACTATCCACCTAAACATTTAGTTAAATGCCTATTTCAAGTCAGGCAAATAATGAAAATGAAACATTTTGTATTATTTTAAAAATTCAACAATATTTTCTATTAATTATTTTTTGCTATTTTGTACAACAAAAAAAAACTATTAGGTGTGATCGTACCTACGAGTATTTTATATACCCTATGAGCAATTTCACACAAGACGGTTTCGTCCGAAAGGATATTATTTGGCAGTAAACAATAAACATATATTAATAGCGGCTTTCACACGGGATGGTGGGCGAATTTTTTTCATTCGGTCGCCGTGAAATCGTGATACAGTCATATCAACGATTGAAAAATCGTACGGATTTAAACCATACGGACGAAACCGTTTTATGTGAAATGGCCCTATGTCTATATAAGAGTAGTGAGTACTATATATTCTTATTAAATAAAATTAAAAGTTCCATTTGTTTTTAACTTGGAAAATTAACGTAGGTACTTGGTTATATGAAATCTTATCTATATAATAAATTGAGTTGTGAGTAATGTTTTTAAAAAAATGTTCAACTTCCAGCAAATGCCACCAAACAATAACATAATATAATAACTAAAAATTAACAAAACTTTGTAATTATATTATAAAAATAACCATTTTATTAATTTTTTATATTCATACTATCACATCTAATTAGTAATTACCTATATATATTTATGATAAAAGTTTTAAAACAATAGTATCGATGGACACAAAATTAAACATACCTACATATACCTACATGTTTTACATATTAATAAATAATTAATAAAGCATAGTTTTTTTTTTTATGAAATATCAATAAATAATTAATAGAAAATATATATAAATTTGTAAAATATTACAAAATGTTTCATTTTTATTATTTGCATAACTTGAAATAGGCATTTAACTAAATATCTAGGGGGATAGTGAAATAGCACAAAAATTAAATTTCTTACTGATTGTCTGTATACCTAGGCACCTTTTTGTAAAACGGCTGATTTAACTATATACTTATGACATATACATTGATTCATTATAACATGTTTTAATTTGAACTAAAAAAATAATTAACTACCGTGTATTTCCCTTAAGTGAAACTGACTCTATTGTCCGACAGAATATTTAACATAGGAAACGAACTCTCTACATCCATTGAAATGATCGGAGCATACTTCATACCAAAGGTTTCAAATTACAACACTAAATTTTAAACTATTAAATGGTCGATATCGATGTTAAAGGCATACTGACCATATAAGTACTGCAGGCTATAATATGTAGATCGATATACCTAATCTATACGTTTAATACATTTAATAAACAATCCGATAACGAAAACTATAATAATATAATACAAACATTTATATAGTCCGCATTTTGGGTTTTTACGTTTCTTTTTAATTCAATTTTTTATTATTACTATAATAGCAAAATAAAAAAAAAATTGAGCCTTTACATTTAATTCCAGGTAATTTAAAATAGCCCTATCCGCCCCTGCTGAAATACATCTTTTCGTTTTATATATTTGACAGTTTTAGTTCCAAATAATAGACATAATTGAAAACAATTAAATTTATCTGCAATCACACTGGTTGCATTGTTGCACTTGTGATATACTTAACCATAGACCTAAGTAGTATAAGATAAATGGATATAATGATTAATGGAACAACAATGTTGTTTTTTCCAACTAATCATTATAAAATACTTATGAATAATAATAAAAACTTAATTATACTCACAGTTTCTTACAGTCAAATAAGTAGGTAGTAACCTCAGGCGGTGACAGCAATAGTTTTCAGTATAATTTTCAGTATTTCAATACTTAATGTTTTCAATATTATAGACCTAGTAGCAACCTCCATCGTTTTAAAATATTTTAAAGATCTGCGCGCGAGTCAAAGAGAGAAAATAAATAGTACATTATTAATTATATTTTTTATGGCATGAATAAAATATTTTTATTAAATATTATGCTTATTATTTCTAATGATTATGCAATTAAAATTCATTATAAAAATAAATATCTTTAAAATTGTAATTTATATAAACACTATTAAAACTCTAACTCATCATAATATTATATAGATAGTTGGTTTATTTAATGTACCTATTATTATTAAAACACCTTATAAGCAATTGGTTATGTTAATAGAAAATATATATTTTTAGAGGATGACATTTTTTAAATGAGTTATAATTATGTGAAATATTAAAATATCATAATACCCTTAAAAATTAAAATATCTATAAAAGCTTACGAGATGCCTTACATAATATTAACCTTAAAAAGTTTGATAATAGGTAAGTTGTCTCATTAAAGTTAACAGCATAAAATCGATTCCACTTAACAAAAATTTGCTATGTAGTATGTAAAATGGAGACAGCACGATATGCGAGTGTGAAGTCCTCTTAAGAACGGTTAATACTGTTATTAACAGGAGTCAGAATATTTATTTTATTGTTTTAAAGACTGGTTGGAAGTTTAGAACCGAAATAATTATACAAGAATCGGTGCAACAAACATACTTCTCCGTTATTAATAAACGAAATATGAGTAAATTTAGAGTTGTCTGATTTCGAATTAAGTTCAACAAACAGATCACTCCGGAGTTGTCTCTATTATTACTTATTACACTAGATTCGTTTAGGTTTTTATTATTTTATTACATTTTTTAAATATTATAAAATGATATTCTAAATAAATAAACTTAGCTTTTTTCAGTCCTTATTTTTAATTAGTTTTCGAACTTATAAACTTTTAAATAACATAATATATTTTAAGCAACAACCAGACAATACCAAGTACTCCTTTACTTTAAATTATTATTGAGGCTAAGGGAACTTTTATTAAGGTTAATATTATATATCATATGAATATATGATACAATAACTAACTTATAAATAAATAGTATAAGCAAAATAATTCTATACAATACAATTTTTTCATTAAAACAGTTTTTAATCTCTCCTGAACAATTCATGAAAATGGAATAATCTGGTTATTGCATTACTTGCATTGGACCCTTCAATTGTAGTATTTTTATCACGTAAAATAAATATAGTTATTATACTTACTATATGTATATTAAAATTACAACCACGAAAAATAAATAAATCATTAAACAAGCAATTTTGTATCATTAAAAGTATCTATTTGATTAATATTTGGTTAATTTTTTAGTCTTTAGGTAATAAAATTGCACACTTATATAAGTGAATAGTGATTAATCATAATTCATATTATATTATTATCATTATTATAAAATGGCTTCAGAACAAACAATAAGTTTTCAAGTGTTATAGACTACAGCGAATATTTATCTCATGTTTGAAGTCAATTATCATGTTTCGTACCTAGTAAATTGACCTTAAGACCTATTATTGACCGGATGTCTACAATCAAATCGTGCTAACAGGATAGTACTGCAAATTGCGTATGTGATACCAAACATAAACAATGAGTGAACCGAATCTAAATTACATTATTGTATAGTTATATTATAATATTATAGTTCCATGAGAAAAGGAGATTTGCAGCTAAAATATTAATATGTATAGCTATTAATATGTATTATCAGTACATGTACTGACAGTATAAAGGAATTAAGAGGAGATGCAATACTTTTGCTTCTCTTAGAAGTCATTCTCCATTCCGGTACTAATCTTTTTTTTAATTGTTCATCCCTTTTACACTTATAAAAAAATTATTTGATTCATAATTTGTAAATTTAAATATCTTATAAACGATACATTACATATTGAATAATTTTTATATATTTTTGTATAATTTTAAATAGTTTATAATTAATAGTCCTTACATATTGTCTGTGTTATTATCTAACTACTACCTATTTATTCATAGTGTAGATAAAACTGTTTCTCGTGATAATAGATGGTATATCATATTTTTTTCCGCAATGCCCTTTTTCGACCAAATTCAGCCTCGGTGCTCTTTTGTGAATACCATGAATGACAGAACGAAAAAAAAATTCTATACATTTTAAAATATTTTTTATGAGCCGTAGGTGATCTACGCGATGGTGCTCTTGGAAAGTGATCGTGGTGCGTGCACAGTTTGGAAACCGCTGTTTTATATATTATACTATAATATAGGTAAATAGAGAACAGTACATATCAAACCATTCACATCATAACATTATAATATTAATTTATTATTGTATCGGTTAGTGATGGCGATGGAAGTAATTTGATCGCGTAGAAGATGCAGATGCTACACTTTCATTTGCACATTTTTCTCCTCCTAAGTTGAAACGCCTATGATACCTACATAGTAAATAGTATTTGTTTTTGATTTATGTATCGATTACCTATGTTGTAATGTCGTCTATTAACACCACGCTAACAAATAAAACGCATTACATCCGCGGGGCAAACGTATTACATAATATTATTCAGTAAGGGGCAGAGTAAAAACTGAAACTAAATCAATGTTAATATCAAAATCCCTTATTAATATTTTGACTCGATTAAAAGTCGTTTTTAATGTAAAAACTTTTATAATTTTATATTTTTATTACATATACCTACGTAATAGCTATATGCAACCAAACCTACACCAAATATATTTATTGTTAGATATATATAAATATAACACAAACATAACAATCGCTGTGGCGTTAATCTGGATTAAATTCTATACTCAATATTATTACCTGATTTGATTGTTAGTGTAATTCACAGCTAGCAGTTTGCAATCATTTCAGCGTTTGATCGTTTGATGTAATGATTCCAAGTTTTCTACGATTCGTACCAATAAATGACAATTTGTTTGTCATCTTATCTTTAATGTTTATTGTAATTTTATATAATTATAAGCAGGTTTATATTGTTGTAAATTAGATGGACAAATTACGAGTAATGAAAGAATAATGTGATTTTGAGCTACATGTCTTATAACCGCTTCCGAAAAAAAAAAGGCGGTACATATCCGGTTATCGTTTTATACCAATATTATGGTAGGTAACTGGTAATCGTTTATAACATAGATTACCTAACCAATTTATTATAATTTAAAACATTATTTTAAGTGCTATTAACTAAAATGATGTGAACTAAAATAAAAATAAAAATTTGATCTTCAAAAGCTTATAAAAACCATACCTATAGGCTATAAGTATAAATTGCAACTACTTATGATTGTACATTAAATTGTCCGATTGACATACTTTTTAAACATTTGTAAAAATGTTGATCAACAATTTATTTATAAAACTAAACAAATTTTAAATATCTATAAATAGCTTTAAATTATACTGAATATTTTTAAAATTTCAATATGTATAGAAAATGATAATTTAAGTAATATAGTTGGTTAACTTTCATTTTAATGATTAATCGAAAAATAGTAGACTAAATTTAGTCATAGACTAAATCTTAAAGTATATGAAAATTTGATTACCTAATGTTGTCAACATTGAAGCATTAATTACTCATAAAAATGGATGAATCACTGAAGCACAATAATTGGCGGACCTCTTATATCTTTTGCGGACGGACTATCACAGTTGTGAGTGTTGTGACAAGACATTGTCTTGTACGCAAAAAAACATAATACTACAATAATTTAATGTTTTAATGTAACGTTGTGAAGTGGTCAAAAAGGGAAATTTTATAAAATTACTGGTGGGGGGGGGGGGTTGGCTGAACATTGAGTAATATATGCTCATCACACCTATATGTGTGCACTTCTGTACTAGAGCAGCTGTACCTTTAAACTTCTGAGGGGCTTAGTCTCCGCAAGCTCCCCTTCGATTTCCCCCTATGCAATCGTGTGAAGCAGTCGACACTGAGTCAATGGACTATCAAATTTTATGATTGTTCTGATATCTCAAGTAAGCAGTGACACACATTTACGCCACGGTTTAAGAGAGTAATAATGATAGTAAAAGTGAAACGTTTATACCTACACTTCAAGTATATTATCTTAAGCCGCGGATTATACAATATTAATAATAAATATACAAATACAAATTATTTGACATATTAAGCTTATGTTGTAATTATAGGTATTTGTTTAGCTATTAAATAGATTGATGATGGTGTATGATCGGGTGTGGAGGTTTTTTTGTTTTTAACGGACACTATTTTTTTCAAGTCTAATTTAGGTATATTTTTATTTTTTCCTCAATTTGAGTACTATTGATTATTACCGGTTGCATTTGAATATGAATCAAAATGAAATGTGTAATATGTGCTAACCGCGCTTTTATTATCTATCGCAGTTATTCTTAGATACCGTAATCCATCACCAAACAATATACCGTGTTATGACCCAGATTACCAAGGCGTATTTTTTATATATGTATATCACCACCTCGGAGATAATGAAATATAATAACTGATAAGGCTTATCGACAAATCTTCTCTGATAACAATTTATGGTCTCCCGTCGACTCACGAACTATAGAAAATTAGATTTACAGTGTACATTAATTTTCGTAAAAAAACATCATAGCGTCCACGAGATCTATTTAATACAAAATATACGTCCGTTCAGGACGTGGTCGCGAGACAGTTGAGTTTCGACTCGTGCAGTTGAGCTCGCGACTGCGTTTTACTCACTCAAACCAGTGTTGACAAAAAATACAGCCCTATGTTCAAGTTACAATACCTGAGGTTGCGATCGCGGTATATGCTCTTTTGTTTTATCGCCGTCTTCTCGTTCAGCGTTCTGTTCCTAATGTTTCAAAACAGTCTGAGCCGGCCAGCTATTGAGACGCTGGTCACGGAAACGCACAAGCAAATTAACAACTTCAAAAACTTTAAAGTAATTAAACCTGTTGTGGGGTCTGGTTAGAGTCGTTTTTCAATACCAGCATTTTGTTTTCTTTCCAGGACAATTTGAAGGTAGCTGAACAAAAAGAATTGGTGGTTAATGAAGACTATTTGTACGCATTGGGGTTTGTTTCAAAACCAGCCATTTATCCAATTCGTCTTGGAAGAACACTACGCTGCCCATTGTAGTCACATATGTATTGGATGATGAACACAGCCAAGCAATTGGGCTCGTTATGTGTGTGGCCAAGTATTTGCCCGACCGCGCAATACTTGTATACAACCTGGGAATACCGGACTACCAACTCCTTCTTGTAAAGACACACTCAACGTTTTCAATAATATTACACTTTTTAAGTTTAAATTACTATTGTTGACAAAATTAATATATGTTTTGTAGATGCAAACATTTTGTAACAACAACACTCGGTGTACAATTGTCGATTTTGATCTATCAAAATTTCCGTCTCACGTAAGCCGTACACATATCAAAGCATATCGACCACTTGTATTACAGGTATACATTTTATTTTAATCTTTTACATAAACTTTTAAGCATGACATTATGGTGTCTTAAGTAAATGTTACTACTTTTAATTGTACCTTTAGGATGCTTTGAATCGTGCTGGTGCTGTGATGTTTCTTGATCCAAATGTGCGGATAATATCTCCAAACGTCTCAAAACTTTTCACGCTCTACAGCAACAAGTCCATAGTTGGCTGGGAGACAAGAATGGCTACAACAACGCTTACACACCCAAAGATGTTTGATTACTTTCGTACACCTGCGGATAATTTTTTCTTCCTGCCACTGGTCCTAGTCAATAAACTAATTGTGTACAACACTCTTGATATGCATCAGGACATCATGTTACCATGGATTCAATGTGCTCTCATTAGTGAATGTATATCTCCCATAGGTATTTAGCAGGATAAGAGAAGGATGATGGCGATTGCTGTCACTAACATAATGCTATGATCACTATTTAACATTTGTTTCATAGGGGCGCAGACCAAAGGCTGCAGATATGACAAGAAACCTCAATACAGATATTCCAGCTGTCATGGGTATGACGTATCAGCATTCAACATTGTATTGGGTATACATTATCAGTTCGATAGTACACCTTATGTCATCAAAGAAAATGAGGATGACTTTTTTACAAAGGTTTCAACGACTGAAGCTGATAAAGATCTACAAAACTTGATCTTGAACATAACAGACATACCAGCAGTGACGTAATTGATTATTGAATACGTTTATTGAGTATTTGTCTGAATGATCTTAATCCGTTTTTAACCTGTGCTAACGGATAAACATTGACCAAAAATTATTTTAAATCCTATTTATTTTAATACTGTGGTATTGAACATTAGGTTCCAAAATGTGCTTCTTAATAACTCTATTTATATTTAAAAAATCATTATTAATCAAAGTCTTGAAATATTATAATGTACAGCGAAAACATATGTACAACGGACAATTGTGGGTATTTAAATATATATTCGCTGTACAAATGGCATCGAGGGAATAAACTATACTTTTTATGTGATATTTTGAAATATGTTGAACGTCAGAAGGGTTTCTACTATTGGGAAATAACTATGAGATTTCTAGCATTTTTTACTTCTTACTAACCGATTACATGTAGGTATTTAAATTATAAATACAATTTAAAACTCTTTTCACTCTTCAATCTATCAATTGCATTTACATTAATTTAATTAATCAAAAATTGTATCAATATTGTACTAAATCAACATTATTTTATACACTATTAAACAAACATTTGTTACCCAACCATTGATATATGATTGTTGTATAATATGTAACACTGTTGTAAATAGTATTAGGATTGCCACATTTTGTATTATCTAAACTGCCTTATTTTTACACCAAAGTTTAAAACTCGTCAGTTGTTACATTAAAATATACCAATGATTGGATCATACACGGTTATAGAGATCCAAACATTTTGGCAATCCCTAATAACATTAATTTAATAATAGTATATAAGTGTTAATTAATTGTTTACAGTTTTTTTTTTTTTTTTTTTGTCAGAATGGTATAAAGTTCCTTCAACATTTGTGTTAAATCTAATATCCTTGATGTAAACTTTTATTTATTTAACCTGAACTACTTATAATTATTTATTTCTGTATAATTTACAAATGTTTTATTTTGTAACAACTGTTTGTATTTAGTTTAATTTTAAGATGGTAATGAGATCAAAATTCAACAGTATTTTCATCTATTTTTTTTTTTTACCAATCAATAAATATTAAATTATATTTTTCAGTTGTAAATAACTCGTGTTAGTTTATTTAATTCCTTACTGACATTACATTCAAGAAAATAAATTCTAATGATTCACGTTCATAATCTGAAGTATTAAATATCAATTATAAATTAACTAGAGTAAATTTATGTATATTATGTAATCAACTATAGAAAAAAAAGGTCATAATCCAAAGATTATAATTTATTTAACACTGAAAGTACACATTTATTATATCTAACAGTGTAAACTACCAGTTAAATAGAATATTAATGATACCAATTCTAACATTATTGTTGAAAACTAGACATCAAAATGTTTTAGTGATGCATAATAAAAGCAAAGTATTAAAAAAAAAAAAAAATACATTATAATTGGTTTTCTATTTTATTCAAATTATATTGACGAACACCAATTTTAACTAGTATGTCATCATTTGATAACCTACAAGTTTAATTATATTAATATTAGTGCAACTAACATATTATGATATGTATGAGTCAAAAATTACTGAATCAACACGAACAAGTTCTGTTATTGTCTACAAAATAATATTATACATTTTACTATTCATATTGTTAAAGTAATAAATTTAACACTAAAACATAATGTATTATTATTGCATAAACAGTTTCCTACACTATTGCCAACAGTTAATAATAAAAAAATAATTTACATTAACGTATTCCCAATTGGATTGTTTTTCTATGATTGATATTGACCTATATTTAAATAAGATAAAAAAACAATAATTATTATTAAAATTCACAGGATGAATGTCCCACATAGGATATAGGAAATGAAATTAATATTAAATATTTAGAATACGAAAACTTTTTATTATTCACTCTTAAATCTGTTTGCTTATTACATAATGAATTAATTTAAACATATGCATAATGTAGCGTCAGACAAGTTTAAATTAAAAAAAAAAAAAAATTATATATTTACAAGTTCATTATATTTACCAAAAACAAATTTAGGTAGGAGCAATTAATAGGGTGAGCCTAAAAAATATTGTGAAAACTAAAATTGCGAAACTAAATATAAAATGTCAAAATGTTTGACCAAACATCTTCACTCCTTTTAATGTTTCTTCAGACTTGACAAATGCTTCACATTACAATGTTATCCCTAGTCTTCAAAGAAAATTTCTTAAACTCTTTCCGCACCTTAGCAGAACAAATGAAAATACAAATACATAGTAATAATTAGTAAAGAAAAACAATGTTCCTATGAATGAAAATAAAGTTGATTAACTTAATAGTACTAATTGTCTTGTTACAAAGTGGTAATATGTAAGATAAAAAAATTAATTTTGTTTGAAAAAAAAATTGGGCAATAAAAAAATTATGTATATTCAATTTCTTCACAAAACATTCCTGCGTTGATGATATTCCAGCTCATTTAGGTTTTATTACGACCTGTGTTCAAGATAACAAAAAAAAAAAAAAAAAAAACGAAGAGCTTAATTATTAATTATAATAAGATATAAATTATAAATGTTTATATAATATAAATATACATATTCAAATATTAAATTTTAGGATACTTTGTTTGTTATTGACTCAAAACCAAACCATAAAAAAGTAATCACCCTGCTACCTTACTTCACCATCAACAAACTGATCAAAACTTATAATATTTTGGAGGTAAAAGATTTCTTTATAGAAAAAGAAAGTAATTTTTATATCATGATGTTAGTGTACTATCAACTAGCCACTATTAGTATGTGTAGTTAAAAAAATATATTAAATTTGTTTAATAAGCTTATCAGACTTTTAGAAATTAATTATAATAAGTTATTAACTCTCGCAATATTTAATACTGGTAAGAGTTTTATAAAAACATATAATGTCTTGTGTTGAACATCATGTAATTAAGAAATATTAATTAATTACACTAGAATTAATAGTAAGCAATTAATCACTAAAATATATTATACTTGAAAATCATTAAACAGTACATAAAAAATACCTTGGCACAAAAGATCATCTCACAGTGGTGGAATACATTTTAAATGGCATAATGGCATGGCAATAACAAACAATTATCAATTGAAGTACCCAATTTCATTATAATCCATAAATTTACTGTATAAATAGTAGTAATAAATTTCAATAATTATTTACTTGATAATTTTTGGAGGAATAATAATCATTAAATATTTTATTAAAAAAATAAAGGTATAATGTTTAGTTAGTTAAGACTTCCTCAGATAATACAATTATTGATCAGCAAATTAACATTTGAAATGTTTAATTAAAAGCAAGCAGTAATTGAGTAGTTAGAAAATTAGACTGAACAAATAATTAATGATCACTGCTTTGTTAGTTTTATTGTAATAAAAAAAATATAAGTTACTGCTAAATCAATTGATTCTTTTGTAACAAAAGAATATAAATATGATCATCAAATTTGTATACCTGAGAAACACTTAATTAAGTCAACAAAAATACCTTTTATTCAATAAATACAAAATATTAATGAATTTTTGTCACAAGAGATTATAACACATTCAATTTTTTATTTTAATAAACATATTATTTATCACAGTTTTCAGTATAGTTTATTAGGTATTATTTATTTTGTTCTATTCAATAGTTAAAAAAACAAAATATTTATACCTAAAATACAAATTACTCTGTTTAAAATATGTCACAAGACAAATTAAAAGGTACAATTTGTCAGTTATGTGGTCATATTTTTACCAATTTAACTTCTCTACAAAAAAACCAAGATTAGTTTAGGGAGAATTAAGGGAAAATCAGCAGTTGATTAATACAGTTTCATAACTGATGTCTAACCTAACACCAACAAGGCCCTTTCAAATAGCAGTTGGACAGTAAATAAAAACACAATAGTTAACGCCAGTAATTTAGATCGAAATACTGGGAATTAGATAATCGAAACAAAACCTACTATAAAGAAACCAAAGTGTTTTAGGAAATTACTAAGAAAGAACTTTTTCATGCATATATCAAAATTCGATTTCAAGTTATTATTATAAGCTATCGGGACGTTATTTTTAGAGGAAATTTACACCATTCTATAAATTTACCTCTGTAATAAGTGGTGAAAAACTGTTAATTTTCTTGACAAACTTCAAGATCTTCATCAGTGTCTACCAATTTTCTACCCTTGGGTCATATTGTGAACATGGGTCTTCATGTGTTCTACTTTTGTAATTTGAAGAATCTTCTTAAAGTTTTTTTTTTAAATTTAAAAAAAAAAAAAAAGTTCTAAAGTTATAGAAGTTCGAGAAGTCTTCAAGTCAATTTATATATATTATTATCTTGACAGTTTGAAATATTCTCTTTTCTTCGAATATGTTCTTCAGGAAATGAATAAAAAATTGAATATGTGAGAAATCTTGATAAAATACTTTGAAAGCTGAAAAACTGCATTAAGTAATTGATTATTTTTTAAACTTATATTCGTATATGAGAAAAACCCGAGAAAACGAAGAAAAAATAATGGGATAGCAAAAGTTAATAAAATAAGCTTAAAAAAAAAACACTGGATTGCTGGATAGGGTACTAATATCGAACATTTAGACCAAAATTTCATTAAGACTTACGTGGAGAATAAGAACGGGAACGTGATCTATCATAACGTGATCTGTTTTTGTAGTATGATGGTGATCTGCGTTCTCTGTAGTGGCCTCCGCCACCACCTCTTCCACCGCCGCCGCCACCTCTGTATCCACCATCATAGTAATCGCTAAAAAAACAAATGCTTTTTAATATACAATACAACACAAGATTTATTTATAAATTGTTAACAATTTAATAATAGAGTATACAAATTAAATTTAATAATAACCAATAACTACTTACTCATAATCTCTATCTCTGTCATATCTATCATAACGTTCTCCGCGGTCATATCTATCACCACGATCATATCGGTTATTATCATATCTATCATAACCTCTTCTTCTAGATGACCTTTCTTCTCTCATTCTAAAATGTAAAACATACAACATTAACATCTAAATACATATTATAATAATAAATATAAAAAAAAATTACGTTGGTCTGCCCATATATATGCCAGGTGTTGGTGTATGAGGGCGTTGAGTAATTGAAAAATCTACACGTATTCTACGGCCATCAATTTCCATGCCTGAACATTCTTCTTTAGCTACCTTTGCATCTTCATGTTTTTTAAAATAGGCAAAACCAAAACCACGAGACCTTCCACTCTACAGTAAATAGAAAAAATTACAAAAATTGTACTGCTAAGTTATTCAATAATGTTTAATTGCTTACTTTAGCATCTATAATAATAAGAATTTTGTCAATGGAACCATATTTTGCAAATATATCATACAATTGATGTTCTGTTGTGTATACACTTAAACCAAATATGCCCAGACATTTATTAGGTTTTGGATTTTCCTATGACAAAATAATAAGTATCTTTAAATAAATGAAACAAAATGAGTGAGAAATTAATGTTGTAATTATAATATTAGTTACATGTCTGCTGCGCCTTGAGCCAGAGCCTCGAGAATGGCTGCGATAACTGCGTCGACGATCACCAGAATATGAACGAGACCTAGAACGTGACCTTGAATATGAATGCCTAGAGCGGCTCTTATACTTGCTACCATTGCGGCTGGGTGGCCGAGATAGTGATCTAGAACGTGTCTTTGAATGAGTTGGTGATCGACTGCGAGACTTGTGATCGCTAGGAGATCTGCTACGGCTTCTGCTGGGAGTAATGGAACGGGATTTCGAATTCCCGTTGCGGTCCTGAAATAACAATAAAATTGACAAATTAGTAAATATGGTTCATTCAAAATAAAACAAGGCGAATGACAAGACAATTAAAAATTAAAAAAAATAATTCTTAACGCAACATAACCTCAATTATTTCCAAAAAAGAATTCATTGGATTCGCCTAGAAAACGCGATTCACAGCGCCGATAATTTAAAGAAACGGAATTACATTTTTCTAGGAATAATATCAATAGTAGACAGTGACAGTAGTACCCTAATTATTACTCACCTCGACGTCACTCATTATTGAAGCTCAATTCACGTGTCTGTCCGTCACCGTGTTAATTAAATCTCGTACGTCGAGATTAATCGAAAATCCTTGACGAAAGGTTAAAGTATCGGTGGTAACGCAAAAAATCGATACGACTGAAAGTAGTAAGTACAACTTCAACAGCAAAACATTTCTTCGACACCGGGAGTGCAGGAAATGAAAAAAAAAATTATCGAACGACGGAACGGCTACAACACAATAATAGCGAAGAGAGACGCAGACGCTGAAAACTAATAAACAAAGCTTGGGAGCTAGGGGACGTTCCCTCCGCCGCGCCACGCCATTAAAACGGCGTCACTTGTCAGTGCGGCCAACGTGCTCGCTAAACCTTCTGTTAGGTAGCCAAACAACAACAACGTTCATACGACAGCATTTTCAGAAAATTTTTTATTGACTCTCCCAAAATTTTCCATTTAACCTGTAAATAATAAAGAGAGACTACCAATGAAAACCATTTACGTGAATAAATTTCCCGCCAACACTCCGCCACTGAAACCGGCAAACCCCATTGAAACAAGGGCTCCCATATACAGCATACTTAAATATTTTGTCTAGTTGGTGGATGCTGATGCTAATCATGTTGGTCACACTTATCATCTTTATAAATCGCTGGTCATGCTCTTTTCGCCTTGTCAGTTTCCTCTATGATTCTATTTAGTATTGCTTAGTACGTATATTATCCATTGCATATTTGTTATTATTCGTCCTTAATTTAAGCAATCACCCGAAGTGATTGAAGACTTCTGCCAGTATTTAAATATTTTACGCAGTCGAACTTTTCGCACGCATCAAAATGGCAGGTGCTACTATGTTAGCGCGAATTAACAAACCGTCTGACTTCACCATGCAGAAAGTCGAAACGGAACACGACAGGATTATGGCACGCGAGCAATTGATCCTCTCGCAGGGAGAGCTGTTAAAGAAAGAAGGTAAGGCCAAAGAATTGGCCGCTCTAATCAAGGAGACTAGGCCTTTTTTGTCTGAAATCAGTAAAGCGAAGGCGGCCAAACTAGTGCGATCCCTGGTTGACCTCTTCCTGGACCTCGAAGCAGGTATTGGGATTGAATTGCAACTGTGCAAGGAGTGCATAGAATGGGCCAAAGAAGAGCGTCGAACATTTCTCAGGCAGTCCCTAGAGTCCCGATTGATGGCTCTATACTTCGATTCCGGAATGTTTAAAGAAGCATTGCAACACGGCTCTGTACTGTTGAAAGAACTGAAAAAATTGGATGACAAAAATTTGTTGGTTGATGTTTTATTATTGGAGAGCAAAGCTTATCATGCTCTGAATAATTTGTCCAAGGCTAGAGCCTCTCTAACTTCTGCTAGAACAACTGCAAACTCGATTTATTGCCCACCTAAAATGCAGGCTTCACTTGATTTACAATCAGGAATCTTACATGCAGCTGATGAGCAAGACTTTAAAACTGCATATTCTTATTTCTATGAAGCTTTTGAAGGGTTTGACAGTGTTGACAGTACATCTAAAGCACTTAAGGCTTTGAAGTACATGCTTTTATCAAAGATCATGTTGAATAACGCAGAAGATGTGCAACAGATTGTGAGTGGCAAATTAGCATTAAAATATACGGGTCGTGATGTAGAAGCGATGAAGAGCATAGCAAAAGCTAGTCATAAAAGATCTTTAGCAGATTTTCAAATTGGATTAAATGAATATAAGAAAGAATTGGAAGAAGATCCAATTGTTCGAGCACATTTAGATACCCTTTATGGAAATATGTTGGAGCAAAATTTGTGTAGGATCATTGAACCATACTCGAGGTAAAAACAATTCCTTGTGTTCTAAATGTTTTAATTTTAAAAATAATTTATTAATTTTATTTCTACATTTTTAAAAATATTTTTTATTATAAATTCATCACTATTGCACCAACTTATTGCATAATGACATTGATTAAATATACCCATTATCTTAATTTAACAATCATGATCCTTTAACTATAAATCGGCGGTTCTCAACTTTTTTATATTCCCGTGCCACCTACACAGCTTGAAAATTTTATGTACTATCTACCTGACTTTTTCTACTTATTAATAATGTATACATATGTTATATGCATAGAATTTTATAAAAGATTTTCTTTGCGTACAACAGGTAGAGAAGTGCTACTATAGATTGATTTAGTTGCTTTATTCTTGCCTATTACTTTTATTTTACTTAAGTTACATCTTTTATAACCATGTACTTTAGAGCATAAATTGTCAAACATTAATAGTGTTAATAATTTTTTTTATTTTCAGAGTACAAGTTGAGTATGTTGCTAAATCAATAAATTTACCAATGGAAAATGTTGAACGAAAACTTTCACAAATGATCTTGGATAAGAAGTTCCATGGTATTTTAGACCAAGGTGAAGGCATTCTTATAGTATTCGAAGAAGCGGAAATTGATGAAACATATGAATTAGTTTTAGATAATATAAACAGCATGAGCAAGGTTGTTGATACCTTGTATCAGACTGCTAAAAAATTAACATAATAAGTGAACTAACAAATTGTATTCAAAATATTTTTAAAAGTTAAAAATTCTTTGTATTTCAAGCATATAATATTTCTTTTGGTTGATATTATTAAATAAATAAACCTAAGATGACAGAATAAAATAGTACTATTTATTTTCAATTAGGTTACTGGATTTTAGGGATAATTAGAATCATTGATATATATAAGTCTTCAAAATTTTTGTCCGGGTTTTATTTTTTCAACTTGTATTTTATAAATTTATAATCAGCAGTTTATTTTCTTTGTAAATAAAATTATGTACATTAATACAATGATTATTATTAATAACTACTAATCATTAATTATACTTGTTTTCATTACATATTATTTTATAGGAATAAAAATGTATATCTTATTTTTTGTTTAATATTAATTTAATTAACATTATATATTTCTTTATAAATATTGAATTCTACCTTAGCTAAACATTTAAACTAATGTTAGCTTTTAATAATTGTTGGAAAAAATAAATGATAATTGAAATTAGTTAATTATATTATTGTTAAATACAATTTTTAACTCAACAGATACCATATTGCTCAATGTGTTTATTTTCATTCTTAAAAAAAAAAGAAAACCAATACTTACACAAAATAAACAATGAAAAATATATTTGTTTTTAAATTACTGAGGTTACAATCTTTTAATTATCATCAAAATTAAGTTCCAATTGTTCTTGTGTCAATGAATTACCATAATGTATATAATTACTGAATATCACTTTTGACTTTATATAAAATATCATTTTCTCTTTTTAATTTTCTTTTGATTTTATTTTTTTCCATTTTTATCTTCTTTTTTCTTTGAAGTTGTGCATTTTCATAATCCTCTTTGGCTTTTCTATCTGTATTGAACTTATCTACTTGTTGAGCTAAAATAATTATTAAATGTTTAGTTCTTTGTAAATCTACAAATAAAAAATATGACATACTTATCTTTTGGATATCTAGATTTTCAGGATTTGGCCTGAACATACATGGTGCAATATTAAAGTAATTATGAATTGGACATAATACTCCCGAGTCTATAGGATTCCAAACCAATGAATCAGAAACTTCAGCCTGTTGTAGAACAAAATACATGTTCAATAAATTGAAACCACCATACCTAAAATAACAATAACTTAGATAAAAATATAAACACAAAGCCAGTATATATTCAAATTTGTTTATTTACACTGATGTCTGGTAGAGATCAACGTGGAATGGTTTTTTAGGATTGTGAAGCAATACATATTCTCCTTTGCCTAATTGTGTGAGTTTGTCTAGAGTTAAATACAATCTTTGTAGATACTTTTGATCTTTACCATTTGAATTTAAACTCTCTGTCTCTTCCATTGTATATTTTACTTGCATGAGATCCATATTATGCTGAACTGAGACTAGGAGAAAAATAGATTTGTGTTAAAATTAAGTAATTTGGTTAATCTATAATCTGGGGCACCAAACTAATTTTAGAATTGTATTGCCAGAATAAAATATTTTACCTCAACACACATTGGACAAGACTTCATATAATAAAAAATAATGTAAGTACAATATTATTTACCTAATGCTAATTTGGTTTTGGGACATCTGAAGTTTGTATCCAACCAATATTCAATAAGCTGTTCTTCGCTGACTTTTTCAAAGCCAAATTCTGGTTGATACTCAATTTTTGGTATTATTACAATTGGAGTATTATGTGGTTTGAATTGTTGCTAAATATATAAAGATATTTATTTTGTAATATTGTACATAGATTTTTAATTCAACAAGACATATTCAGATATTCTTACTTGTATACCATGAGGTTTATTTCTTACAAGTATATTGAACGTTTTTTCAATTCCATCAGTATTATTAACATTTAACATCCATTTATCATAGTTGTAATTATTACAGTTGTTTTGAACAGTTTTGTTAGGTAAACTACAAAAATAAAAAATTAATAAATCAAGTACTGATAATAAAATCATAAGATTGTTAATAGTTAAAATTTCAAAATTAAAAGTAATTTTTAGTTTACTTAAAATACAAAATACATATTTTAATTAATTATTTATTTAGACTTTTTTATGAAAAAAAGAATATTATTGTTTTATAATTTATCATACATTATGATTCTAATATAAAATGTTGTAAGATAGCTTACGGTTTTCTAAATTTTTTTTTCAGTTCTTTTCTTAGATAGTACCAACTTTTTTCTTGTTGAGAGAAATGTCCTGTGCATAATGCTCCTCCAATGTAAATTGTTTTACTCTCATCAGTGTCTAAAAAAAACAGTACACATTATTTGTTTTTTTAGTTTTTATTAAAAATATCAATAATAATACAATAATTACCAATATCTATATTGACAGGAATAATCCATAAACTATTGGATTTTTCTAGATTCATTATATTTTTCATACTACTTAAGCATATATTAACATTAATACTGTGTTCTTTTGACAGTTTACGACAACATTCATCTTCTATAACTATAAATAATACAGTATTATTTTAGCCATCACACTTAACAGTTAGAAAATTAAATCACAGTAATGCAGAAAATGCAATGGCATTTTTAATATACATAACAATTAATAACATAACTGAAATGTTAAGCAGAGAACAGAAACAAAATTGCTATAGTATCATAGCACCTATACTGAGTGCGCCGAGAGAGCGCAAGTCGTCCAGCGCATCCTCCTGCATCTCCCTGCCATTGAAGGTTTCCCTATGGCAGAGACATTTGGGGATGTGCAGAAAACCAATTTTGGTTGCAACCGACTTGCGCTCTCTCAGCGTACTCAGTATATGTAGCCTTGTAAAATTTAATTTTTAAAAATCAGTTTAGTAGATATTAAATTCACATTTTTATAAAGTTAGATCATAAGAACAATATGTCAATAAATAGAAGAACCAACATGCTATTTCCATCTTATAAATAGTTAATATAAAAACATTACACAAAGTAAAACAGATTTTAAGTTGTTAGTTTTAATATTACAATAAATTGAACATTAATTTTGATAGAATTAGACAGTTATGAATTCAAATATATTTTATCTTAGATATTATGATTAAAATAATAAAATCAGTTAGATAATTTATAAGTATTATTAGTATTAATCTTTAAAGATTTACTACTTACAAGGATTTTTTTGTGGTGGATCAAACACACCATCTATAAAAGAAACTTTTGTTTCTAGATTTTCAATATCAGTTACTAAAGGAAGAGTAATTGAATTTATTTCCTAAATAATGAAATAATTTTAATTAATAATAATATAATAAAAGGACCCAATAAATTTGGTTTAATGAAAAATAAATATTATTTCTTACAGCGGACTGTAGTCTTTTACAATATTTCATTTCAACCGTATCAACTTCATCTCTTATATTATAGTCGATCTTCATTTTTGAACTATATGTACCACCGTAGTGTGATTTAATATAATCATTTGAAAACTAAAACATAAGATGTAATTTTAATAATTTTACCAATACATAAATAGTAAATAATATAAACTTTTATATTTTGTATAAGTTCTTACATTACAAGCAGATTCAATATATTTCTCAATGAACGGTATAGAATTCAAACGACGATTTTTTAAATTTTCTTCCCAAAGGTTTGAAAGCCAATCCTCGAAAATTTCTCGCTCATGATCAATAATTTCTTTATACATCTTAACATATACAAAAATATATAATAAATTAATAAAATCAAAACATAATATGTAGTTAAAATTGAAGCATTAAAACTACAAATATATAAGTAGTATAGAATAATTTTAAGTTAAAAACATGTAGATAAATATATTTTTTTAAACTATTACAAATTTATAAATATTCTTCTTATATTAACCAATTATTTTTATCATCAGCAGCAAATACTAAAATACAGACGGATTAAAATACTATCTTCAGAAAAACTTTACTTATTAAAACTAAGATCGACGTCAATAATGCTCAAAAACAAGTTTCAAGTAGAATAAATGTCTGCTTATGAAAGGCGTAATTGCTAAAATAATAGTAAAAACATTGTTGATTTCCAGGTTTTATATTAAAATATATTATATAATTTAATATACTAACCCTAAATACTTTAGCAGTAGGAGCATTAGGATTTTTTAAGTGCATTATCAATTTATTCATTAGTGTATGATTTAATACTGAATAATATGGTGGCATGTGTTCTCCAAATAAAAATTGTGTAGTTATTTGAAATTTGTTATTTTTCTGAAACAATTATTATAATTAATAATTAATAATTAGTAGATGAAACTGATTAATAATCGACAAATAAAATGTACACATATTATATTTTGAACATTAGTACATCAATAATTAAGAATCAAAAACTGATGTAAAAGCAGCCACAATGTTACCTATTAAAAAATAATTAATATGATATTTTAAGCAAATAAACATGAGAAACTAAGTGTTTTTTTTTTTGAAGGGGGAGGTTGTTTGGGGTTCTAGTGTTGTATGCAATTTCTAGAATAGGCTATAGGAATCTACAAATAAAAAAAGTTAGTGTTGTATATGGTTTATACAGCTTGGGAATTATTTTTTTTAGCCATAAGCAGTTTAACATTTTAAATATTTTGTTACAACTAAGACTATTAACCTATCCTTATCATAAAATGGATTGCAGGTATTTTACCCTCCTCATTTTTTTATTAAAGTTCACTATTTAATTATATTACATTAATATTTATAAGAAATTATTTATTTGTTTACTTTTTTTGCTTATTGTCCAATATTTCCAAATAGTTTCATAATTATAATAAATTATGAATGTATATTTTTGATCAACTGAACTAGGTACCTACTAAGTTTTATTAATTATTAATTAAATTCTGTTTAAATAATTTTTAGTTACCAAAATATTTGTTTAGAAATAAAAATTTTTTTAAATTTTTTTAATAGCAATTTTTATTGTTTCAAGTAATTTGGTTGATCAAAAATATAGATCTATAATTTAATATATTTATATTTATATAAAAATAAATTTAAAAAAAATGGGGATAAATGTCCATTTACCCACAAAATATGCAAAGTAAATACATGTTTGAACAGTATTATTATATTTTATTTTATATTAACCAACATACACAATTGATAAAATCTGGTAAGTATGAGTTTAAAATAATGATTTTAAACAATTGTTTAATTCATAAACCTAATGATATTTTTAAAAATAAAATATAATATTATGTAGTTAATACCGTGTAATGTACAATAAGTAAAAAGGCAAATATAGTTAATATCTTTAAATATTGACTTAATATATAATTTATGTATTTACAATCACTTTTAAAAAATAAACCGTTTAATTTTTGCTTAAGTTCTTTAACATTAACTATCATGTTTCATACTACCAATCATTTATATAAATTAAATAATTTTTTCAGAACTAAAAATATTATCACTCATTACATACCTTTGATTTTTGTTTTTTTTTTTTATTGCCAAGTTCAGGATTTTTTTTAAAACATTGAGCATTTTGATACAAATCATTTATATCATATAACGGAGTAATAAACCTACATATAGAAACAATATAAATTAAATTATATAACTTCTTTAATACTAAAATAATTTACTCAGGATCAAATGTTGGGAGAACATTTTTTTGCATATGTTGTTGATCAGAATTTGGTGTTTGATACCTCTGTTGGTCTTGCAAATCAGTTGGAATTGACATGCTAAAAAATAGTCGTTTTTAATTAATTTAAAACCCATAAATAAAAATCAATACTTACATGATGTATTTTAAAAATGTTACAGGCAAATAGATTACAACAGTAGAAGATACCTAATAATAAACTATATATAAGCTACCTAGCCATAAGCACAATAGATACACACTGTAATAATATCATTAATATTTTATTTCTAAACTCTAAACAATGAATTAATAGTTATAAGTAAACAAAAAATATATAACTTTAATTTAAGTTGAATAAATAAAATAAAAATTTTAATAAATAGAAAAGGTACTTATTTTCAAAAATTCAAACTTATAATAAAAATATTTATTATTACATAGGTATATAGATATTTATTATTTAATATTCTATGATGATAAAAAATGTTATCAGTGTTATACGGTTGTATGTTATCAGTCATCACGGTTATAGAAATTAATAAATAATCTATATTATACTATATTATATTATTATCTATATATAATATATCTGTGAAAATAATACATTTTTAAATATAATTTTTAATTTTATAAATAAATTAACTATGTATATTTATTTTAGTTTTATAGATTTAATTTAATTTGAATTTCTAAAATTGTATATTATGAAAAAAAATTTAATGGTTTTTATTGTGTTTAAAACTGCTTACAAATTTCAAATAAAGGGCTCCGTGCAACAACGAGACTATATACTACTTATATAGTATATCTATTTGTTTTTTGTAGTGCTCTAACGAGACAAATCCATTTTTATATATAAAAAAAAAGGTTTTTCATGGAAGAAATGTCTATATTTTGGTATCAAAATTAGAAAAATCGATTTATTATTCTCAGAAAAACTACAAAATGAATTATTTCCCGCCGATAATGGTAAAATATGCCAAATAGGACTTTCGTTTTGCTCTTACCACGATTAAAGATTTATATCTTTACTGATTTTTGATCAAAATAGGGTTATGTCGTTGTTGCACGGAGCACTTTAAATAGTGAGTGTATTTTCAATATTCCTTTGTAAATATTAAGTAATGATTTTAATCAACTTTGAGTCCTTGAATGAAATTTTCAATCATTTTTACTCGCAAACAATATTTTGATTGTATAAACTATAAAATGTTAGTGAAAACATTTGGTGAAAAATGTAAGTATTTTAAGTTAATGATAGGTATACGATAACAAATTGATTCGTCTTACAAAATATATATTATTAATATAAATAATAATATGTAGGGATATTTTATTTTGATTTTATTGCGCCCTTTTTTGCTGCTCTCGTGACCTGGGCCAATCTTACCAAGCTTAAACCCTAGCTAAAGCTCTAATGAGTAATGGTGTACATAATTAAACAAATGATACAATACAATTTATTTATTTTTTTGAAAATTACTTAATATAAATTTTTATTTTATGGGTACATCAAACTGGCAATCAACTTCTCAATTATCTATAAAACTTATGTTTCTTAAAGTTAATAGCTAGTAAGTGATCTATAAATTCTCAATTTAAAATATTTCGATTTATTTATAAATATTAATTAAGTTACTCAGCGAAACATTAAGTAAAAGTAATTACTATAGGTACCTTATTTTATTTTATTTATCTTAGTTAGACCAATGCATAAATACATTACATATAAATGAGAAATGTTCTAAAATATTTATAACCCTGATTTTACCAGTTATGTATTTAATTATTATTAAACTTAACCAAAATATCTTAAAAGCGTACTATTATATTATGGTTATAATTAGTTTTCTAGACTTAAAAATTTAATGGTCAATTTATCTGTTTTTAAATGAAATTAATTTTATTAGTCTAATTTTTTTCAAATTAATTAATACTTACCTTAATATTATTTATGGCGTTTTCACAACACTGAGTGAAATATACTATATTATATTATTATTTTGTTGACAATAACATAATAAACATCACTCAAAAAACAAACCACGGTAATACAATATTACGATAAAAAAATACGATAGTTCAATAATAATTATTTAAACATTTTTTAAAATAAAACAATGTTTGACTCACTAAAAATTAACTTAAGTGTATTAACGGCGACTTATTAAATATAGGGCTTGGATTTAAAAACATAATAAGCAACAAAAAATACAAACAGTTTTGCACTGTTGTAAAAAAAGAAGCATATTTATTTTAAAAAAAAGCATGACCAAAAATCAATATGAATTAGTCATAAAAATTAATAAAAAAAATTGAAAAATTAATTAAAATTAAAAAAAAAGAATTAACTATACTACCATGTATTTCCATAAATTATTTGCAGTAGTGAAATGACTTTTTTGTCCGACAGAATATTTTCATAAATAGAAAACAAATTCTCTAAATCCACTGAAGTGATCGGTGCATACTTCATACAAAAGGTTTCAAATTATCAAATTACAACACTAAATCTTAAATTTTGAAATGATCGATATCGATGTTATAACTTATAGGTACACTGACCATATAGGTACCTACTGACTACTGAGGACTATATTATGTAGATCGATAATAATCTATACATTTAATAAATAATAATCAAGCCGATAACGAAAACAATAATAACCCAATTTAATAATAATAATCATTTAGTCCACATTCTGGGTTTTTACATGTCTTATTAATTTATTTATTTTTATTACAATAGCTTAATAAACATATAAAAAATTCACAGCTGAAATAATTTTAAAAAAGCAAAAAAAAATCATTTACATAAAAAAGAGCCAAAATAAATAGGATTATTTTGAAACAGAATGACTTGAAACGAATTAATATATAAAAATTAGATTTCTATCTCATAGATAAAAAAAGAAGCATATGCTTTAAAATCCGAGCCCTAATTATAAACAGTTATCAACACAAAAGATGATAGCAATAAAATCATAAGTATTTATAAGGTAATATTATATATAGAGAGAGTATGATATACAAATACATGAATTCATTGTAATATTATTATATTTGATCGTATACAAATTTAAAATGTATACTC
Organism: Aphis gossypii; assembly: GCF_020184175.1. NCBI lineage: Eukaryota > Metazoa > Arthropoda > Insecta > Hemiptera > Aphididae > Aphis > Aphis gossypii. Next base: position 10,548,216 of record NC_065532.1, read on the forward strand.
CTAATATAATTACCTAACTAATGTTCTAATGATATATGTTCAATTATTAGTCTTGAAATATAAAAAGAGCAATTCTAAATTATAACTTCTGTGATTTTCTCAATGTATGTAGTTCATATATTTTCTATTCAAACCACTTGGCACTTCTGCTACTTTTTAGTTTTACATTTTATATTTCAAATATACGACGATAACTTGCATGTTGACGCTCTGACCTTATATAAAATATATATACTATATAGTATATATAGTATATAAGTACATGAATACAGAATACATTACAACTTACACATTCCCATCTTATTATCTACCTACTTCATAATTATTATATACATGAAAAAATTTGATTTTAAAAATATATAGCGAATTGGCGTTCAGCAGAACCAATTTTTTATGAATTGTTTTAATATTAATGTAAATTGACCAATTATCAAACACCAATGTGAAAAGTAAACACACAAATAATATTTTTCCTTTAAGCTTGTTAATACTTAAATTCACTCTAATATTAAAATTAAAGACACTATATTGGTTATAAAAATAGATAAATATTGTAACTATTACAATTAAAATCGGAATGATTTAACAGTTAAGACTTAAAGTACATGATTTTAGAAAATTTTTAAAAAAATGAAAAATAAATATCAAGATGTAAGATAATTCAATACAATGATAAATCCATTGGAAGTATCTACCACTTATAGTTTTTACGCAATAATTTTTTCGGACAATATGGTTTTTTAAAGGTATATAATATATTTATATAAGTATAAAAGCTGATAAGTTTCAATGAACTATTCAATAATCAATATTTGCGTGTTTTATTCATGTCAGATTGATTATTTTCTACAAGTTATCACACTAATGACATACTTTTATTATAGTAGGACGGTGTGTATTCCAAAATAAAAGTGTTTTTTTCTTATTTTTACTTGAATTAAAGTTACATATGAAAAATGGGGTTCGATTCTTCGTTATAACAATTTTAGACACACGATTTATTCGAAAAGTCGAATGATTAATAGGTACATTTTTGGAAGTATTCACCTCGCGTTATTGAACGTTTTGAACCTCGATGCACATCCAGGAATCATCTCGAATGTCACCAGAATAGATATGACATAATAATATGACATATGTGATATAATATAATATCATTAAATGTCATTATATTATTGAGAGTAAAAAAAATAAAATTATATTATATCGAGAGCAGGGAAGGCGTCGATATATATTTCATAAACTCATGAATATCATTTTAGTTGCCTACTTTATACTTAACAGGGTTATAATATAGTTATTAACGTGATAATATTATATCAATACGTTTTTAGTTTGACAATAACACAATTATTTGAATAACAATTACACATAACAGATTATAAACGAAACTTATAGGTTAGGTAAAGTTAGATAAAACTACTTATAATTAAGAATTTTTTAATGAGGCAAATTGCTATATCTCTCCCGAAAAAATCGATTTCAATGTCCATCACCTGCAAAATATAAAAACTGTTCAAATATTAAAGTAATATAATAAATTTTTTACTTATCGATTCCGACAATTAATTAAGATCCAAAAACAAAACCGTACACACGTCATATTTATGATACAAGTATACACGCCGTCGTATTCGTATGTCTGCAGTTGATCAGTTATATTAAAAATTATTAAGTATCTATGTGTATAATTGCAACGGGACTGCAAAAACATGTTATTATTTTGTTATTATATCGATGACTGACAATTTCACAACTAAATTAATCTATGATACCTATATACACGTTAATAAGAATGCGTTTCGATTGTACACGTCCATAGCGAGTATACACTAATTAGTAATTATTATAAATCGAGTAAAGTCGAAATTATTACATAATATTACCTTGAAAATGGCACACGAAGTTGCTATTAAATGTTGTTTGCAGATCTGTGGAAGCGTTACATGATTGGACGAATGGCTAAGACCGGAAAAATAAGGTTCACAACGGTGGTCATCTCAGACCATTCAATGCCATGGATATTTATAATGAATAATAATCATAATTTTTTTTTAATAAACTTTGCATAATAACATTTTTGTTATATAATTATTATATATTTGCATGAATAATATAATAACTACTTTAAATAATGATCCTTGTAGTTTTTATTACTCGTTATGATTTCATTTAGGGGGGAGGGATAAACTTGGAGAAAAAAAATTCATACAGCCCTCTTATTTCATGTTAGCGATATTGCATTTAAAGAAAAAAATTATATAATTATCTTATTATTCTAATTGATATAATAGGTATTGATTATTCCTTAACTCTAAAATCACATAATATAAAAATTTAGTCTAATATTTTTTCAAAATATCTATCTATTGAATCTAAATAATTTTATCTAATTTTATTATAGGTACCATATATGATATATCTATATAATATTATACTTCCATACCACTTTTCGTAACTACATTTAAATCCTACGATTTAATACAAATAATACAATTTTATCGAAATGTCCGAAATGGTTCTTTTTGTCATATAATCTTCATTAGTTACCATTTCGTGTGTGAATTATAAGTATAAAAATATAGTTTATTCAAATTATAATTATAATTTATGATATTAATAAACTATACTTAATACTTATTCTATATTGAAATAATATATGTTTAATGTATACACAAATATGATGATATTATATAAATATCTTAATTTATTTTATTTTATTTTTCAAAGAGATAATAGGTCTCACTAAAAAAGTTCATAGTATTAGGGAGGTGGCATTAATAATTAATGATATTATTTATACTATTATTATGTTTTATACTGCATATATATTTTACCCAATATGTGTTAATATTTATTATATTTTAACTTATTATTTTTATTTATGAGTTTATTAAGTTTGTTATTATGAATGCATAGCAAATTATAATATAACAACATCATACCTATTACATATATAAGATATTAAGATTACATCGTGTACTGTCATATTTTATTATTTTAAATACATTTTACATTTTTACCTATTTGGAATTTTGTCAAAACCATGCCATTTGACAACTGAATATTATATTATGCTGCCGTCGTATTGATTTTATTCATAAGCTTGTCCAAAAGAACACCACACAAACCACAGCAGTTGCACCCTATAACAAATTATATGACATTAGATACCAAAATACCAATACCTAAACTATATTGTGCCATTTGTACCTCGTAATAATGACAAATAGATAATCATATTTAATTACGTGTAATTGGTGTAGATAGAGCATTTGCATTTAAAAATAGAAATCGTTGAGTTTTCATACTGAACTGACGAGTATAAAAAAATACAGTAATGATTTAGCTGTTATAAACGCTCGTAAAACTAATTTTTCCCCTAACGACTTTATTTAGATTTTTTTCCTCGACAATTATTATTATTAGACAGATATATATTACACTCGTATATTTTTATTTTATTATCGGTATAGGTACCGTATAATACCTGTTGACTGTGTATAGTATAATACATTAGTAGACCGACCGTGTCGTGAAAATAAAACACTATACATTATATTTTACCTAACTGTATAATTATATTATATAATATTTACACACGAGTTTTTAACAAACAGTTTAAAAAAATGTATACCTATATATAGGTACGTGTGTATATTAATATATACACAAACCGCATCAACAATACGATAAAAATAAACCAAGGCATAATTACGATTAAAATACACATAAATATATATATACATACATATAAAGGCAGGTAAGGAAAATAATTTAATATTATACGAGGTCACGTGACCTTTCCACAAAGGTTAATTTGAAAAAATGCCTATAATATACGTATACATTTACTTACGTGTATATATTATGTGTATATACCTATTGCTATACAGAGCTAGGCGCTTATATATCGTTGTGCATTTCCCCTCAAACCCCGTTGATCCGGGCACCCGACCAAAAAAAGTAATAGAAATGATATATATTGCCTATATAAAATTTAAAGAAATCATTTGTAATAAACCATAATGATATCATAAAACTATTAAAATAACTAAAAATTATTGTTTTAACTGTGGTTTCGGTATATTCCAATAGTGCAGAGCAATAAAAATAATCAATCAAACTATACATAAAGTATCTATAATATAATATAGACATATTGCCTATACCTATAGATAGTCAAATATTATAGGTACATATTTTATAATATATTACAGATGTGCAGCATATCATACATTTCACTTTTAGTTTTTTATCCTAAAGATACTTAAAAGATATCAAATAAATAATAATTGTATGCAATTATATTATGTTCACTATTGAAATATTTAATTATATAATTATAATATATTATACTAATTTTACTGTATATAATTAATGGTTAATATGTAAAAGCTGTATTTTTTTTTTTTTAAAAACTACTCATTAATCATTGCCTATCCTGGTTTATATTAATTTTATCTGTCAAAATAATGTTTTTTCGTGGTTTGAAATAAATATAACGTTACAATTTTTTTGTAAGTATTATGTTTTAGAATTCTTTACATTTTAATTTTATGACCTCACCTCTATTTTTATAATCTGTAAACAGTATAAACAGAATCCTTTTCTAAAAACTTTGACAAATAAACATCATTATAATATGTTTAACAAATTATATGTTTTATTAACATGATAAACACGCACAACTCAAAACGTTTAAAAAATACTTTTGCGATGTAGTGTACAAATATTTTGCACTCGGATAATAAATTTAAAAAAAAATATGGGTCACCAAATCAAAGTTTTATCAGTATACTCAATTATAAAAACCTAAAAACTCACCGTTGTTTTAAAATATTGCAAAAATGTAGATAGTTTAAAAAAGATTATATATAGTAATGATATTTTCAAACATGCAACCGTATTATATTGTATAAAAAATTAAAAAATCGTTGACAAACTTCACAATAGAGTTGACAGACTTTAATGTTTAAACGAGTGAATCGCATTAAATTAACAACCCGTAGGTATAATAACGTGTATAATGTGTTGTATTATTCTACATAATAATATTATTATTATTTTAAAATATAGTATAAAAAGTGTATACAACTACGTCGATGACATATTATACATCGTGCTACATAATCGTCCGCGGTGATCTCGTTGAAGCTGCGCTGGCGCGGCGGCGGTCGCATCCCTGTTGGGCAAACCAACCGAAACTGATCGATCCAATCACAGCATCCGGGAGAGACGATCGTCCGCCTACGGAGGCGACCGGAAACAAAATGGCGTCACCGACCGCACGGATTTCATAATAATAAAAATATATATAATATAAATAATATCATAAACATACGCATATTATATTGTGCGTATAGAGTATAATACTCAGAATATTGTTTTAAATTTTTCACGATTTTACACGGGGCTGTACAAATATTATGATTTGAGAATGATAAAAACAACTCCTCCTCTTTATCGTAATATAATATATGTATAATATAGTTTGGGGAATCGGTGTAAATCGGAAGGGGCGATTTATACGCAGTTATCTTCAAAAATCTTTTAAGCATCCGGTTAAACGTCAAATTTAGTATACAGCTGATATATTATGATTTATAGTAAACGCGTGTACCTACTTACCTAGTACAGCATCCGTTTGTGGTTATATAGCTTCTGGTATTATTTTTGTGTATTCGCGATTCGTTTAATTTAATATCCCGAACGCATACGTAAATGCGCGTGACTTACGCACGTATATCTGCAATAAAATATCATATATTATAATACATTATAATGTTATATACATATACGATATACCTTAATAATTTATATTATATGCACACGACAAGCCGGTATAATATGTATATAAATATCTCGTGAGCGCAACTGTTGCAGTGTACAAACTGTATATAGGGTAGTCCATTTAAGTGGATACAGTAAAATTTTCTTAGTATAAATCGAAACGAAACAAAATCGTTTTTATACAACTTGAATATTCTGTACTATATATATACCTATGTCCTATATATTATAAATTTTTATAAAAATATATTATTTATTATCATTGAAGTTTTTCGGGATTTTATTATTTTTTCTTTCCATCAATCCTGATGTATAACACCAAATTTTAAATAGCTATTATATTTTTTTCTAAAGCTTTAATAAGTGTATAGAATACTAGTGTGAATCACAACTTTTATCATTTTACTCCAGTAAAAGTTTTAACGAAACAAATAAAACTATCGATACTATTAAACATCGACATTTTTATAAAAGTATTCTGTGCTTCTGATTATGAAATTGAGAACATATACGTTATCGTCGACCTCTTGACCAGATTAAAAAACCTAAGAAGTTAAAAAAAAAAAAAAATATAGTATATAATTATTAATACTTTCAAAAATACAAAAATTGACTCAGATTATAGAAAATGTAGGTACCTATACACGGGTGGGTAAAAAAAACCACCCTATACGTATAATATAAATAGGTATACTCATGAATATATTATAGGTGTATAAATACATTTATCGTACAATATAATAATAATGATTTGGATAAGTGTATGGGTAACTAATAAGTAATAACTGGTATATACTGTATATAATATATAGTACCTACCTATATTATACTTAAACCTATACTATTATATATGGATGTATATGACGAGGTGCAGTGTGTCGGGAGATCGCGAGATATCATATACATACACACATATAGCTACCTATATTCTGTATATATGTATATACCTAATAATATTTTCGTCGTGCCAGCGGCGGCGCGGGGAAAGCGCGATTAGTATTCCGTCCGGGCGCGTCGGTGATGTGAGGAAGATTTAATTCGGAGAGTTATGGATCAGACGCGTGGTTTGTTGGCCAAGCTTCCACGTCGTACAATAATGCACGCACGACGGCCACGACGACGACTCGTGATTTTTAAAAGAAAAATATAAAACTCTCTCGCCTCTTTCGTACACTATAGCTACATATATATATAAATACCTATAATATTACTGTCCGGTTTGTCTGAAACGCACTCATCGATCATTCGCCTCTCTCCCTATGGCTGCAGTGTATGGTATAGGAAACGTGGTCGGCATCTCTGACGAGTATAGTCTCCTCATTCCGTTTGTGTACAGTAGTCTGCACATAATACTATACATATTATGATGTACCTATATTGGCTACTGATGGGTGTGTGCGTGTGTGTGTGTGATAATAAATATCGACAGACTTCTATATCAGTTACTTATTTTTTTTTTTTTTTTTATAAAATCCATGAGCTGATAGCCCCCAATGGTTACAATTACAAATAACGATAATAAATAAATTTATAGGTACACAAAAACTATTGATAAAAAAATCAAGATAGTATATTATAGTTATAGTGTTAAGAATACTATATAGAGAAAGATGGGTGATCTGCAGCATTATCTTTGTAAGGGGTAGATTAATAGAATATAGTTTGTATAGTGCAAATTGAAAATGAAAAAGGAATGTTATTACACTTATTACGAGAAGAAAAAGAAGATTTTTAAAAATGAATGTAGCAATGGAGATATAGAGAGTCTATTTTACCTAAGAAAACCCGAGTTTGTTTTAATTATTTCATTAGATAGCGAGAACAATTTCAAAGAAATTATGAAAACAATCAACGAAGATAGTAAGGTAGATAGTAGGTCGGTCGTATCTAACAATAAAATATGATTGAGAATGTTATACCTTTTTGGCCGAACGATTGAGAACACTTAGAATTAACAAAGAACTTACCGCCGACCCCAAAAAAACCCAAAAAACAATACGATTGAGAACGAATTTACGTGCAACGTCGCCATATCATTTATTTGGTTTTTGAAAAATTCAATATACATAAAATAAAATATATTCTTGAAAAAAGTCATAAATTTATAATCATAATCGTATACAAATAAGCGCCTAATTAAAAATAACAAATATTAAATATTATGTAGGAATTTAAAAAAATATCTAATACCTGTATAGTGTATATTATATATATGTTATGGTTTTTTAGTGGACTGTATAGGCTTAATGTATTTTTATTGATTTATTCAAGTTTAACACTTAAACATAATTTAATAATTTAACAATTTATTTAATAATATACGAGAACGGACACGGTGACACGTATATACATGGACCCACGGTTTAACATACACTAAAAGAAGTAAAATAATTGTACATCGATCGGACCGATATTGTCGATCATAAGATAATATAATAATACAGATAATAATAATGACATCTCTGATGTATAAAACACGCGTCAACACAGAACTTATAAAATTAAATGAAATATATATGTATAAAAATGAAATAAATATAATATTTTATAATGACAACTTAATTACCTATATATCAGTTATAGCAGGATAGCGTAAGCCAACATACTCTAAATATTTTAATAAATTATTAGAATTTTTATTTCCCAGATACCACATATATTTACTATGAATATCAAGTATTTTATCCTTTTGTTTTATTGGCGTTTCTTTTTTTTTACCCTGTTCTATCGTAGCTATTTGCAATACTGTTTCTGCTTGAGTTTCAATCAGAATTTTAATAACTATATATATTGCTAGATGAGAGCTGTAAAATTGACTGTTGTATGTTCTGTGAAAGCTTTCTGCAGAGTTAGTAGTCCTAGAAAGTTATGAATTGTAGTAAATAATAATTTGTATGTATTAATTTATTTGAAAATTACCCGGGATTTTCTGAAGGTTTCATTGCCCACAAGTTTGTATTGAATGGACACCCAGGCTCTATGTAATTGTTTAAAACATAATCCGAAAAAATGTGACCAATTTCTTCATTTGGACAAATAGCGATTAACTCTACAAATGCATCTTCAACTTCGTCATGGTCTAGAAATTGAAGACCAAAAAACATCTTTAGCCAATTTCCTAGGTCATCTTCAGGATTTTTGTATGCGTTTCGAAGTTCACTTTCACTATTTATCTAAAAAAAAAAAAATATTTAAATTTAAATTCTATACGATAATTTATTTTTAAGTCACCTTTCGCCACCATGCTTGTCCTAGATGAAATCTACAACCACAATACAACCATTAATACAACAATATTAATATCAGGAAACACTTCTTTCACTGCTTCATGGGCTCCACGTTCAAACTCCAAGTGCAAATTAGGAATGGTTAATACTTTTTTTGTCAATTTAAAACATAAGTCAACAATAAACTTCCACATATTAGTATACGTTTCTTTTAATTTGTCATTTAAAAAAAAGTATACCACAGGCACATAATGACCATTTTTAAAACAATAAATCGTGTAAAGCTGAAGAAAATATTTTGGTGCATATTCAAATGTGCCATCACCAAAGAAATCAGTACATTTCGTCATAAATTCTATATTTTTTGCTGTAGTTAAACATATAAACAGTTGATTGTCAGGTACGTGAATAAATTTTTCCCCTTTGCACATTAAACTGGTTTCATTTTGATTTTCTTTAAATTGTGTATATACTTCATCAAGTGACTTAGGAAATTGTGGATAGTATTTTCTTCTTTCGGTGTACATACATTTCCTAACCGTTCTAAAGTCTTTGTGACATAAATTCGAATAATTGTCTGTTAAAAGTTCTGTGCGTATTATTTTATTCAGTTTTGTTGAAATGCTATCTACGGCTTTTCGTTTGCAGTTTTCACGTACAACTTGACGTTCTATAGTAGATGTAGGGATATTAGAATGGTTATGCTTACCGAGTCTTTTGATAATTGTTTTTTTTTCTGAGTCAGTTAGAATGCTTGCAGTACAAATATTATTTGAACACTTCCATTTCATCCTCGTGTCTTTACGTTTTCGAATAAAACGAAATTTATTGTTGTCTAATAATATCAGGTCTTCATCTCGTTCACTTTTTATCATTTTAATTTCGTTATTTTCCATTTTAATCTATTTTTATTTGACGAATAGTTTGTACAACGACTGCAAACTGCACAACTGCACAACTTCAAATCTAATCTAACCATCATTCTTATTTCTCTCGTATCTTGTATCTAAGTTACTATTAACATCCGGAAAATCCGATAAAAGTTCAATAAATGTCAACAGATTATTGTGCTCATATTAATATATTATCGATCGATTACACTTCGCTACGTTGAAAAAAAAAAAACTCGAACGTTCTCATTTTCTCAATCGTGTTGCCAAAAATAACGTTCTCAATGGTACCGTTCTCAATCGTTCGATAGCCGTACCTAGGTATATATGAATATTTAGCTAAAATGTAATTTGATGTTTTATATTCGTTTGTCGCCGAGAACGATTCAGTCGATTGTGAATTGTGATCCTCTAGAGTTTCAACTGAACTATAATTGTGTTTGAAAAACAAGTGTTCAATACACATGCGCAGTGGAACAGATCTGTTTTGAAATAACTGGGGTAAAAAAAAAATGTCTATTTAACTATTTATTCAAAGAGTGTGTTGCTTGCCGTCTTATGTTAAATATAAAAACACGTATAATACTAATGTTACTCTTAAATGGAACACTGCTGTACCTTATAAAAAAAAAGCCTTTGGCGCTCTGCAGTTGCAGGTATTAATAAGCATTATATAAGCTAGCACCATTGTACAAATGAGTGTACACGTGTGTTAACACGTTGAAGGATATGACTGCTATAGAAGTTAGGTACCTGACTATAATTTTAGCAGCAGTCATATTTTGACTAATTTTGAAAATGGCTCATCAAAATAAGTCATCTGTTTCATTTTGCCTGACCAGACTGTAAGTCGTAAATGGATATTACATTTGTCTTAGTACGATAAATCCATAACTAACATGACTGCTATAGCAGTTATGCCATTTTACGACGTGCAAACGTATAACTGTTATAGCAGTCATGTTCATATTACGACTTAAATTAGTATGTCTGCTATAGCAGTCAACGTGTTTAAAAAAAAGTATTTATTGATTTAATTTTGTAATAATTTATTTATATACAATACCTATATAGTATATGTATATATATACCTTAGATTTATTTATGGTATATTGTATACATAGTGAAAACCAATATACAGTTCAATAAATTAAGTTTGCTTCTTCGATTTTAAAATATAATTCTATTGTTCATAAGCCAAATGTATTAATTTATATTTATTTAACAGGAGAGTTAATAAAATGTTGCAAGTCAATGACTTTTTTAAAATTGAAAAAAATGTATATTTATACTATATATAGATTATAAAATATTTCTCTCTCTCTCTATATATAATATATATATATTATAATCTGCAACTATAGTGTATACAAAGATTAGATTGGTTAGAAAAATTACATTATTATTTACTATTTATTTGTTTAACACTTCAAATTTAAACATGCTGCAGAGTACATTGTACATAATACAACAATAATATTATCATGCAGCACTGACTACGTGAGATAAATTGTAGTGTACCTTTTAATGTACTTAAATTAACATTTTCAGAAACAAATACTAAGCTGCAAACATAATAATAAGCGACTATACCACATCAACAAGAAAAAAAAACAATCTGAAACTATATACATATAGGTACGATAGACATAAAAAATGGCTAAACCTTTGATTTTTATCAGATTATAAATGTTTATTTTAGCGGTTTACCATTAAGGAAACAAGAATTATAGGATGCAAATAATCGTATTATACTTATGTAATATGTATATTATTAAATTGTTTACCGACTATCTAATATCTATATGTATATTGTATACATATTACATATATAACCGTATGTATTCGACTATTATATATTATAATATATTATACGTATCGCTCGTCACGGTTCAAATTTTTCTGGCGGAAAAGTTGCAATAGAAAGACCCACGAGATGGGTCATGTGCTTATATTAATATATACATATGTATATATATATATATATGTGTATAATGTATTTGTATATAACATTAAATACATAGTCACGACGTCGCCGCGATGTGATCCGAGGACAAGCGTTTTTATTTAATAGTATATCAGCTGCTCGCGTATCTTTGCTGTGTATATAAATATATTTTAAGACTTATCACTGTTGTAGATACGTTATATATATACGCATGTTATATGTTTTTATTTTCAATTAAGATATTCATAGCTGAGTAATCGTAAAACACAATTTTATACTTGGCTGGTCATGCCTGTAAACGCGCGCGCAGGTACATTTAAAAAATTATAGTCTGGCATTTTATTCGCTGTCGTTTGTAATATACTTATAATAGTTATAAATTATAATATAGTCAATGCGTTATCATCATACAGGCGTAGTGTATGATAAAATTCTGTGGAGCATAAATAATAATAATATTATATGTATTGTAGTGTCCTAGAAAAATGTACCATACAGTGTTATCATACAAAAACAACAGTTCTATACATAAAACTAAATTTAACTATCGGCAAAAATTTTAAGCCTCTAAAATTATACACAGTTTGTAGAATTACTACTATACATGAAGTCAGAATTTTTTTTTAACTGCGAAATTGATTATTTTAATGAATTATCCAAATCAAATTCATTCTTTCTATTATGATAATATAACAAATTTACGACATGCTTATAAACCCTACAAAAAATAAAACACTACTACTCTATATTATATCAATAAACAGATTCGACTCCGAAATACTATTGAAACTACATAGTATTGACATTTCAATGTATACCAGAATATCAATACATTCTATCACTGTGCACAATTTTATTATATTATCTTGATGGAAATATCAATTCATAATAAAGTAAATAATTAACTATTAAAAAATAAGTATATTATGTACTATGAAAACAAATATTTTAATTTTCAGTTAAGATAATTAAAAAATAATAAAATCATTATAATTGTGGCAATTTCTTATTTATCTATTACAATTTACAACTAACACAGCTCATATGTATTACATATTTGTGCGTACATGGGTAAAAGTATACCACATAATATACCTATGTCCTATGAAGAATAGATTTTAATGTAAACAAAGAAATGAAATAAGCAAGGGTGATTTACTATGCTCACTCCTATATTTCAAACTAATTATAAGTATTTAAATTAAAATTATTGGAATTTTTAAGAAAATTTAAGGACTTTATTTTAGAATGTTAAAATTGTTTAGCACCAAAGAGTGTTAAGAGTGATAACAAAGTGTTCTCAATCAAATGAGAATCAGAAAAATGAAAAATGTTGACGTATATAAATCGAAATCCGAACAAGTACCTAGTTTTTGAGTCATAATAAATATTTCGTACTAAGATAAGTAAGTAAGCAATGGGTTAAAATAAGTATGGGAGATATAGAGGCCACGATGATTTCAAATCATGACGTGCTTAAAAAACAATTCATAGAGAAAATGTTGATTTTCGTGTTTGAAAAAAAACAGTTTCTACCATCGCGGCCGTATAGAGCTGCTCTCACGTTGGATAGTATAAAAAATCTACATAATTAAAATACGGTTTGGGAGTGGATACTCAAAAATTCCAAAAATCAGAAGTTGAATAAACTAATTATTACAGAAAAAAAAAAAAATTGGCGTAAACGTGTGCGCCGAAACATTGTTCTGACGTATAATATTATAAACAGCCTGCCGAGTTCCGACCACTGTTCCGTGTCTTCGATACGATGGCCGATTTAATTAGCACACGTGCGCTTTTATTGCTGCGCTGTTCTCGGCGTCTATATACATAAACAGGATGTATAATATTATATTATATACGCTGGTGTAGCACGAATACGGCTCTAACGCGCGCGATTGCACAAATAAAACTAACTGATACCGTGAGCAGTCGAGCATTGCGTTTTTATAGAAGATTATAATATCGCGTTAATAGGACGACGACGATCATCGGCCATAATCGATGGGCACTGAAATCGAATTCATATATTATTAGAGTACATACGATCGTTGACGAAATCGAGCGCGAAACGCGGATTAAATTATATTACCTATATTTACATATATTTAATATTGTACATTGGTACACGAGTGTATTATAAAAGGTATACTTAAAGTAACTCTATAGTAAAGGCGTTCTTAGTAAAGAACAAAGGAATTTTCTCGTTTTACCCCGTGTGTGTTGTATTACCTCTAGCTCGTTTCCGTGTGGATTTCAATATAAAATATTTAAACAAATATTTGGGTCAAACATAAAACAACAATGTATACGTACATTATATAGGTATTAGGTATATATATAATGTTAAAACTACATTGTGTGTTCATATATTTAAATATCGTACTTATATATATATATATATATATAATGTACTGAGTGGTGCAACAAGTCTGTATTATAATAATTTATAATAACGTCTCCAATTATACTTATCTAAACAATATTCGTACGAAGTATTTCAATATATATATGTGTGTGTTATTTACAACTCGAAATATGTATTACGAATTGCGATCGGTCCAATATCATAATAACAATATACGATAACGTGTACATACTGTACGTAGAATATATAAATATTATACATACATATATGTCGATTGTTAAAATATAATATTATAAAAGCACGCATATATGCTTCGTTGTTTGCTTAAAATTCAAAATATACAAACAATAATCGTTTCCCAATTCCCATTGTAAGTAGAGTTCAATCAAACACGTCGCTATATTAATGTATATATATATAATATAATATACATTAGCATCCTTGATCTTTATAATTTTTCTTTTTATACGGAGGAAGTACTCGTGTACGCGAGTTACAAGAACGCAGAATGTCGTAGATCATTGACATTCGTGTTTTTTTGTTATTGTTTATAGTAAAAATATGTCGTTTGCTGGCACGTCGTGAACGAAATCCGAAAAACTTAAGCATTTAATATTATTTTATACAGACAATAACATAGCAAACGTCTCTAATTTATTGTAAACAGAATATTATTATAAAAACATAGTATATCTATCAGAAATTCAAAATCATCCACTAAACGCCCGCACATATCATTCAAATAATTTTAACGCGTAAGTTAAGTCTGTAGGTATTGTCCTCCATTCCTCCCCATAAAACCATAAGAGATCTAACATTTTTCTTATTCAAGTTTCATAAAAGCAACACTGTTTTTTAAAAAAGTGCATGTAACGATAAAAAAGTGTTACCGTCTACGAAATCCACAAAAATCGTAGACACACTGTAAACACTTGACACAACCATCTTTATTGAAATGTACTGGTCTCTTATATTAAATTTGTGAGGTAATACACACTATAATTTTTTATTCGTTCTGTAACACAATAATATTACTATAGGTATTTATATTATATTATATTTTTTCAATACTAAAACTCGAATATTCGTTTGCAGCTTTTATCGTCATAATTATAACGAGATTCGAAACGCATGGCCTACTATTATTGTCTTAGTCTATATAGACACGAAAATGACCTTAGCGGAACTCCTTCTGCTGCTGAGTTCTATAATATTGTACATACGATAATATATATTTATGTGTAATATGACTACGTCAACTCGTGTACTCGATACTGCAGCAGGAAGCGGTCATTCGTGGGCGTGTGTTATATGATTTTATATGTACCACTACATAGGTATATATAAAATATGCATAAAAACGACCGTCAGCGGCGCGCCAACCTATAATAGTTCGATTTCGAAAGAGCTCTCACTCGGTTGCAAAAATTCCAGAACGTATTCGCTCGCACGAAAGTTGAAGCCGTCATCTCGATACACACCGACACGACCAATACACGCGCACGCGCAGACATAACGACAACACATATAATAAATGTAATACGTATTAGAAAAAATATATAAACGCCGTACGGTGGCGGTCATCAAGACGCATATAATTCATAAAAAAAAAAAAAACGTTATACGACGGGTACCCGGTGTAGGACATTGGCCCTCGTCCTTCGCCGCTCGCATCACCGGAGGAGACGCGTGTGCGTATGTGTGTCCGGCCGAGCCGCAGAGAAGAAAGTGCCGTTAACGACAAACGACGACGACAACGACCATATAATAATATAGGAATATAATATTATTATTATCGTGCACATATAGCCCGCCGCTGGAATACCGAATCGACCGAGTGTGACGAGCATTTATAGTTTTTTTTTCTCGTTGTATTTTTCTTTCTCCGATTTTCAATCCTATGCGGTGTGTACACATTACACACGTTATCAAAGTACGAGCATATGATATTTTATACTCAGGGACTTAAATACCTCTACAAACGTTTACACAACATTTATACAACAAGTTAAACACACTAGAAAATGATCTAATATAATATGCACTCTAAAAGTTAAAAACGTTTTTGACTGGATTGTTGAAATTGTTGTGTTATATTCATTTATATTATCGATATCTCGTCCATATTAATATCATTCGATCAAAGTCATATAGCATTGATTATAAATAGTATGGTCGTATGGACATAGGTCAAAATATACATAAATATTGTAAACGACAGCAAGAATCACAGAGATTTACATCGCGGCGTGAAAAGCACATATTATAATGATGGCAAAATATAGGTGTTTTAATTTTTTCTTTGTGTTTTTATATATATTTCTAGAATAATCAAAGATTATCAAAAATCAAAAATTTAAATAAAGACAATGCGTAAATATGCGAATTAAATATTATAAAAGGTAAGCCTGTTGTGTGGTCCAACTTATGAAAACGTCAATTATCATGTAATACGCAGAACTAACGTTTAATAATATAATTCTCATAATGTTATACATTGCTAATAATATTAAATGATAATTTATAATTTAAAATTAAAGTTTTCATAAATTTGTTTATGGTTTTCTTACAGCCCCGCCATTTTGAGATGAATGCATAAATTATTGTTCGCGAACTAAAAAAGGTCATATTTACAAGCTGCGTATGTAAAATTGTTTTATTGTTAGGTTTTTAGTGACGTCAATGATCTTTGTAGCGGATAGCAGTCGTATACGACCTCATCGTTAAATGTTATGAATGATTTTTATCATTATAATATATGACGTAAGTGTACGTATACGACCAAATTCATAAAAGTATCTAGAGAAAAATAAATAAATAATTTATTTTCACTTAAACATTAAATGTAGTTATTGTTATATTTTATTCTTACTCTTCTTCATCAAATCTTCGCTTTGCAACGAACGGAACTTCGTGGTTTGAACTACTTTCGACGAAATACTATGTACTCAATACTCATACATACAATAAATTATAGACACTTCTGAAACTATACAACAGTCTATAGCTTGTCACCTCTGATGCATTTAGGTCCAAACTACCATATGTTGAGTGTTGACCACTATATACCTAACCTATACCACCGCGGTTAGCAACTGTATGTATATACAATTAAGCAAATTACGCATGCTTGGCACGTATCTACTATCTATATGTATACGTAAAAGGGGAGATTTGAAAACGTAAATATATGTATCGCGCGCGTCTGTGTGTGTGTGAATGTATACTTGGCGACGAAATCTATGTGCATCAAATTATATTTATATGTATATAGGTGTATATGACGGTTTTGGCTTGTCGCAGGAAACGCCTTTATAATACATTCATGCGTGCGTTTGATTCGATTCGCAATCGTCACTGAAACCCAAGATGTCGATGTCAGGCGGTCATTGTCCCTCCCGACACGTTTCCGCGCCGTCCGGAATATCGGTAGATTTTTGCTAAACGGCATATAATAATATAATAATTATGATAATTGTTACGATAATCTATACAACAATAAGTCTCGAGAAACCACTTTTTTTTTTGTTTTCTTTCAAAAAACGATCACCGGATAAAAACAACATTTGCGCGTATGCGTGTATAATATACGATACGCAGCACGTGTCGAGAAGATTCTTATAAATTAAATGCGCGTATCGCTATTATGGTATTATATTATATTGTGCAGCCCGATGATGATGGTGCAAAAAATAATTTGTATTAATGAGCGGCTGGCTGCCGTCGGGTCATTGTCCATCCTTGCAGGTCGGTGTCGAATGTCATCGCCACCGCTACGTTATTATTATATAGTCCGCGTCCTGTTGGGCAATTTCTCGTTAAATTTTTTTTTATCATCAAATTCCAAATCTGCTAAGAATTGCAAAATATTACTGTCCGGTATGCGTAACGTCACGAAACGTGAGCGTACCCTGTTTATATTATATACACATCAACAAACGGCAATATTTCTGGACCCAACACCCCGCGAATACACAACTATGTATCATACATTTTAATAAATCATAACTATTGTTTTTTTATTATTCGGGGGCTATACAGGACTTTTACAGGATTTTAGGTTGACCTAAAATATTTGTCTTTTTTTCCACGGAATATATAAATTTCGAATTTATACGACTATAATACGTATAGTTCTTCTGTGAATAGTGACAAATAGCATATAATGGGCGCATGCATAATAGTATAATACGATTACGAGTACGCAACATTTTGGAATGTCATAATTTAAGTAAGTATGGTTTTACTGAGGGCCATATTTTCCATATTCATAGCTATACTGGTATATTATAATATCATGATGGTCTATATGGTTAAAGGAAGACCCTAATAACGCGTCATACAACTGAACGATAGAATCCAATATAATTTAACTATTATATAATATTTTTAATAACATATGTAGACATGTGGTGTACAGAGCGAGTGAAAAAGAAGTTCGATGTCGAAACCAGCTTAATGACGTACAATTAGTGTTTAACTTAACCATAATATTGCACTGTGCGATCTTTGTCACAGATTGTAAACGACTATTGCAAACCCATAATAATATTATTATAATATCGTGTTTGCTGCAAACTAACATATTTGTACCTGAAAAATAAATGCAATTAAGGGTATTTTATGTTCTGCGATAATATTATATTATAATTTACGATTTTCTCTTTTTGCAGGTAGGTTTTTATTCAATGCGTTCGATTCGCGGTGCGCGCGGATGAATTGTATTCACTGACGCAATCTCATTATTTACTATAGTAAACAACTTATAATAATTGATGAATTATTCGTAAAGTCATGCCATTGAAGTTTTGCGGTAAAGACCCTTAACCTAGGGTTATTTTATGTTTATACATCAATCATACTTCATGCAGGTTAAGTTAGGGGTGTATTTATCGAGTAGTAATTTGTCAGTAGTTACATATTATACGAGGTATATATATAGTATATACCCATATAAAAGGGATACAAATATATGGTATATACGGAGATAAACATTTATCGAAATGCATACAAATTATAGGTATACCTACCGTAGAAAATCATTAGCACAAAATTAATTCTTATTTTTTCAGAGACTTCTTCAATGGTGTATAGAGTGCAGAAATACAAGATACTCCTATTCCTTGTAGAATTTTGAACATTTTGCAAGTTTTATGTAAGCTCTTCATTTTTCTGTAACTAAATTATTTATATATAGTTACATTAGTGATATTAATACATTTTTTTAATGGATAATTAATGCATTAAGCACAATTAAGTATAATAACCAATAATATGTTAAATAATGGTTATCTATTTTTAATATATTTATATAAGATTTTATTTAGTTATACTTAATTTAATATATGCTCTAATTAGGCTTTTTTTAATTTAAAATATCCGTTTATTATTTGCTTTAAAATTAAAATGCCGTAAAAAGCATACAGAGGGCCTCTAAATAATATTCTTACGTTAAATTTTAGATCGGTTCACTAAAGTTTTAAAAATAACAGTACAGTGGCTTATTTTATAAGTAAAATTTACTATATTATTATGCATTACAAAACAAAGACAAAATATAAAGAATCTTCTTAAAACTTACTTATGAACATAATATATTTTATAATAATTAGTTGAAAATTACTCGTACATGCAAAGACTTATTGTTTTAAACATTAATTATAATTTTCACCTCCATAAAAGTAGGTCTCCATTGATCTGGACGCCCTGGTTCTTCATTATACTAAATTATATATTATAGTATTAAATATTTTAATAATTATAAATATTAAATAATATAATTATTATAGTATTAATAAAGTAAGACTGTGTACACGCAACGCGTGACGTGTATATACATTCGTACAAAACCCAAACTGCTCTTCATCGTTATGAGATCATTAGCGGAGACGAATAACAAATATTGTCACTATTTTCAGAAAAACGATCAAGCCAAGCCCAGAGGTTTAATAGCAATCAATAATATTATATAAGTCATCCAAGCACATAGGTGCCATTATTCTAATCGATTTTAGAGAAATCTACGTGCTGGAGTCTATAATAGGTATATAAAATACCTCTAGACGGTTAGGTTTTATTTTGAAAATATAGACGAATGATACAAAAATTATGTTAAGACACGTGAACCGTTTAATCGAGTGTGCGCTTGTATATATATGAATGTACCGGACGCCGATCAATTTTTTTTACACGTTTCGTTTTTATACACACGGCAATCATTGGGTATAAGTGATTCGTATATCATAGCGAAAATTTCAACATAATATGTCGCCAAGCAAACAAAATAATATTGTTCGAGTTAATCATATTGTGTTTTTCTTATTACTAAGCTTTTTTTTTTTATTTTTCATAAAAAATCTCCACTCGCTTTATGAATAATATGCATATCGACAAGACAATACAAATTAAAATAGTCTTCATTATTGCATTCAATATTGCGTTCATCAAAAACTAAATTTCGAAAATGTTTACGTTTTAATAATGCGAGAAGAAAAAAAAACAATAAGCATTATTATTGAATTATTTGTCAATGGCAACATATATTCTCGTAAGATACAATTCATTTACCGGAAATATAATATAATATAGTTGGAAATGATAATACCGTCATTCGATATTGTAAAAATAATATTACTAAAAAAAAAAAAAATAATTTTAAAAACTTAAAAGAAGAAATTGGTTAACTCGGTCTGCTATAAAGTAATAAATGTCGAGTTACTTCGAAATTGATGTGTTAAATTTGAATCCAATGATAAATCAATGCATACGAAAAACAATTCTGAACTGAGATGGTTTTCCAGACTTATGCTGAAAGTGTTAGCCTATAAGTATATTTTTAAATATATTTTATAATTTGTTTTTATTGTTATTTCTTATTAGTAATATATTTATCTATTTGTATACGTATTATAGTAGATTGAAATAATTTTTTCCAAAAACAAACCACATATATCATAAATTAATTACTATACCAAATATTATTTCAATGCCAAAATATCATTATAAGATATGAATGGGTTTCGTGGTCTAAATAGTTTAAAATTAATTTAGTATATTTAGTATATACATAATGGCAAACATTTTCAAGTCCCAATGAATAACTATTTTTGAATAAATTTCAATAAAATAACTAAATTTTATTTCGTTTTGTTAAATATCTAATTTTGTTATAATTTGAATGTGAGTTGTTTTAAAAGAAATTGTGGATTAGTATTTTTGAAAGTTTCTGTAAGAACGACTTATTAGGGACATTGCGAACACATTTTTAAGCTTAAGTTGTTGAAATTACAAATTTTACAAATTTTTATCTAAAAAAAAAAAGGTAATTTTTCATGATTTTGATAAATTTTGTCAACAGTTGAAGTTTGAACGGTTATAAGAAAAAAAAAATTTAATATTTTAATTGCTGTAGAGATATTATTGAAAACCCGAAATTTTTATTCAATTTCATAATTTTCAAATCCTTTGATTGTTTATAAATTTATTTATCAGTACCTATTTATAATCTTATAGAAAAAAAAATAAAAATAAATTTCAAAATTTCAAATGTTTAAATATTTAAAATACCTTTGCGCTTAGAAATTAATAAGTGATTTAAATAATAATGAAATATTGAAATGTATCAATTTTAGACAATAAAAATTTACTCTTAATTATCAAATTACAACAAAATAATAAAAATAGTTTTTTCGTGTGAATGATATTCAATGTCATCAAAATTAGAACAATAAAAATTATAAAAATCCTGTATTCAATATTTAATGTTACAAAATAAAGTAAATTGAATTTTTAACTAGAAAATAATTTGCAATTTTTCATGATTTAGATGAATTCCATAAAAATCTAAATTTCAGATGTTTGTAAAAAATAATTGTGATCATACATTCATTTTGAATATTTTTTAATCACTATAAGAATATTTTATGAAAAACATTTTATTCAATTTTTTAGCTTTATTACCCTTAGGCAATTTATGTTATCATTCATAAAAAAAAAAAAATAATAAGCTAATCTATTAACAACACAAAAACATTATTATGTGTAGTCAATCCTAGTTATATATAATATTTGGTCAAAATATATATAAAATTTTTCATTTTTACATTATATACAAATAAATAGTTTAAGTATAAGAAAAACTAAGTTACTGTTAAAATTCTTGTTTTTCAAAGATTTTCTTGATAACTACCTATTAAAAAATACTAAGAAATTCAACCTTCAAAAGTATAAAGTATTAAGTGGAAAATATAAGTATTTTTTTTTCTATAAAACGTGAACAGACTAAAAACATCTAAAATGGCAATTTACTAATTGGTTAGATATAAAATAACTCATCTTGAATGAAAACCAATTAATAACGGATTAAAAGAAATACTTGGAATTAAAATAGGTTAGGTTACCTACACAAAAAACTACGAAAGAAAGAATAAAATACTATTTTATTATCGTCTAAACCCTGAGGATTATTTTGATGAAATTTCACTGTCATTTATACGTCAAATCCAATCTGATTATAAGAAATAAATTTCAGTACAAAAAAGACTAAAATACCTGATTTTTTTTTAACTTTTGTAATTTAATAAAGCTTCCAAATGTTAAAAAACAATTTCTTTTTCATATATATTATATTATATTATTAAAAAATTTATATTTATTAAATTAATATCTTAATAAAAATTTACTTTACAGATGCCTATACATATATTTTGTTTTATCAACAGCAGTAATCCTTCCATAACGGACATTTATTTCAGTCTCGCTAGTGTTCGTTATTTAGAGGTTTTATTGTGTATTTTAATAGTTTGTATTTGTTATTTTGAAAAAGGTTAAAAACACGCTATGTAAACAGTATACACGAATGCATTTACTTGCAACGACATAATAACTATTACCACAATAAGGTGTTGAATAGTGTTCATTAAATATAATTGAAATAGAAATAAATAGGTATACACTTTTTATTCATTATGATGGGAAAACAATTTTCTGGTAAACGCAAATATTTTGTTACAGCATGTGTCTTGTTTAATGATCATAGAAATCGGTCATCGCCTTGTGTACAAATAGATCTCAAACAAACAATTAAATTTTGGAATTCCTCAATGGCTACAATGAGTTATCTAATGCACTAATATTTAAAACTATAGAACCTTTGTCTTTTGTGTTTGGCTAGTATGTTAGTTAACTACTTATTGTATAGTAATTTTTATAGTGATCTATATCAATATTTTTCATGATCATATCACGAGTAGAATAGTTCATGGTGACAAAACAATACATTCATATTTTTTTATCGATCAATTTAAGTTACTGTTATTGTATACATAATATACGACTAAAATAGTTTAAAAACAAATTTAACCATCCGACGGCGTTCATTACGTATTAAAATATCACATTCAAATACTCTTGATTTCATATTACCAATATCAATGATCGAACAAATTGTAATTATGATGTTTGAAAAAATTATAATCGAACATTCTTTATAATTAGGTATAACCATAAGTATAAGTATCAGATCAATATGAAAATATGTGAGTATACTGCCCCGAAGAAAATATAACGCATTCGAACATAAGATCTACTATAGCTATACATCGTAATATTATAATCCTCGTACAAAGACAATATTATTTCGTTACTGTACGTTTTAATTGTTTGTATAGTAACTCTAAAATACTATATATTTGTACCTACGTGCCTAGAGCAGTGAATTAAATTAACATATACAGATATAACGCAGTAGTATTATAATATATACTAAGTAGTGTGTATAACAGTTTGTACACCTCAAATTTCAATACTTCACGTCAACGGAAACCGCCACGGACGTCAGGTTTCCCTCGCGCGTTTATAATATTAATGATATCTCCGAGGACGATCTCCGCACGAAACGTCGTCTGCTCTGTAATCGAGTCTGCTTGCGTCCGCGATGTCGGTTTCTTCCACGTCCTCACACAAACATTATATATACGTACTGGTCACAGATAATAATAATAATAATAATATACACTTACGACTTCCGGTGCGGTGTGGCCGCGCGCGCCGGTAAAGATCGTTAGCAGCAGCAGCAGCAGCAGCAGCCTGCAACAGCGGCGGCGGCGGCGGCAATAGTAGCAGAAGCTAAGACAATAACGTTTTTCGGGACAAATACAATACAACGATATTATTATTTGTTCTTGTCGTCGTCAACGGGTCCCGTCCGGCTGCAACTGACCGGAACTGGCTGCCGCGATAACCGCAAGACGTGACCATCGTTTGAGTGTATATTATAACACGTACGTACGACGCGTATACATACATATATATTGTTATGTAGATCATATAATGCTCTGTATCTCGACTATATGTATATATGAAATTAACATGATCGCATCGCTCACGCACACAGATGTGACACTCATAGTATATAATGTATGTATATATTACTTAAATAATTCGTGTGTGAGTGCGTCTACTGACCGGAGGTGCGTTCGTGCACAGAATCGGACCGTTAAAAGTATATATTGTAATATGGTTAAGACGTATAAACCCATATATAACCCACCTACAGGCGATAATTGCAGTGGCTTAAATATAATACCGTGTCATGTCACACGTCACGGGCTTTGCAGCGGTTTGCACTGCTGCTGCTGTTGCTGCTGCTGCTGTAAGTCCGTCACCACCGTCATTATGTGTATATTCACGTGGTTCGGATTTTTTTTTGCCTACTTATGATTTTTGTTTTTTTTTCATTATTCGCCGTGCGATCTCGGTTCTGCGGCTGTGATTCCTGAAATGATGTTCAGTATATAATATAAGTACACATCTATATTATATCTTTTTTGTATACATCAAATAATGATAAATGTGTTAACTATATACCTTCCGGGCGGTCACACTATACTACTTATAACATGTAGGTACAATCGAAAGATTTGTGCTGCAGTAGAGAAGAAACAGTAAAAACATTTGGTATTTGAGAATTGTTTTTTTCGTGGACACCGCGAAGACGTGATCGCAACTGATACGATTTCGTCGCATTACGTGCAGTAAATATAAATAATATATGTTTAGCAGTCGACAATATTATTTGCCTATATTATATATTTAATGTTATATCACTGCTCCAGTGATCGAAGTTGTACACTTATATTAGACAGAGATGTATTTTACTCAATTTTTTTAAGAGAAAAAATTCCCTTATTGCCCCAAAATTCCTAGCACATTTAAAATATAATATAATATATTCTTGTTAAACGATAAAATTTTACAGAAAAATATAGATACACGTAGAATAGATCTTTTACCTGCTAATATAATATAATAAAATAGCTATGTTGTCTAGAAATATTTTATTTTCGCGTTTTCCAATGTATCTGTATATTTAGCATGGTAGTATGAATATAATACGTAAATCGAATTGCAATCGTTTAATTTTGTACATAAATATAGAATGTTATATTTTGATCATATAGTGTACGTTAATAGGAATATAAATGTTACCAAACATGTCATAAATGTAAACAGAGATTGGAATTTTACATCTTCTTGTTAGTTATAAATGAGTGTTAACGCTTTATTAATCGCTCGAAAACAATGTCGACGGTTGTCGTTTCAACAGCAGCCATATTTTATAAAAACACAATTATATATTAAGTCAGAAAATGCGTTTGAAATTTCGTCAATACATTAAAAATCATGTTTTTGTAAAATTTAAAGTATTATTTATCTCTTGTTGTCTGCCTGCAATATAATCAATGACGTTGGAAATGTAATCGTATTACAACACTATTATTATTATGGTATTATAACAGTCAAAGACAACAATATTCTTTACTGTAGAAAGCACTCGAAGGAAATTGTCTATTTTGTGTAGACATATATGCAGTACACATATTGTGCCAATGACCACTGGAGACAACTGTATGCGCATATATATATAAGAACTATAAGAAGTCAACTACTATTACGCACACGGATACGATAGAGGTCTAAACATCCGGCCTTACGCAGTCTAAAAGCCCGACCCGACTGTTATCCAGCTCTATATAGATATTGCTCACTTCGTGTGTTGATTAATAAATGCTAATTAATAATCTAATGATAATAATACTTCGATTCTACAACAGCTTACCATGCCTTAGCCTGTACACGTTTTTTCTTGTTATTAACATACAATACTATTTTGTTTTTGATTAATGTTTTTCTAAGAAAATATCGTATACGAGAATTATCCATCACCGCCGTCGCTTTTATCTATTTTTTCGTTGGAGTAAAATATAACAACAATAGGTAGACCGTAGACGTTACATAATATAATACATATATTATATCGATGAAACTTTAAAGTCTTGTAGTCTTATTAAAAAATGTCCTCGAAATAAAATCCACCCTCATTGGCTATTTAAGATAATAATTGGAGGATATTATTATGTGATACTAATATAAGTAATAATCATGGAATAACGTACGAATAAAAATGAAATGTCAATCGGTTATTTTAGCTAGTGAAATATTACATAATATATTATGCGCCTTAACTTACCTTGAAACAAATTCTGTAGACTTTTTGATAACCGCAAATAGGCCCACATGGGTATTATTCATCAATATTGTTGTTTTAATCATACACCTATTAAACAAATAAGTAAAAAAAAAAGTATATATAATAAAACTAGCCATTCATAATGTTATTATTGTTATTTAGTAAGTAATATTATACGTCTGAATTATACATTCAAATACTCGCCACATACCATTTAGCGTATAATAGCAGTGTTTGACTTGACTGGAAAAAAATAATAAGAAAACTCCGATGACATATAAAAAATGTGCGTTCCTCAGCACATTGATATACACCTCATATTACCGTGGGGGACTTGGTCCCCCACATTACCACATGCCTTAAAAGTGTTATCACAAACCAACAGATATTTCATAATATACCAAAAAGTGCAATTTTCCATCAAAGCTAACAGAATAATTAGCTATTTTATTTTAGCTATATTACAAGCTATAAATCACTTATTATTTTAATAATTTTTTTAACTATATAAAAATGTATCATTAAAATATGTTTGGATTTAAATAATTGTTTAAGTATTAACTAATAAACAGAATAGATATTTTTGAAACTGTTGTGTAAATTTAAGTAAGGAAAGGAGGTCATCTCTCGTCAGCCTGTTGGCTACAAATTTCATTCCATTCTATACGTTGCATGCACTTAAAAAGACCTAGGCGTACATTAAAATGGTTTAAAATCTTTTGAATCCTATTAGAACTTTACTTGGGTACTTAATTCTGCAGGTATCTATTCGAGGATAGCAAAACAATAATTGCTAGTGTTGCTAATAGTTTCAATTCATGGTGCAATTATTATTAATAGCTTTATAACTGCAGGTGTACAAAAATTTTAACGACAATGAAGATGCACTTGAACGCAATTTTCTCATTGTATTTTGTTATTATAACTCATGACCACCTCCATTCAACAGTGTATACTTATTTATACTATTTATAGGTATATGAATACTTATATATAAATATTTTTTATATAAAAGTACATACTAAATATATACATATGCTCGATCCGACCGACCACAATACAATATATAGGTAATACATTATTATATTATATAAGCGTAACAGAAATAAATGACAAATTAAATTAATGATATAATTATAAAATAATTTTGGTTCTTATCAATATTAAAAAATGTTTTAATACATAGTTAAACATCACACATTACTTAAATTTTAGAATATTTTTCAAAAAAACTAGACAAGAATAAAATATTTTACATAATAGCTAGTTAATTACACGTCTTTGTGTTACACCCTGTATTAGGTATAAGGACGTTCTCACGATGCTGTGTGCAAGTGAAAAACTGTATAATTGGATTAAAATAAGCCTTCCATCGACTGCCGCGTAATATGTTTATTTAAAAACTAATTTAATCGTTACAATATGACCGCATATATTATATATTAAAATAGAACCATGGTATTCCATCATTATCCTCATTATACTATTATAATTATCAATGCATAACTGTATATCTATCGTATATTACATAGCCAGCTCATACATGATCGATTCGTGTATCCACGTTAATAAAAAATGCAAATCATTGGTAGTCGTGTAATATAAAATGCAGTATGACGTCGGCAGACCTCAAGGATTTTCTAGTACAACTATACGTAATTGAATGTAAGTTTAAATCCGTCAATGTTTTTGAAAAATTAGAGAAAATCAAGGTTAAAATGAAAATTCTAATGTACAATTACAGCGATTTTTCATAAAAAAAAATGTGGCAATTCTATTCAATTTATTCTTTGGTTAGCTAATAATAATTATTTTTCTTTATCGACCAAGACGGCATAAAAAAATAAAAATCATGATTTAATCAACAGAAGTATATTTTTCAAAACTGCAGTTAAGTTTTAAATCAAATAGGCTGCACGAAATGACTTATACTACTTATTTTTTTCGATTTATTTTTGTTGTTAAAAGTATACTAACTGTGATAAATATGAATTCGTCAGGCTTAATACAGACGATATAATTTTAGTAACTTTGATCCATATGTATAAAAAAAATTAAGGCCCCAAAGAAAAATTGCGGCCGATGAGGCCTTTTGTATGCCAGGCCGACACTGGGTAAGAGTGAAAAAATATATGTTGCCCAGAGGCACACATTATCCAAATGCGCCCTTGGCTACTGTCTACAAATACAGTATCAAGTTAGGTTAGGTATGGTTATTCATCTAAAAATCTTAAATGAGAGGGAGGGCAACATTTTTTATCAGAAAGAAAAACTTAATTTTATACTAAGAAGGTTTATTGGACAACATATTTTTGAAGTTTAAGTCCCTTTGACTTACCTCGTGAATTCATGTCTTAATACATGCAGCTCTACTAATCATTAAGAAATACAAAAAATTAATGCCTTGTCAAATAAAATTACTATATTATTATATTTACCGAACGACGATACAACTGAAATAAAATAGTGGCGCCTATTTATATTTTGTAGACAATTATATGGGTCTTTGGACAGTTCATTGCAGGCTACACTATATTTTGCGTGATTTTACCACTAAATGCATTTACGAATCATAGGGATGTACTAAAAAAATGTGAAATGAATCGATCACGTGCCGTAGAAATATTTTTCACGGAACTGTTTCGTTTCATATTTTTATGTCGGAACAAAATGTCGGTGTACACAAAAAACAACAATGGTATAATAACACTATAATAACAACTACGATACGCGAAGGTATATAATAATGTTTTATAACCGCACATTGACGACATTCGGAGTGAAACGATCTCATCATTTGTTATTTCCTCACCCGTCTGTAAAATCAATAATTTTTTAACAAAAAATAAGTATGATAATAAATAATAATACGAGCACATGGCATTATAATATTTCTATATATATTATATGTTATGCAATGATGGTGTTTTTACATATATTGTTAATTACAAAGGTAAAATATATTTTTATTTTTTTTTTTGTTTTACTACAGACGTACCGCTTGCGAGTACCCTATACCTACGTTTTCTTCTTATTCAATCTAATATATCAGTCGCGTTTTTTAAGGTGCTGCGTTCAGCAGTAGTATAATAATGATACAGCACTGCTGCAGCTGCATGCGATGTAATTTCGCCAGTCGCTCATTAACCATAACGACTATCGTTAATAATTGCTTACCGTAAAATAATCAGCAGG
Source organism: Aphis gossypii (assembly GCF_020184175.1). Taxonomy (NCBI): domain Eukaryota; kingdom Metazoa; phylum Arthropoda; class Insecta; order Hemiptera; family Aphididae; genus Aphis; species Aphis gossypii. The sequence goes on from NC_065532.1 coordinate 10,578,166, forward strand.
CATTTTTTAGTCATTTGGGACATTTTCTTTTATATACGTTTATAAATCACCCAATTACACGCAGTACGTTAATTTTACTCGATATAATATTATTCTATATATGTTAATAGATTATAGGCGCCAATCCTCTAAAGAAATAACCTATAATTAATGGTGCTTAAGCGTCGATCAAAAATTTGCAGAACACAAGCGTATTATAAAAAAACATTAAATGCTTATTAATAAGAAACTATTATAATAGTTATCATTATAATCTGTATGTTTCGTACATCAGTATTTTTAGACATTTTTAATCCGCTTCAATCCAGATATCAAATTAAGAAATACGTAAATGTAACGACTTAAAAATCTACGAGAGAACAATGTGATCGATAATAAATAAATAAAATCGTAAAACATAAAAATGAAAAAAAAACGCAATAAAAAATATTAAAATTATGCGTAATTTATATTATCCTAAAAGAAAATTTTCAAACCGATATTTTTTTTAAATGAGTCTTTGTATAGGTAGTTAAATAACGAATATATATAAAATACCAATTGTTCAACAATTCACGTTTAGATTCGGTGGTTTTTGATAGTGAAATGACCGATAATCAAATTTAAAAGCGATAACATTGTACCTATTTGTGTTTTCTTAGAGATTTTTTTTAAATTAAATTTTAGACCGAGTTATGAGCATTTTTAAATTGTATTATTTTACATACCTATCTTATTAAGTTATAAGTATGGCTAATGACTTTTGATGATAACACTATTTTAACGAAAAATTATTATAAAATTGTTATACTGTATAATAATAAATATATAATATTTTATAGACATAAAATCAATATAATAATTACATTTAAATATCCTACACGATTTTCAAGTGTGGTCTTCTATAATAGTTTTAAAAAGTATCAACTTTATATATACATATTTACTCGTACGTCGTGTGTAACATAATATGCGGTGTAATTATTTTTATTTCTATTATTATTATTATTTTCCGTCCACCTAAATGTCAAATATATTCCCGCGAGATCCGATTTGCGGGGCTGGTGTGCAGGTTGGCGCAGAGGGTTCGCTCGTAGAAAATTATTATATACATAGTGCACGTCGTGTTTTTAACATACAGGGTGATTCTTTTAATGCGATATTTAGTGACGTCCAAATAGTTATTACTTATTAGACTTCGATACCTCAATTTCTTGTAATACTTAAATACTTAATAAATAAAACTAAACATTATAATTGTATTTATTTATCGTAGTTATAAATCATTGAAGTTTCTGCTTCATCTATGAAAGTTACGTAATAAATCACAACGGTTCAATATTATTGAACTCAAATTATCTTTACTTTCACTATTTCTATTTGACAATTTTTTCAATTATCACCTACAATACAATTTTGATTGATATATATTATATAATTACTATCATGAAAATAATATTTTATAATAGGTAGGTATATTATTTTTGCAGTACTTTTTTCAAAGCATTAATATCGCAATTATCTAAGTACATTTCATTTAAATAAATTCTTTTACTTCAAAACGTCAGTTCTATTGATATTTCTTGTGTGTTATAGGCAATAGCAGGTAAATAACTGCAAAAAAATTGTCAGCAATCAAGATTGCACTTAAATTTATGAATACTGTTTTGTACAAAAAGACCTTCTTAATTAGAAATTATGATTAAAATTCCAATTTTTTGGAGTTTTTTTTTTATAGTAATAAAAAAGTAGTAGTATAAACTCTGTAGTAAAGAGAACAAGTTACTATTAATCATGATGACGAAGAACGGGAATTTTCTTATTATTATTCCTTCCAACCAGGTCAGATTAGGGAAAAATTCCAATAATTTTTGTAACGTCTTATAACATTACCTAATATATTACATTGAAAAATAATATCAGAGCCAGAACTACTTATAAATATACCATAGATGAGAATCCGAGAAAACTAAAATAAAAACTCTTCTAACTAATAACCTGCAATATCAAAATTCGTTTATAAATACATTTTTTACGACATACAACCGCATAAAGTTGCTCGATAAGTACGTCCTCAAAAATAACTATTTTAGCCATAACTATATGGATGGAAAAAAATTGTTCTACTCGTCCCGAGAACTATACGAGTTATATGCCTGTAAAAAATTGAAAAATCAGTTCTTCCGTACGATTTATCGCTTTGTTGACTGATGATTATTTTGACATCTCGCAACTATAAAGTCGCAGCAGTATTACGATTCGTGCGCGCTATATAATGACGTCGAAAATATACGATGGAAAAGAAATTATGTATAACGACGAACGTTCTATACGATATTATTATAATATATTATTATTATACTTCCCGAGATATCGATGACTGATGATTCGCCCGCGGTCTTATATATATATATACGTAAGACAACCTCCGTGTATATAATAATATAATATACGTATATATATATAATGATATATCGCGAGTTGCAGCCAGCAGGGTTGGGTCTTTTGTCGTGTCGTACCGCCGAGGGGGTGCGGCTGAGTGTTGGGGGTGACGGTTTGCGGGGGCACTGTATATAGGTATATAATATATTATAGTATAGAACGCAGCGAGTGAACGATGAAGAGGAAAAGCTCCCTCGACGCGGGGTCGCTACAGTAACGACATCACAACACACGCGGCGGCCGGGCAAAAAAAAAAAAAATATATATAAACGATCGTATCCCGCGGGCGCCCGTCGGTGCAGGTATTGATCTCGGGCGCGCTGCTCCCGCCGCCGCCACCGCCGACCGACGACGACCTCCCCCTGTCAGCCACCTCCGCCGTCGAGCTTTCGCGGATCGACGGACGAATGGGCGCGCAGCTTTCGCCAAAATGGCAGATGACGTCCCGACGAGCCGGCGTTCGTGCGCTCCCAGCGGCTGCTCACCGCGAAATGCGCTCGAACCAAGCCGCGTTCGGTTATTTATATTGTAATATAGTATAATATTATTATTATCAATTTTAGATAATATTATAATATATTTAATAATCGAATCGTCGAGTTCGCCCTATCCTCCCCCCCCCCATCCCTGTAGCTTGACGATGTGACAATATTATAGGTATAATCATGTGTTTGTTCGAGTAGTATATAATAAAGCCTATGCGATGACTTATATACATCATCGTGATGTAGGACAACTGAAGCGTTATAAATTGTGGCTGACGGATTAATTATTAGGACATCGTCAATAATATATATTAAGCGTTTTCAAATTCAAACAAAGTCTGAAACCTGCAATTTTGTGAACTAAATAATTGCGGAAAACGGAAATAACCGAGATTAAACACAATATTTTACAATAATCGTTATTCATACAAGGGCCACAACTTCTTCGCCTAGACCTAGATCTATACCTAAATAGATTAATACATTGTAGATTCCACCCTATACACGGCTGTATCGCATGCAGCTGCGGAGTGAAATTATATAATGTTATACTGAAAGTTCACCGACTGCCTAAAGGTACATAAATAAGCCTATACATTATAAGACTATATAAACAAATTAATTAATAATTAATAATTAATAATTAAATTATTACTATATAATAACTATAAACTAACAACCTTTTAATATCACGTTTGGAATCACTTATAAGCGTTTCCACTCGATTTCCGTACATTTTTTATACTTGGACAATGGACAACACATCGAAACGGCACGGAGTATATTAGAATATAATGTTTTAGATTACACATATGCAAAACGCTTATTATAATATGTAGATTATTCAACTACATTATACTGATCTATAAAGCATGTGGTAGGAAGATTAGTGACTAGTGTCGACGTGAGAAGGTGGAGAGGGGTTGTGGCGTTTTAGCGTTTTGGCGAGTTCGTCGAAAATCCATTTGGAAAGAAAAAAAATGATATTCGGGCCAAAAAAAGCGGTCTGCTCTCGCAAAACATTTTATACTTAATACATTTCGTTGTCAAAATTTAAGCCTATACAAGTATATACATTTATGTTGTATATGTATATATTATTTTATTATTTATAATATATTATTTGTGTAAAATGACGTACTCGGATAATATACATATGTATATAAATTATTATTGTGCCGTTTTCGCAGAACGTCTCATATATCGCGCATCTCCGGCGATGCAACCGTTCTGAGAACAACTATACTGACGGATCGTCATCGTCTTAATACAAAAAAAAAATCACGGCACGCTGTGTAATCTAAAAATAGCATATATGATGTTGTATAATAATAATACAATAGTATATTGTGAATCGTGTAATAATATCACCCGCAAAGTCAAATTCGAAATTATATTGTCAAAACTTTAAAACGCTGGGCTATACAACACCAGGAAGAATATTTAAAACGTTATTATATTCTTACTAATCGCAATATTAATATTATATTACTTTACGATACACCTATGGAGTGATACATCATAATATATAAAGGCGAGTGAGAAACTAATTTGAAATTTAAATGTTAAAGAATCGTTAATGAGCTATTTGTAAGTTTAATGAGAATGTGAGATTGACAGTTCTTCTGCGGTCAACATAAGGACAGATACTTATTGCGGGGAATTTTTTTTTAGCGCGAACGGATTTACCTACAAGGCTATATCGAGTAAAACATAAAGCACAGCGTAAGAATCTACGTATATAGTTGTACTGGTGATGGTATATTTTTGTGATCTACACGGAAAAAAATAATTACAATAATATTTTAGTTAAGTAAAATACAGTTGAAATAACTATATTTTTACATTTAACAACTATAATAGTATGTTCAAGTAACTAGTACACAAGTAGTTGATTTATTAAAAACGTATTCAACTAAAATAATGTTGTATTAGGTAACATAATGATTGGTTTAACAATAAATTTAGTTGAAACTATTTAACTACAACTTTTGATTGAATCAACATCAAATTTTAGTTGATTAATTTTGTGAACAATAAAATTTAGTACCGTTTACTATAAAATATAGTTATTTTTATATTTATTTTATTATTTGAGGTTATGTTACTAATTGAGTAATGTAACACTGCACAAATGCGTCACTTAAATACTCTACGGTTGTTACGATTCCACGTGTTTTCGACGCCTCAATAATTATTAATTAATTTCTATTAATTTTTGATACCTGAAGGTAATAACCAGTGTTAAATTATTTAGTTTTTTACAAGTTTTTACGAGCTATAGTCTCATCTATTAAAAAATTTATTGTTCGTGTATCGACGTTGAGTTTTCAAAAATTCAGTCTCCAGTCATACTCATAAAAAAGTTACTGTGGACCTCCAGGTAAGAATATTTTATATAATTGAAATATAATGAATTATTACAATAATGTTTTGCCTTGACCATAATATGTTCACTAGGTTTATTAGCTACATTAATTTACCTAAGTTTCAACAAATATGGATGACTTTACTGTATCAACACTTAAGGAATGGGGTTTTGATAATTTAGTAGACCGTTTTAAAGGTACCTATAATTCTTTGTATATTTTAATTTGTTTTAATAGTAGGTACAATGTTAAAACTAAATTATTATCTTTTCAATCATTTAATTATTTGTAGAAGAAGAAATTGATTCAGAAGCTTTTCTCGCATTGACTGAAAATATGATTGCTAAATTATTACCAACGTTAGGAAAACAATCCAAATTTAATAAAGAACTCATAAAATTAAAGGAAAAAATTAACAAAGAAAAGGTATTTTATTATAAGTATAACCCATTATTTTAATTCTATAATGACTACCTATTTATAAACTTACAAATAATTTTTTTTTAATACCATTATAAATTGCAATTTCTTTGTTAGAGTATTGTGTATTTGAAATAGAACATAACTAAGATATTTTCTATTTAATATAAAATTAAAAATACAGTATTATACTTGATAGTTAATAATTGATTTGACCAAATAACCAATTATTATCAAAACATTTGTACCTAATTTTTGTTGCAAAGGAAACATACTCACTAGTTTCTTCAGATTCTTTGGGATCGTTAACAGATAGCCCAGATTTAGATATAGCCAACTTAGATTTTATTATTGCTAATGGTTCAAATAGTTCAAACCCAACTGTTCAAACTCTATATGGTACGGTATGTGCTGAAGATTTCAATGTGGCAACTGGTTCACAAAATGTGTATACCAATATTTCCAATACCACAGGTAAAATTAACAAGCTGTTCACTATATATTATTATTTTTTTAATTATTTAACTAATTAATTAATATATTTATTCATTTATGAATTTTATTTTAACAACTATGTAAATTTTATATATTTCATTTATTATACTGTAGGGGTAACTACAGAAAATATAAATTCTGGTGACGGTGAATACATTAATAATATTTTAAAAAAATATAATGATGGATTAATGATATTAGATTACTATAAATTTAATAATACTTTGAATTATACAATAAGGAATTTGCTATGTTCAGTCATAATAAAACACGAGTTTCTTAATCAAGGAAATCAACAAATTTCTAAATCTAAATTTATTTATTTAGCAAAAGGTAATATTTATCTATTATAAACTAACAATTATTTTCTCTATATGTTTTTAATATATGTACTTATTATTATTGATTATTTGTTAATGAATTAAAATTAAAATTTACTTAAATCATATAGACTACAAATAAAAATTCAATATAGCAATATTAACAATAAATTGAGATGTAATGACTCATTATATCATATTACCTCATTGACACTAAAATGTAATCATTACTTATTACTCATAGGTTATTTCTAATTAACTATTTATTTTAATAGGTATTTCATCATTATTTTCATCTGAGAATGAAAATACATATTTTACTCCATATTCAAAACAAGGATTGATTATAAGTCCTAATAGAGGAAAGTTGTACGATAAGTACTGCAATTTAAAAAGAAATATTTTGAAACTAAATAACAAAAGAAAATCTGCAGAATCTAATGATAGTCAAAAGCATTTTTCTGAAGGTAGAAATTAATTTGGACATGATTCTTAAAGTTCTTTAAGTGTATATTCATTAGATTAAAATTTTTATTTTATTAGACGACTTTGAAGATTCTCTGAATTGGCTAAAAAATAATGTTGAACCAGAAAATATACTTCATAAACTTTGGAATGAAACTGCAGAATTTCGATTAAATACACAAAAAAACTTAAATGTTATAGATCTTTATCCAGCTTTGAAAAAACCAACCGGTCATTACCTTGTTAGTAAGATACACATAGTAATAATGTTTAACTTGTTCAGTTTAACTGTCTTATTTTAACTAATTTTATGGTAAATTTTAGATTGACTTAGATTTTGGGCACTTGTATCCTGGTAAGGGAATGTGTCTGTTTCAAAAATTTGATTTATTTAAAAAAAAGTTAAACATTTTACTTAAACAGAAACCTATTAAACTTGAGTCGACTTATTCACAGTTTCTTATTAAGCTTAACGATCCTAAAAAGCCTGGCAAGTGAATGTATTGATCAGGCATTGGTTGCAAAGAATTTAATTTAAACATTTTAATCTTTTATAGGAGATGATGATTTGGCTTCACTATTATTACTACCATTTATGTTTCAACCTACAAATGTAGTTCTTAAAAACAAAAAAACTCATCGACCATCCAAAATTGAACAGTCAAGAGCTTTCATTACTCATATTGTTGTAAGTTCATTATTTTAATTTATGATTTTTGATAACTTAAGATAATTTAGAACACATATTTGTTTTATTCTAGTGTGCAAATGAACTAAAAACTTTGCATCAACAAAAAAAAGATCGTGCACTTTTTTTGGGTTTGACTGTTCAACCATATGTTGTTGTAATTGGTGATATTGATGGGTTGGATCCTATTCATGCTTATACAATAATAGACAACACCCAATACTTATTGGAGACTCCTATCAAAGCAGTTGATGTGTGCTTTAAAGCTTTTCATTCGCTGAATCTTGAATATCCTATTGAATCAAATCAAGTATGGTGTTTTATTGAACATTATTTTTATAATATAGTTAACCCTATAAAAGGTAAACAATTTTTATCAATCCAAACTCTTGTAAAAGATTTAAACTCTTGTTCGGATTTAAATACAACTTAAATTGTATAAACAATTTGTTGTTACTATATTATTAAATTTATCTTACTGGAAATAGTATTATAATTTAATATTTTTTTAAAATTTATATTAAAAAAGAAAGATTTTATTACTTGTTACATTTACATTTTTTTCACAAATTATGATTTATATATTAATTATATTACTATAAAGAGAACAATTGTTTTTCTATTTATTCTTTATAAAATTAAAACTTATTATTTTTAAGTGTAAAAAATTAGTTGTTACTATATTATTAAATTTATCTTACTGGAAATAGTATTATAATTTAATATTTTTTTAAAATTTATATTAAAAAAGAAAGATTTTATTACTTGTTACATTTACATTTTTTTCACAAATTATGATTTATATATTAATTATATTACTATAAAGAGAACAATTGTTTTTCTATTTATTCTTTATAAAATTAAAACTTATTATTTTTAAGTGTAAAAAATTAGTTGTTACTATATTACTACATTTATCTTACTGGAAATAGTATTATAATTTAATATTTTTTTAAAATTTATATTAAAAAAGAAAGATTTTATTACTTGTTACATTTACATTTTTTTCACAAATTATGATTTATATATTTATATTACTATAAAGAGAACAATTTGTTTTCTATTTATTCTATATAAGATTAAACGTATACTTACAATATTGTTATATTATAATAATATACCTAATTAAACATTTTATTATTTTAAAATGCCTTATGCTTGTTTTTTATGTGATCAACATCATAATTCTGTTAATGAGTTAATTACACACATTCATATTTATCACAGCATAAATGATATTACACAATTCATATGTAAATATCCCAACTGTTATAGAATATTTGGAAATTTAAATTCTTTTAAAAAACATTTAAACTCTAGTCATCGCCATGGATTTAATAACCACAATAATCACAATTTAAATAACATTACTTTAAATTCAACAATTCAACCAGAATTTGGCAACATAACTAATTTACCAACAATAGATGAAACTCTTATTTCAAAAACTTCTGTTAAATCATTAATTACTGTAGATTACTTAAAACAAGAATTACAAAAAAATGTTTTACAATTGATAAGCAAATGGTATAGCAACAACTCAATACCTAGGAATATTGTGCAAACATTACTCGATGACATAACAAATTTTAATAATTCTTTTTTAAATATATTGAAACAAAAAATTATTGATGATACTAGTCATTTTGAATCATGTCAAATTAACACTGGAGAATATATTGAAATATTTGATTTAATTTTAAATCCATTTGTTGATGTTAAAAGTGAATATTTACGACTTAAAACATTAGAAAATATGGGTTTGCTTGTACGACCAAATCAAGTTGTAGTAGGTGAACGTTTAAATGATAGACTACTAGAAGGTAGAATTATATTAGAACCTAAATCTGTAGAAATCACATTAATTCCTCTTAGATTAGTTTTTAAACAAATTTTAGAACATTCAAACTTTTTAGATGTAATGTTGGATAACTTAAAATGTTTAAAAGAAAATGTTGACCCACATATAATTTATAGTTTTACCCAATCAAAACTTTGGAAAGATAAAATCTATGGCCGTGAAAATAAAATTATTATACCTCTATTTTTGTATTATGATGATTTTCAAGTAAATAATCCATTGGGAAGTCATGCAGGTTCACAAAAATTAGGTGCTGTTTATATATCTTTTGGTTGTCTTCCACCGGAACTTTCTTCTTTAATAGATAATATTTTTCTTGCCTCTCTTTTTAAAACTGATGATTTGAATACTTTTGGTAATAAAATAATATTTAAAGATCTCATTGAAGAATTAAAATTCTTGGAAATTTCAGGGATAGATTTAACTGTTAATAACAAAAACTATAAAATATATTTTTCTTTAGGTCTTATTATTGGTGATAATTTAGGTTTGCATACAATTTTAGGCTTTGTTCAAAGTTTTGTGGCATGTTATCCCTGCAGATTTTGCAAAACATATAGAAATGTGTGTCATACACAAATAGTACAAGATGATAATAATTTAAGAAATACAACTAATTACTCTACTGATGTATTAACCAATAATGTTTCCATCACTGGGGTAAATGAACTTTGTGTTTGGAATCAAATAGATTCATTTAGTGTAACAAGTAATTACAGCGTAGATATCATGCATGATTTACTAGAAGGAGTATGCATGTATGATTTAGGGTTTATATTAAAAGAAATGGTTTTCAATTTAAAATATTTCACCATTGAAACATTAAACAACAAAATTGAGTCATTTAATTATGGTCCAATAGATATTAGAAATAGACCCCCTCTAATATCTAATGAAAATCTTAAACATGGACATTTAAAAATGTCAGCTTCAGAAATGTTATGTTTCACTAAATATTTGGGGTTGATTATTGGAGATATAGTTCCTGAACACTCTGAATTGTGGCTATTATATATTATATTAAAAAAAATTCTTGATCTATTGCTATGTAAATGGGTTAAGAAAGAAGACATACTGTTACTCAAAACTCTCATTACAGAACACCATGAGTTATATTTACGATTATCTCATTCTAATTTAAAACCAAAGCATCACCACATGATTCATTACCCACTAATAATTTCACAATCAGGGCCATTATCACAGTTTTGGTGTATGAGATTTGAGGCAAAACATAAGGAGTTGAAAGAAACAGCTCATTCTATAACTTCTCGAAAAAATATAACTTTAACTTTAGCTCTGAAACAACAACTCCAGTTATCTTATCGACTTTTAACAACAACTAAAAATGTATACTCATCTAATATAGATTTAGGACCTATCATAACATTACCTCAAGAAACAATAACCTTATATAATAATACAATTACATTCATGTCTACTCAGTTTGATTTTTATAAAGACAATATAATTTTTCTTTCATGGATTCGTTTGAAAGGGATTTTATATAACACTAAAAATATGTCAATAATTCTGTGTCTATCTCAAGAACACAACATGTTACCAACATTTGGAAAAATTGAGTCTTTATTTGTTGATTATTTAAATAAACCATATGCTATTTGTAAACAATTTAATACTTCATACTTTGATGATCATTTCCAAGCATTTAATGTAACACTTACTACAAGCTTTGTATGTATTTCTCTAGAAAATTTACAATGTGTTTATCCAACTCATCATTGTAATATTTCCAGTGGCTTAACATTTATTACTTTAAAATTATAAAATTTAAGTTACCTATCTAAATATGAATTTGGTGTATACTTAAGTAAAAAATGTATAATTATTATGTGTGTTAAATAAAAATGCTATTATTATTACTTATTATGTATTTGTATATTTATTTATTTATCCTTAAATATTACATGTATTTATAAAAAAACAAAAAATGATTAACTATTGAATCAAAACTAGTATGGTAATTGTCAATAGAATAGTAGATATTTTGAAGTTAATCCAACTTAAAATTTATAGTTAAAAACTAGTATATTTAATTATACATTTTAATTACTGCCACAATATTTTTATGCCAAAATGATTAACTTTTATAGTAGAATCAACCTAACAATTGGTTAAATGAACAATAATAAGTAACGAGTTTTTATAGTTATATGAATTAAACATAATAGTTATGATATAGTATATAATTATATTGTTAAAATAACTATAAAAGTTTAACTATTTCAATTTAGTATTTGGAACTAAATTTATAGCTGTCACATATGTAATTATAATTTATTGTTAAATATACTGTAATTATAATTAAATTAACTATCTATTTTTTTCCGTGTACTCGATCGTCGGAGTCACGGGCGTATATAACAAGCTCTCCGGTTTTTACATTGGTATAACGTACAACACACAATAGCTATTACATAATAAAATAAAATAATATATTATACGCAAGCGTACACTGGTTTCCGCTATATTTTCGTTCGTATAGAAGAGCGCGACCATGCTGCAGCGCACGAGAAAAAAAAACAATAAAGAATAATATTAAAAATCTAGAAATGAAAAACTCGGCAAGCGTTATTAGTAGGTATCTATAGCTGCTGCTTGCCTGCTTACCGGCGGTAACCGTGAACTCTGTATACATAAAAACGTAAAATATTATTATGTGATCAACGTGTATGCGCGCGCGTGTGTGTGTGTTGGGGTCAGAGCGTATACCATATGTATATTATGCGATATATTCATGAATGATAATGCGCTGATACAGCACGGGGAGAGAGACTCGCATGCCACTTATTAGACCGTCGAACAAGGATAAATAACGGAGGGGAAAAAAACCAGAGTGTCGTTGGTCTGATTAATTAATTCCGAATCGACTTCCTGGCCGACGATGCCCATCCGCCAAGATAAATCGCACCACCATTGTTCTTCGGACGACATTTACATTTTCGGATAGTGTACATCACAATAATATAACGCGTAGCTGATAATAATATTATAATAATACGAACGCGTAAAACGACCGACCGCGTAAATGCAGCGATACATTATTATTCATATACTATTTATTAGACTGTTGACTCGAATCGCTCAGAAAATACAACGAAAATCCTTTAAAGCCAATATATAGCGGTGAATCTTTACGCACGCTTCCCACTTTAATACTTTATATATTATTCTGCTATTTACCTAACTGTACACCGATTATGTGTTTACCCGTTGTAGATAGACTTAATCCATTATTTTATCGGGTTATGAGAAAGAGTTGATAAAAATTCCATTCCATAAATTCTCCGTTGTAAATTATAGAGATAAATGTAATTAAAAAACTACCCACCGACGACGGACGAATGAACATAGTCACGCAACAATACGTGCTGCAGTAGCGATCGTCTGCTGCAGATTCGGCCCCAGAAAATAACTGTGTAAACTAATAAATTAATAATTTGTTGAATATTGTTAAGTAAAACGAACGCAAGTGTACTGTGTTATTGTATCGATACGTTCGAAAAAATCTATAATATATCATGATATCACTCTTTCTCCCATATCCATGAGCTGCAGACCCTAAAGATTCACAGTAGGTATATAATAACATAGTGGGGCCTATACGTCGCGTTTATTGTTTTAAGTGCGAGCTCGAGTCGTAAATCATACATCGAGATGACAATACACAAATATAACGCAACAATATTTATTTGTAAGTGTAACGCTGTAATTGTATTATACAGATGTTTCGACGGTGGTTTACTCATATATTATATATTATGCGTCAATAAGTATAATAATATTACATCAATTTTATGGGCAAACAAGTCGACCTAACTTCTATTGTATATGTGTGTATGGGAATGGGTTGTACCTGCGTGAGGATTTAACAATAATTACTGTTCACCGAAATTACATTTGAAATTATGTCGCGTAAAACGAGCTTAATGCGACTAAAAGCCACAATTATATTATTATTATTATTATTATAATATCATGTCATACGCGCGTGTGTGTGATGTGTCAAAAAAGATTAAAAACGTGAACGTTCTGTCAAAGTGTCGAATTTTGCAGTTTTAAGCGACTTTCGAAACGATCATTCGCAAATTCCTATTATAATAATACGTGCGAGGTCACCGATGCGGTAACACTAGTTTTCAGAAGAATAATGACGTCAAATATGTAATAATATTATAAAATACTAAACACGCGTTATCTGTCGATATAACATACATTATAAAGATATTATGTGATTCACATGGACCATTATCTGCCATTCTAGAGTTTTTAACGATGACATTGAATTGTTTACGACGAATAATTTGACTCGTGGCTTAAATACAACACTTATATAATAGCTTGTTGTGAGATTTTGTCGTATTAGGTACGTTCATTTTTTTTTTTTTTTTTTTTGACTATGTAAGCGAACTATATACTGATAGATATAAATAACATAGTTTAAATATTTAACAGTACTGCCAGTAAATCATTATAGCAATGAGTGATGACTAATGAGCATACAATAATGATTGGCGTGTATATTTATAATGTATAGGCATTCGGGTTTAAGTTATTATTTCCCCCCAAAATGAAAAAGATATAAATAAATAAAAACATCTAAAAAAACAATCTAAATCAAATCAAAAGTTTCTGATCAAATCAGAGTTGTTATGAGTTTTTTACTAGTCGAAAGTTTATAAAATAATGTATTTTGTATGAAATATTAACAATAAAATATAATATTGATAATAATTTGATAGGTTTTGAAAAAAATCTATTACACAATATAATAAATTTATTATTCACCTCTAAAGCACTTCTCCTGTATACAGTAATAATAATCTAGAACCACAAAATAATAACGATCCAATGCAATCTAAAAGCGATTACAATGATTTTCGCATGTACACTATATACTGTTTTAACACACCACACACACACACACACACACACCACACACACACACACACACACACACACACACACACACACACACACACACACACACCACACACACACACACACACATACACACTAGTATACTATATTTAAATATATGCAAAATATGAACAATTTCAACGAAAATTTACCTTGTTTTACTACGTAGCAGTTTATCCTTACAATGTTCAGTGCCCTCCGCATGACTTTATAATATAATATTATATGCTCAACTCAGCTGTTTCGTTATCGATCTTGCAGGTCTATTCTTTCCTCATGACATATTATCCAGGTGAGTTGAGTGACTGCAATTCTACATCCTTCCTTATAATAGCTGACAATAACTCACAACTATATTCGAATATACCAAGGTACCTACAAATCACAAATCGATAAGTTTTCTTTGTTTTCTCTTATATCGTTCAGTATATTTCAGTTATATTATTACGCATAATGCATTTGAGCGGATCATTTAAAAACATTGTAATGTGTTTGTGCGATCTTTTTTCACACGAGGTGATACATTTTTATCAATGCATTTTTCTTCTTATTTTTACAGACTCGGGACTTCCGAGAATTCCAACGGTATGATTAAAAATGCATTGTAGTTATTTTTAATATTAAAAATCACGAATCGAGTTTAAAATTTGAATTGTTTAAATCATTATAAAAACTATTAATTCTTTGCTGTTTTTCCTTATCAAACATCACGTACCTCGTAATACACATTGATTACTATATAGTAAGATATTCCGGTGTATTATGATGGACAGCATAACACTCGTTCAAGCACATTGTTTTTCTCGTGCGGTTATAAAACGAATGCCATTAAACGCATTACACTCGAACAGGGTGTGTATGTACAAAACGATGGAATAAATGACGTGGAATTAAAATATTTTATAAGATACCTATACCATTTTATCGCATCAACCCCGTAAAAAACATTATCGTACAGAACTTACACATATTATATAAAATAAATGTAATGTACCTTGTACCGTGTATACGCGTAAATATATATATGTGAATTTGAATATGACTTGTACACACTCGACAAGCCCGTAGTAACACCTATTATAATAATACATTACTACAGTGAATACGCGACGCGTACACCTCTATACGTACAAGTATATAATACATTGAATGTGCGTCTACAAGGCTAAAGCGTCCGTTAGAACAGGTGTCGTCTCATCCGATCGTTTCCTTTCCGCCGTCATTTCCTCCGCACGTTTATTATATATATATATATATGAAAATACCGACACACACACTCTCTCTCATAACAATAATATTATAATATATAATATTATGTGTATGCGTACCTGCAGCGAGTCGATATCAGAATGTCCCATTAAGAGCTCCTAACGTTTTTAACGTATATGTAATATGTAATATTGTTATACATTATTATCATCATCATTATCATTACTACCTACACGGTATATCGTATATATTATAATATAACGCACGAGCATTGTGTGTCTCTGGGAACCTGCATGCATGTGTCCGCCCTTGCCGGTTTTTAAGTAATTTTTTTCCCCCCCGACCGGACAAATTTCTGGTCGACAGTGGGGTCTAGACACGAATAACAAGCTACTGCACTGCAAATATATAATGTGTAACCGTGTTACACATTATAAAAATTAAAAAAAATACCATACGTGTCAAATAAAAACATAAAATAATGTGACGTGTCGTAGAATATAATTATTCGACTGCAACGCGAACGATTCCCCGTCTAGATTATATGATATCGTTTTAAATTTTATTTTTTCACCATTCCACGGGGAAACATATAACAAGCTGGATTTAGATGTCACATCGTTATTACAGCGAAACCGTGACCCTTGTGAACTTAGCATTCGATATTTAAAACGATCTAACAAATTTGTTATATAATATTTAATACTATAAGTTGTAAGAAGTTGTTAGTCCACTTTCAAAGTTTGTTAATGATAACTTCCCAATTATTTTTCTGAAAACTAGCTCAATGTTAATATACTCATTATACTCTAAAATTTACAATGTGTATCCAAACTTGTCCTTTATATCTTATAATTAAAATCAATAAACATTTTTAATGAAAAAAAAAATGATTTTTTTTAAAATTTAAATTCTTTATATTCTTTTTACCTATATAACAACTTTAGCATCTTCTTCTTGTTAGTATATAGAAAAAGGTATTAACATTATTATTAGTAATAAATAATAATGTATCTACCGTGTCCGTGCGTGTGAGTAGATGTAGTTTGGCGAATTCAAATAAAAAAAAACTATTACCACTTGAGCTGCTTTACATCGTATACCAAATTTTATTACCGTCAAAAACATATTGGCACGAGCATATTATAATAAAATTAGTATACGATCTGCTGCAGGCTGCTGCTGCTGCTGACGTAAATAAAGAGTGAAAGACGCGCACAGCAGATGACGGCGGCGATCAAAAACGTACACACGACACGGATGCAGCTCTATACGTACGATAATCGTATACTCGGTAATTGCACGGTCGGTATATATGATGTATAGGTAATATTATAGGTAGGTGTATCTATATATTATTATTTATATACGTATAACTGGTACTGCTGCGGCAGAGAAGGACACCTGCTGCATCAGATAACAGAGATGGAGCAGCTGGCGAATGACAGATGGCGCGTGTTCGACGTTTATATCGTTATTTCGAGTTTTTTTTACCATTTAAATATACACAACGAACGCGCGTCTCGGGAGGCTGTATAGAAGTGTGCATATATTGGACCAGTTTTTTCTCTATACACTCGTTATACCTATACTTTGTAATCGCTCGAAACAAGACGCGTTGTCATGACATATTGTGTGTGTTGCCTACCTTTGTGGCTACTTATGTATATAAATATACATATATTTTATTTTTTCATAGTGAGTCATATTATATATATATGTGTGTGTGTGTGTGTGTGTGTGTGTGCGCAGACGTTATAATAAAAAAAAACGTTCGAAAATATTAATATTAAAACGATAGGACAACACGAGACGCGTGGCTTGGAATATACGCGCGAGATGCAGAGCACCGAGCAGCAGCAATTCGATACTGTATACTGATCGACTGTCATCATATAATATTTAATTAATCATTTCGACACACGCCAATGTCGTTGTTCGATGGAAAAAAAAAATATTAATATTACTTATGAGTATTGACGTATTACATTATACTATATATTATTATAATGTAATTATTAAATGACTTTATAATATTATATATGAAATAAAATTAAAATAAATAACATTTTTATATACATTTTTTTCATAAGTAAATCCTGTTTTCAAATAATTTTTTTTTAAATAAACTCAAAAGATTTTACCACCCATAAAAATCCACTACCCAAAAAACTACTAGTTTTGCCCTGTTATTTTTAAAATATTTTTAAAGTCCTCTCCTTCTATACTCCACACCTGTATTTTAAATTATTGTAACGGTCAGTATATTTTTTGGTTATTTGTTTTTTTATCCTACACTTACACATTTTGCTCAAACAAGGCTATTATTGTTTCGATTATAGACTGACTGCATGCCGTCAAACGTTTTAATAATTTATACGCTCAACAACGCACTCGATACCTATGTACATTCGTGGTGAATGATTGTTGTTCGAAATATATAAAACCGACAGCAACAAAAATATAAATTTGTTGTCCATAGTAACGAATCATTGATTTCGTGTCGTTATCAAAAACAACCAACACCTACCGAATTACCTATACGCATACTATCTAACAATATGATCATCATATTATATTATGTGTTCACCTGATTTCAAATCTCACGGAAACGAATATTTATAATAGTAGCCAATGGCGAATAATATTTTAAACATTATTTAGATTCTATAAAATGCAATAATAATCTATTCCAAATTTTTCTAATTTTTTATGTTAAGAGTAAACTTACATTTTCTTAGGAACCAGAGTTGACGATGAATTATTCGATTATTATACATAGATAAAATTACTGTAAACACACAATATACCTAATACCGTGACAATATTATTAACAATGTACGTTAAATCACGTTAAACCATCATTAAATCGTACGAATACCTATGTATCTGATGTAGTCAGGCATATACTGTTATCGAACTTATTTTAAATGACAGCTTTTGAAATCTATCTTCTACAAATATATCAGATGACAATGTGTGTTCACGATGTACCTACTACAGATATTTTAAATACCAAGTATAATGTTTGATGTGTAAATATTTGTATTCAGTATTATATAATAATATGCATACTCAGATAATTTATATTACATATTATGTAGGTATAAAGTTAAAATGGGTATAATGTTTCGATGTTTATATGTTTATTGAAACTATATTAATTTGTTTTATTTAAATTTTAATAATTTATACTACTCTTTTCAAAATAACGGAAATAAAAACAATTCTAAATTAATCACAAAAAAAGTATTAAATCAACAAAATTTAATATTCATATAATTATATTTTTTGTCAATTTCCAATCAGAAATTAGGCTTTATAAAATAGTAAATTATAGCTATAGCGGGCTATCCCTATTCTTACGATAGTAAAAGTTATAAATTGTAATGTACCTATTATAATCACAAAATATTTAATATTTATCGACTTCAACCATACACTACCATTTGTATTGGTTTTAAAATGTTATTTTTCATAAAAAAAATCAGCGTTTTATTATTTTAAAATATATCATATTTGGATAATTTTATATTAATAAACAAAATTTTTGAAAAAAACAATTTTCTTTTTTTAGAGTATTTAAGTTTTATAAATAATTAGTTTGATGCTAAAAAAATATATTCTGGTGTATATTAATACACCAGAATACAAATATTATACTTTTAAAAATTAAAAGTATCAAAAAATAAATAAACCCTATGTTTTTCGGGTGGTTAATAGAACATTGATACTATTGTGCATGCATAGTCAATATTTAAAATAGGTAACTAATAATAGGTACGTTAGTATTATGATTTTCTCGAAGGTCATGAACATATTAAAATAAATGTCTGGACTCAGGATTTTTAAATAGTATTTAAATTCATAACTCCAGAAAATGTATATTATATACTCGTAATTTATACTCACTACACAACATTTTGAATTATGGCTGCAATGAGCCATTTCCAGTTTAGCTTAACATTAATTTGCATAAATTATTGTGTGTATTTACATCCTTGTTATAGTAATGATGTTAAGTTATTTAATTGTTTCGTATATTCTGATATTGAACCACTATATGCATTGAATCAACTCCTGTATTATATTTCATAAAACAATATAACGTATAATAGGCATACCAGCTATGCATTCGTAAATAATATATGTATTTTTTTTAACAAACACCTCTACATCTCAACGGAAAATACAAACTACTTAAAATAATATTAAAAATTAAATTCAATTATATTGATTTGAAATCAAACTCTACAAGTTATAATATGCAATATACATCATTTAAAATATGATTAATGTACACGCAAGTCGCAACACAATAATAATAATAATAACTCATTTAATACTTAATATCTATAGTAGGTAAAATATATACTATCTATAGGTACTTACTACGTACGATTAAGTACGGTCTTTCTCAACTATAGTTATTGTGTTATTTTATTCAAAAATAAAAAATTGTTTTTCGTGTAGCTGATAGATCTTCGTCTAGAAACGTACGAAACCGCATTAAACGAAATAAAAAAATAACAACAACTTTTTGCAGATTGATTGTACCCAGTGCGTTGGTATGAAAATATTTGACAGATTAACTGCTACTTTACGCGGTGATAGAATAATGTATAATAATTTATTGTATTACTCGACCTATTGGTATTTCGCAAGAAAAAAAAACAATTATTTTACATTGACATTGAACCGTAAAATTACGGTATTGATATTATTATATTATCCAATAAAACGTATTGAAATTTAAAATAGATTGTCCGAGAGAAATAAAACACAATATAATTTATTTACCTATACATGCGATATCACAAGAGCTTTATGAAATATGCACAATGCATATATTACATAATTATTATTACCGTTGTTGTGATGATTGACTCTCTGTCACCTGACAGTATAATATTATAATTCGAACCGCTAATGTTTTCTTAACGCTACGATTACAATAATCTGAATAATCGTAGGTATAGGTATTATATAAAACATTCAATAGGTACCACTATTATAATATTTGTTGTTTGCTTGTTGTAAAATCAGATCTCGACTAGACGCGAAAACAGACAATGTCGTATATAGTTAATACCTATCTATATAGGTATATATTATTGTAATACTGTTGTTAAAATAAGTAGATATTATATTTTAACATATTTCGTATTATGTATATTCATTATTATGCATTATAAAAGTACCTATACTGCAGCAGTGCAGTGTTGACTATAAATATTAAATTGCGCACGTATCGCAGGACAGTATAAATATAAATGTTTTAGTCATAATTATTATTGTGTAACACATTCTCGTCCTAGTCGCCACGATATTGTTATAATCGTGCATCAATTAATACGACGGCTGTAAATTAACGAATAAAATGCGATTTGCTTGTAATTTGAAATATGGTGTTTATATTTACTTATATTATTATTTGACAGTTGATACTTGAATGATTCATAATTGCATTTGCGTGTTTGTTTCAACTAAAGTTAATTCTGAATTATTATATACGTTGTAAAAACGAATCATCGAACTATACGCGTCCATTTGTTTATAAACAACGCGATAATATAATAATTTTTATTACATGATTTTTGACGGCAGGATAGGATTTTAGCAGATTTTGTACAACGATTATTATATACTAATATCACTATTATGTATAGAAATGATTTTAAACACCTAATAAAAACAAAAATTATTACGATTATACTTTAATGTAAGTTCCAATTTGTTATTATTTTAAATTATAATCCAATTTCAATAATATTTAAAGCGCATAATACTTTTATAATCTGAATCTTTGATACACATTCCTATACTTAATTATATTATGTACTTATTTTAATTTTGGTTTTGAGTAACGATTTAGAAAGCGTAATTATTTAAATTAAATTACTGTATTATGTTATACCTAATTTATAATCTGCAGGTCTAGACATGAGCTAACAAGTAGGAGGCTCACAACAATCAAGTATCAGGCTACAGGACCATTATGCGGATGATCTAAGACAGAAGACAGTGGTTTCCAAAAAATAGTCTGCATGACCGCATCACAGGACCATGTCAGGAAGTCCGTGGTTATACTTGACTTTTACTAGATGGCTAAGTTGCAGGCTTTAGTTCGTGATGCCAACGACACACGTGGTTAAAGAATTTTTTCTTCTTTTCAATTTTAAGCCTAATTAAAACGTATACATGTGCAGAAAGAGAAAAAATTCCATAAACAATAAATACAAAAAAAGTATCACCGTAACTGGTCCAACTAAGTTTTAGCTAGGGATCTGTAGTTTAATTCTAATTAAGGACAATAACTGATCTGAAAAATTTAGGTTAAAATCTACTCCGGGAGTATGGTACTAGCTAATTTCTACATGAAATTGTTATGTGGTCGCTATTTTAATATTATTATGACGTGTGGCTTCAACTCGTCGACACTGTCACACTAAACACAGT
The DNA here is from genome assembly GCF_020184175.1 of Aphis gossypii. NCBI lineage: Eukaryota > Metazoa > Arthropoda > Insecta > Hemiptera > Aphididae > Aphis > Aphis gossypii. The sequence goes on from NC_065532.1 coordinate 10,600,299, forward strand.
AGTCGCAAACGCTATAGTATAATATACAGAGTGATTCGCTAAACATGCTCGTCAATATTCGTTATTTAATCATAAGTTGATTCAAATTCAAATTTTTAGAATTTTTAAGTACCTACGGTCTACACTCATGGTCCGTGGACAACATTTTCAATTATTTAGAGTTTTTTAACAGCTATATTAAATATAAATAATTATTTTTATATTAGATAAAAATACATTTTAATAATTCTGAAACTATATATCGATTCGAATTACAATTCAGATATACATCGCAATCATCTGCTTTGATAACTCGCAACGAAATAAGTCGGTTCTCGTTTGCAAAAATTAATAAGTTTGCAGTATTATAGTCACGGGACACCATCCTAAAACCGTATTTTAAAAAAAAAAAAAAACTAAATTATTCAAAAAAAAAAGCTATGACCGTTGAAAGTGGGTATACTTAGCAAACCCCGCAACAATCGGAATTTGAATAAATTTATTTATATATTAAATTAAAACATTGCGGAGCGAACACGGCCGGCGCCGCGAATCACCTTGCGAGTACATTATACGTTAATAATATATTATACAGAACCGTTGCGTATCGATCAAAAAGCCGAGAAGCCAAGTATACGGGGAATAACGTACAACTACAGCTCTAAACGCGCGCGCACACATTATACACACACGCACACACATGTCGTCGTATACCGTGTACTCGGGAGGGGTTTCATCTTGTGTAACGTGCGGGTCAGCCCGGCCGTTTTACACGTCGAGTAAGTATAGAGGAGGCCCGCGTGCAGGTGAGCGGTATATACGCTGTGCACCTATATATACTCTGAAAGTCTGAAATATACATCCCGGTTCGGCGGCCCCCGGAAAATCGGTCGATAACCAAGACGACGACTTATCTATACATGCATATATATATGTACTATTATTATATATTATCGTTGTACGCCGCGCGCGTGCTGTGTATATATCGCGTATTGGGGTTGTGGGGGGGGTGAACGGCGTTTTCGGGAGGGCGGATTTCGTGTTGATACATACGTAGCCATGGCGACTTTTAGCCCGTAAGCTGAAAACGCGTCGAGGAAAACTCTCCCCCTACCCCCGTCGCATACATCCCGAACAAATATATATAGCCGAGTATATATACCCGCTGTGTAGTAGCGTACCTACGCGCGAACCGACCGATCGCACCCTCCGTTCCACGCACCTACGCTGCAGCGGTGTACGCGCCGAGAGAGCCGACGGACGGGCGGCTGGTAAAAGCGCTCTGCGACGGACGACGAAATCGTATACATATATAACAATGTACGTTTCGGCGGGGTGTGTGTGTGTGTGTGTGTAGGGGGTGGTTGCGCATATATATATACGCCTGGTGGCTGCGTGTTCCGGTGAGTCAACCGTCCGCACGAAAGACCTGATGACGAAATGATAAATAAATATATATATATATATATATATATACCCGCTATGAATGTTTTATGTGTGTATATAGGTATAAACCGCGCCTAACCCGCGGTGGAGACTATATATACCTACCTATCTCCTCTCCCGCCCGCGCACCATCGCCGCCGCCGAGAGCGTACACACACAAACGCGCGCGCGCGCACCGGTCGTAGGGGTAAAAGGGTGGGCGGTAAAACGGGGCGAAAAATACTCGCGTGCTCCACACATATACTTGCACCCTCCCTCCCGCTGCGAACCACCCCGTCAACCCCTCCGGTGACTGTAAAATACATATATATACGTATACGGCGTCTATATAATAATATTATATTATCCTCGTCACGTGTAATAATATCATATCTCTAGTTTTCGTACTTTTTACGCGTATTACCTATATATACGTATGTATTATATACGCCACCGCACGAATCATTGGCCCGTGTGCGATGCATTGTGCCGCGTTTTATCAAACGAATAATAATAAAGTAAAAAACAATCTCACTAATAAAACGTACCTCCGAATGTGTATGCGCGTTAGCATACTATAAAAAATATAACGCATATTATTATGATATCATAATAATTGTGCACAGGGGTGGCGATCGAGAAAGAAAACCCTAATAATATATACAAACGAAAATAAAAACAAAAAAACGTTCCGTGCGTTTTGGTCGTATTAAGCGTGTGCGCTTATATGTACCAGTCGAGTCGACTCCGGGTGCAATCCTCGTCGCAAGTTTTCCAATTAACTAAATTAATACCGAAAATAAATATTTGTTAGATCGCATATTATTAAAATATACACGCCCCTCGCGATAAACGTTTGGAATTATATACTTAAGTACACTTTAATATGTAATACAATGTGTCAATGTGTCATTATTTTAACAACTGAGTATCTAGTGCAAAAACTATAATTTTTTTTTTTCGAAAATTAAAAGGTATATTAATAGTATAAGTTTTAAATAAGCATTTAGGTATGTAGTCTTTATTTTTTACTTTTATAGGTATGATGTCTGCTATTGAACCCACTATTGACTTTTGATTTGTAAATGACAATCTGTGTTATGTAGTCTGTATAATAGAATAAACATTTTAGAAATTTTAGTAAATGGTATTTTTTTAATTATGTTAAGCAAGGTTAGGGTACCCAGCAAAATACGAAGTACAGTTCTTCGCTCATTTAAAATTTTTAAACGATTATTGTCTAATATTTGATATTATTGATACAGGCATAACATTTTATAGAAAAATATTACACTTTATGAAATTATAAAATAATATATCCTAGAGTTTAAAACTCGAATTATTAAGGTCAGTAATGAATTCTTTAGCAAATATTACAAAACAAGGTTGCAATTAAAATTATATAACTAAACGTATCTTAAATATTCATAAAAATATGATTTTTATCCTCGAAATAATTAATAATTATGAATGATTTATGTAAAAAAATATGTTGTCTTGTTATACAATGTACATTGTACTTTGTACCAATACGCAAATTTTTTTTTTACGTTTTTGATCGAAATCACTGTTGTTACATTAAACGTGTAAAATAGAAAAACGGATGAAATCAATATAATAGGATTTCCTACACATTCAATTATACAATAAATAAATTATAGGTATGTGTAGTATATATTAATATTTTATATTATAATTATAATTATAAATATTTATATATTATAATATAATAACATGATAGCCTCAAAAACAATATTATTGTAACTATTAACAATCCTATAATAACGCATCATATTTTTTAATAGTTTTAAAGTATTTAATGTTATGATATTGGTTTGATAAAAACAACCAATTTCCTGACTAGATTGAAATAATAAAACTAGATACCGCATGTTTAATAGCTATATTACGAGTATATATGCCATACGGGAAAATGTATATAATTATTAATTGCACAATTATTTGATTGGTGAGCTTAAAAAATTTTGAAATCTCCTTCAATTCTTTCACAGAATGTGAACCAAATCGCTTATTAATGCCTAATCAAACCGTATGAAATATAATATATTGATTAATAATATGATTAATAATTATACGATGTATAATGTATATAATATGCGTGACTGTGCACAGTATAGGTACGTACTTAAATATCGATATGGTTGCAACGATCAATTTGAGACTTGGGCCGCTATGAACTCATGTGTGACCATTATTATCATACTTCCGGGCAATCGTTATATTTTTGATTACACAACTTGAAATTAATTTTAAGTTACTCTGCAGTAAACAATTTATACTACTAAAATGTTTATTATCGATTTAAATGTTCACGTTTTAAGATTACTTAAAAACAAATAATTAATAATAATAAAATGTATACATTTTTTACTCTCTTATTAGTTGTAATACAATAATAATGTCTCACTATTATAATACTTATATGCATATGCATAATAAAATTGATAAATATAATATTAAATTGAAATTATTTGTTTAGTTAACATTATTTTATTCATCATAACGTATTGCAAAATCGTAAGGTAATATATTATAGTATTTTTAATACCAATAATAATCAACTTTATATTAAGGGCCAAACATTATATTAGGTATAATAAGATAAGAGTAGAGTATTAATTGTATTTGAAACCGAGAAAACATCCCTGAAAATATGATCAATTTAAAAGATTGTTTGCGTAGTTGCGTGTAGTGTTGGACAGTTTCTTATTAAATGACTATACTTCGAATGGCAGTGGTCATATATATATATATATGTTTACATGCAACCTTTAAGTTTATTAAAGTGTCCATCAAACGACACTATATTTATTTTTGAGGATTTCAATTATTAATTTTAGTAACGGTTGATAATTCAATTGATTAGATTGACTTATTCAACTTACAATATTCTATATGACGATTTACCAAGCACGATCACTCCATTTTTTTTCTTTTAATAATGCATATGAATTATTAAGGACCAAATTTTCAAATATTTAGATTTTTTTAACACTTAAAGTGTTAAGTAACAATACCAACTTATTTTTTTCTATTAAAAACCAACCTCATTATCTATAAATTATTAACCAGATGTCTTCTTTAAAAATGTCAATATATCTAAATTAAAATTCGAACCAGTTGTTTTCGAGTCATTTAACTTTATATGTATTAAGGTTAATACAAATAAACGATAACAGTTTTGGAAGATGCTATTTTAAAATTATTGTAATTAATATTTATCGATCAATATTTTATGATTCGTGAAAAATGTCCTAGTATAATAAATAGTAAATACTTACTAGATTTATTATTAAATCTACCAATTTTATATATTTTTAAACTATTTTTAAAGTCTATTAAAAGTAGTGTCAAACTACTTGTTTGAACGTTATTATTAAAAAAAAAAAAAACCATCTGCTTAATAATTTACAGTAAAAAGGTTAGTGCTCATTTGAAAAAAAAGTTTGTATAAACTCCTATAAAATGGTATAAAAAATATAAATAATTAAAATGTTTAGTATGCATCAAAAATCTAAACACTTGAATTTGGAAATTCGTTATTAAGAAAAATAATAAAATGAGTATGCTTAGTAAATCACTCGGTATATTTAAAACATAACATTCGAAATCAAACTAAGCATACAATCACAATAATTTGCAGTGCATAAATATATAATATTACCAAATAAAAAAACATTGTAAACGATATTATAATAATGAACAACTTACATAGAAGTCATATTATTATTACATATTATATTAGTCACTATTAACTAATATGTCTTTAAAGTTTAAATTTAACTCGCAAAAAAGCTTTGTTGAAATAACGTGTTGTGACCCACGGGCTGCAGCCGACAGATAAATGTATACACTATTTAAGCTTCTTTCCACACTGAGAAACACTAAAAATGAGCGAACAAGAGAAGGGTTTCCTGATAAAATAGACCGTGAGGTATAGATTACCAAAGAATGTAAAAAAAAAAAAGTCGTAAGGGTAATAAAATTGGATTGTACATATAGCAGGTAAATGAATGTATTTTTTTTTATTAAATTATAGAAACTAATATTCCGTCTGAAAATCGTTAAAAAACAAAATTGGAAGAAACTATTCGTGAGCGATTTAATGACTCAATTTCAATCGAATGATGTTATATAGCAGAAAGAAATCGACAAATATTGTTCGGACACAAGAATAATGATTACGTAATCAATACTAATGATTTTTCAATGGAAAAATCTATGCTTAATGTAGTTGTTGAATTAAATAGTTCCAATTTATATACATAACTGTATAAGGGAACAAATAAAACCTAATGATCGAATCTTACAGTAAATAATATATTCTATTTCAAACACAAAATGAATTTGAATCCCTAAAGTTTTGTTTTTGTGCGTAATCTGGAAGTATACAATCACTGAAAAAATATAATCGATGCAGGAAATAATATCCAGATTATAAAAGAATATTTTCGTGACAGAAAAATATGTTTTAAAAATAATATTAGGCAGGATGTTGATTTTTATGTTCCAAATCGATTAAGTTGCGAATGAAAGTCCAATTTGTAAATTATATTGCAGTGTAAACACTGTTTGCAATTTATTCGTAATAAAATAATAATAATCACATAAAACGATAATTATACTCATTAAAACGCGTAATAACAATTTATAACATTATTATGTTAATGCCGGTGCTCAAAACGTTGCCGGATGGCAATTGTTTTATAATTTAACGTGTTTGTCGGGCACGCCCAACCCTCAAGTCTAGACCCTCGCGGACACCACGAAGACTTAACAGCTAAAAGAAAAACGAATTTTAATTTATAAAATTTAAAAATATAATATTATTTTCCACCCGCAAGCACTATACAAAATGTATAAACCTACATGAATATAAAACGTGATATACATATAGATACGAGTATAAATGATAAAATAAGAAGTGTTTGTGGTCCACGACAATAAAATAGATCTCAGACATTTGGTCTCCGGTAGATATCGATGACCAATGTTATTGTATATCTTTTTAAAATATTTCATCCTTTTTTTTAGTGGAAATATTCTACATTCAATAAATAATTCTTTAAAGTTGATATAGATATTAGGGTTCTGTGTTTGTTGCATTTGTATGTTTTTTACGGCTTATTAGATTTATTTTCAGGCTACCTATTATATTATTATGTATTACGAATGAAATATCAGATATTTTAAATTTCTATATTTTTTATTATTTTCTACGTTTTTAGATCATTTTAATTTTTAGTTTGAGCCCTATAATCTTGGTAGTGATTTACACTATAATTTGTAGACTAAATTTAATTAAAATAAAATGAATTATCTCTTACTATTTTTATTTTATTAAACAATACAAAATGTCATTATTGTTATTAAATATACTCATGAGAACCAGACCTATATGCATGGATGACAATTTAAAACGGAACGTCTCATCTTAAACGACGCCCACCAATTTTTGAACCGTATAAAATACGCGTGGAACGTTTACAAGTTACATCGCTAAACATAACAAAGACATAGTTGTACGAGTTTAAAACTATAAAATGACCAAATATAAAAAAATTTAGATAAAAAGCTTAGAAATATAAAATAATTAGAATAAAATACAAATAAAGTATATTATATTATTTATTAGTGGTTTGAACTTTCTACCTTTGAATTAAATATTTAAGTCTTACTGCATACAAAACTATATTTTTCTAGTAAATTTCTGTACTACATATACACTATACAGACTACAGACATAATAATAAGTACCAAATTTTATCGTATTCAGTTTCAGTACGTTATAATTAAGGCTCAAATTTTAAAGCATAATAAGCAACTAAAAAACCACACGATTGTTTTAAAAAAGCAAAAAAGAAGCATATTTATTTTTAAAAAAAGCAACAAAAAACATGACAAAAATTAACATGAGCTAGTTATAAAAATGAATAAAAAAAAATATTTAATTTTAATTTAAATTAAAAAAAAGATTAAAGAATTAACTAAGTACCTTGTATTCTATAGATTTTCTGTAGTGAAACTGACTTTATTGTCCGGCTGAATATTTTTATACATAGCAAACGAACTCTCTACATCCATTGAAGTGATCGGTCATCGGTGCATACTTCTATTACTTCATACAAGAGGTTTCAAATTAAAACACTAAATCTTAAATTTTATAATGGTCGATATTTATGTTATAGGTTCACTGACCGTATAGGTACTGAGGGCTATATTATGTAGATCGATAATCTATACGTTTAATACATTTAATAAACAAGCTGATAACGAAAACAATAATAATTAAATATTCAAATTCTGGGTTTTTCCATTTCTTATTAATATTTTTTTTTTTTTTTTTATTACAATAGCATAATAAATAAACATATAAAAATTCACAGCTGAATAATCGAAAAAAGCATTTATATAAAAAACCAAAATAAATTGGTTTATTTAGAATCAGAATGACGCGAAACGAAATTTATGTATAACAATTAGATTTTTATCTCATATATAAAAAAAGAAGCATAGGTATATGCTTTAAAATCCGAGCCCTAGTTATTGTTTTTTATTATGCCTAGCTGAAATATATAAAACATATTATATATATTATGTATTGTAATTGTATGTATATTGTTTAATATATTGTATATACGTATTATAGATTTCTTACGGTTTTCAAAGATCGTTGATAAAATTCATGTACCTACTCTCTTTTCTGACAGTGTCAAAATTCAGGAATCTCAAAACTGAATAGAGATTTAGGCAATTATACCTAATTAAGGAGAGATAAGATATCGGTACATTATATATAAGTATAATACTATAATAGCTGTGTAAATATTATAAGTATATATCGTGCAGGCGCCAGGAGGATGCCTGGACTAACGGTAGGTACCATATACTGTATTATGTATGTAAAACCGTGTACACACATTACGCGTTTTATTATTATTTCAAAGATATCAAAAGGTATACCTACGTCCTTTATGTACATCAATTATCGCGGCTAACCGTTTATTTGTTGACCGATAAGAAACAAAAAACAGGACCATTCGCATGAGTATCATCATTATTATGCACGCCGAACAATGAGTACAATAATATCTAATATAGGTACTGGAACGAGTCCGCAAATAAACAAAAAAAAAAAAAAACTTTCGATAAGAAACCTTTAGCCGCCGCCACTCGTTCGTCAATAATAAGTGTGTGTGTGTGTGTCCGTGTGTGAGCGCACCAGTTACATATTATGTTCCTTATATACAGATAGGAGAATAGTTTAACGTGTGTGTCATGGTACCTACCTACCTCGCGGAATACAAAACGGCCGATAAAGTTTGCGCCGTTGTGCACCAAACCGTTCACACGACGACAAACGCCCCGCATCGAGTTCACTACACCGGCGGTGTGGTCGAGATATACGCGTACATAATATTACATATAGCTGGTTCGCCGCCGATCTAAATAATATTATTATATTGTTATATATTATAACGTCCAGCGGACGGCGATCTATATAATACCGTAATGTAACGCGATTGGAAACGATTTAAATTTCAAACAATACGCGTATAGGTATATAGAGCGATTTGATTTCTGGTTTCCGGGTACCCGCAAACTGGATTATCGGTCGTCCGTCATGAGAAACAGTTCCGGTATGCGAGCCTATATAATATAGGTCCGGTGGCAATAATTGTAACGACAGTATACTTGTTATACTTACACACATATATATAATATAATATGTATATATAACAATTTAAATATATTGTGATGTCGTTTTGTAGCAGGAATAAGGAACAAAAAAATAAAATGATTATATGTATACGAGGCGTACGTGTATTAAGTATCAATGGCTCGTGAGAAAACGCGGAAGGGACGTTTAGGGGTCGAAGGGCGGTCGATCTAGTTACGCACAATAAGTGGACCAGATCGGGATATGACGTATATATCGACCGGAAGGGATTTAACACTCCAGTTGGGACGAGTCCGGTTTCGGTATACATCACTTGTACGTGTAGCCGTCCCGGGATTTTTGTGTAAAGTCAGCGTTGTGTGTTTGTGTGTGCGTAATTTAACGGACAGGTCTCGTCGGCGATTTCCGGATATGCGACGCAGCTGACGATTAAATAATAATACAATTTAAGAAACATCGACGTTTTAGCAGACGTCGTCGGACCGGGGTACTGTTAATTTTGTAACGCTATATTCTTTATAAACGGTGAAACGACAAAAAAAAAAATAAAAATAAAAAAAAAACCGAGAGACAATCACAAATGAAAAAAAACATATTTTTTTATGACACAAAAAAATTTACAGGAAATAGGTACTACGTGTTCTCTTAAGAATTATGATTAAAATTACGAATTCTGAGTAGGAATTTTTTTCTTTACACATACGAAGAAACGTGTAAGATTTAATAAAAAGAAAAAAATTACTTTTAATCTGCGTCAAAATTATAAACGTATATTACTCAAGATGTAAATTTAAATCTATATACGACGCGTCGCGGTTCTAGTTTTATCAACTGCAAATATGTCTCCGTAGTAGGTATACCTCTTGTTACAGACGATTTCGACGGAATGAATATTATATAATAATTATTAATGATTTAAATTTGATTCGTTTGTATAATGATTCGATCTTGATATGCATTTTTATTTTACACTATATCACTGTTTATATAAGTATTATTATAAACACAACACAAACATATTATATAAATTAATTGTAATATATATTCTCAATTTAAAACGAATTAAAAAAAAAAAATGAGTTTTTTTACTGCGATCGTATTGTATTACTTATATTTATTTTATATTATCTATAAAAAGATAATCTTTAGCTGTAATTTAAGTCTTACATCGTAATTAATTTCATTATATTCTATTTTAGTAATTGAATATTTTATTAATTATAATATCTATATACGTACAGTGTACATGTAGGTATATAGGTCACGAGAAAATCATGTGAAATTCGAAATGATTACAAAAATAAAAAGTAGGTACGGCTTATTAACAGTAGTTAATGCGGTCATTAATTGATACATCGGTTAGCAAAACGTTGACTTGCGACGTTGCACGCGAACACGGTGGCGTTTCATGCGGTCGGACAAAGTGTATATAGAAATTATAAGAATACACATCAACTTATAATACGAATACACTGAGTTGGATATTCAGTTCTATGATATAAACGGATCGAAAAGATTACAAATATCGAACCTAACGTATCTTAAGACAATGCTAAGGAAAAATATTTTGTTACATCAAGTCTTAAACTTCTCTCAAACATTAAATTAATTCACGTCACATATTTATTATGAATACGGATACTAAGTATAGTGGGTACATACACGAGTTAGACCTATATTATAATAGGTAATATTTGCCAAAAAAAGAAAAATAAATACGATTACTTTAAGATTTTTGGTTTTTTTTTTTAAATCAATTTTATAAGGACATATATTATAATAGGTACTTGTGTGTTATTAATAAATTACGTTTTCAAAAGGATGTAAGTACCCAATCACATATTGCTAGGATTTTATAGGGGTATATTTAAATTTATATTCAAAATATATAACTTGTGAGGGACTTACGCATCATTTTACATTATAATAATACAACTTTATATTAATATATATTATTATATAATAACAAATATTAAATTGTATTTATTGAATTTGAAGTAACATTTCCCTCGCAGTCATTAAACATGTACCTATTTACTATCGTGTCGTTGCCATTTTAAGGACATTTTTTTTCGAAATTTGATAAAAACAGAAACCGTAATCGAACGAATTGGGTTTTAGGGTGAAATAAAATTATTCGACTCCGCGACCCCCTCCGGTAGATATAATAACAATTTTACCAATGGCTCGAGTGCAAAACAAATTATGCATATTTGATTAATAAAATATTAATATTAAAGACTTAATGCCCGAGTCACCGCTGAACGGCCGTTGCTCGGGGTGCGCTGTAGTATATACCAGCTATTACGTACCCCATCACTGCAGCCGTGGAAGTCTGCATTTTCGAATCGATTTTCAAAACAGAATATTGGCAAAACCGTCGGATAATAATGTTGTATAGTGTGATAACGTGCAGTCAAACAGACGCGGGCGTTGTACGTGCAAAATGAAACGTGAACTCTGTAGGTACTATCATATATATATATATATATAATGCACAATATCACTACTACTACTGTTGCTGCTGCTGCTGCTGTGTAGCTCAACTTAATATCGCTATAGACTATTGTCATTTATATATATATATATATGCAAACTGTCCGCCGCGTCAGCCCAGGAATTCGAGACCGTGAGTACAAGACACGATAACGATAAGCCGTTGTACGTACACTCGTGTACAACGCCGACACAGTAGTGATGCTGAAGAATGTCAAATCGGCGAAGAACATCACAATAATACAATATATATAGTAAGTTATGATATTTCAGTCAGTGGCCAACGGCGAGGTGTGCATGACTCATAATTAGCGACGCGTTATCGTCGAAGGAGAATTCGAAAAATGTCCAGAACGATAAATACGAAACGGCATAAACCTATAAACACCAATATATAGTCGTATAGAACGTCTATACTATATTATTAACGTTGCGAATTTATCGTTATTTTTTAGGTAGACAGGCGCTTAATAGCGTAGTAGTATAGGTATACGACGACACGATAGACACCACTTGAGTATTTTCAAATCCAAAATGTTTTTTTTTTTTAATTAAAACGTATACCGTACTGCACTTAGTGAATAATTATAATAAATTTTAACACGCACTATAAGTAATTATTAGTCATTTATATAAGTCTTGTATAAGTGTATTGAAAAATTAAAATAATAATATGTAAGAACATTCAAAAACAAAAAAATCAGACCTAAATTTGTTCGGCTCCTCATCCGTTAACGATTCATTTTAACAGTGTCCACCAATTGTTTTGGGAAATCTTTGTACAAACTACTCGTCGTCATTCGTCTAATACTAAAATTATAATCAAATATCTTATTATTACTACATCATATTTATTTTATAACCGAAATTAAATTCCTTACTGTAGTTTAATAGATAATAATTTTGTTGGGTTGAGTTAATACATTTTGGTCTTAAAATGTTAAATTATTTAATATTAATAACTTTTGTCGAATAAATCAAATTTTTTTGAGCTTTTTTGGTAGGTATACTATATACACGTGTCTCATAACAAGATAATTTTGCACCGATCGTGCGAATCGCATTTTTTTTTTTAAACTGTTATAGGTATTGCATTTTTTCCATAGGATGTGGATTATACCTATAGTTAATCGGACCAAGACCTCTGGTCCAAGAGTTCTACTTAGTGTGCCCCGATTTGAAAATATGTTAAGAAGCACACCCTGTTGTACGCAGCAGCTATACATACCTATTAAGATTGTAAAATCATGTTTGAATACCACTGCGTGTCTGTGTCTGTGTCGATAACATCAATTATTATGGTTAATGATGAACCTATATAGGTATACGTATATATACTATGTCCTACGGTGAGTTTTTTCGATACAATATAATATATAGTTTGTTTGTTTACGAAAATGCGTTTTTTGGGTCCGTACCAGTTAGGACATGATGGCTAATAATATAATGGAGATGTCGAACAAAAACACACACACACCCACACATACACACACACCCACACATACACACACACACACACATGCATGTATACACTGCGCTCAGTGAAATTCGACGACATATTATACCGCGTGCGTAGTATTATAAGATAGTGTTTTCACATGACGGTCATTCATTGCTATTATAGGTACCTACTGCAGTTACACACACACACACACACACACACACACGAGTTGGGTTATGTGCACGCGAATTCTCACAAACCGTCTAATTATTATGCGGACGGAAGATGTACGTATATAATATCATATTATACTATAATGATTGATAATTGAATTCAACTGCGTGTCCGTCTCATTGCTTTCCATCATGAAACAGAAGACGGACGTACGTCGTCACCACCGTGCCAGTTTAATATATTTTATGTATATGATGTATAGGTATAGAGCAGGTATACACATATATGTACACCGCGCAAAAACGTCTAAAGGAAAAATACTATTTGCGTACGTCATATAGTTGTAAATTATGAATTATTATACGTAATATAATTAAAATATGTATTAAAAAATGTTTGAAAATATTTTTCTACGGTCAAACTTCTTAGTCTAATCTTTTAAATCGATCAATGGAAGTCTGAATTATTTAATTTCTAAAAAACATGCCTTATCAAAGTTAAGTCCATTACATATATTAAAGCAAAAGACCTCCGAAATAATTATCAAAAATGCAACGTAGTATTTGAATTATTTTTACTTTATAACGCGCATTTGCAATGTCGTATTTCATATACATTATGGATACTAACGTAATTGCAGCCGAACCGTATGATCATCATATTATATTATTCAAATTCACCACTCTCAAACCCCGATGGCAGCAATAAGTGTATTCAGTATACACATGATTAACGCAGCGAATCATTCAATCAGTATTACCTATCTGCGACATTAGAGAACTGAGGATCGAAATCATGACATAAATAGTAAGTTGTGCTTGACAGAACATATATCGTTGTTACTATAGCTATATTGTGCGCTTGGGAGGTTTTATGATCAAAGTTGATAAAACTTCTAAATGAAAAAAATGTATACACTGTAAGGAAATTTGTTCGGGTCAACGACTACTTTATCATCCGCCGGAGTCATTCGAATTATTTTATATTTTAGAGTCAAAATCTGTAATTTGGTCACTTTAGCCGGTGGTACATCATTATAATAATAATGACAAAACATACATAAATGCGCTCTGCAGATATAATATGATATACTTATAATGTTGAGTTTGTTTTTCGTTTTCTGGTTGTTGCCCACACCATGATAATATTATATTATATTATTAGAATATTACTTATAATATTACTATTTTTTTTTCACGACCGCGCGCGTAACGGTCAATTACATCCGTAACGGCTTTGGGTATTATAGGTTGACGGTTAGACTCATCAATATAATACACGTCGTATATTATTTAAACGTCTCGTCGCGTACATGTGTGCGTACACGATGGGACACTATATAATATTATTATATACATTGTACTCGCGGCAGTCTGTGTGCGCGTACATAAGAAAAAAAAAAACGACGGAACAGGTGCCAGGAAGACGCCGAGCGCCGCGTCCTCTGCGTGCATTTACCTATACCTATATACAACCTGCAGCTCATCGTTTGTGTATATACTCTATATATAAGTACGTGTATTATAGTGTAATATTATATATATATATATATACATAGCGGACACCAATTAACGTATTAACCGATAAAGGCAGAGAGAGAGAGTGAGGCAACTGCCGCCACAGTCTTATAATATTATTATTATATTATCGTACGGCGGTGATATTCAAATAGAAACCGTTACGACAGCAAAGGCCATCGTATATAATAATATATATATATATAACGTGTACGGAACGCACCTGCAGCTGCAGGAGTAATAGTACTTACACCATTGCGCGCACCTTACGGTAAAAATCGTTATTTTTACGAAATGTAAAAAATTAGGCGATATCTGAAAACAATAATAGTAATAAACAATTTTTAACGGAATTCCTAAAAATGATCCTATATACTTATTGTTTATTATACACAAACCATCATAAACGTATGTTTTATAATGTGCCCACACACAAACACATGAGCGATAGAGAGACATATAGGTACTGAAGACTGCAATAACTGCCACAATACTGCAGTCTTTTAATGTCTTACGATACGATATTCGAATGGAAACCGTTACACGACGGCAAAGGCCATCGTATAAAATAATATTTTTACGGAATGCACCTGCTGTTGCGGCAGTGGCAGCTCATTGTGCACCTTACGGTTGAAAACGAAAAGTAAAAAAATTAAGCGACATCTGAAAACAATAGCAATAATAATAAACAGTTTTTTTTAACGGTTTTTATACATTGTAACGACGGCGAAAAACGGCCCGATACTTATTAATTATTATCGTATAGAAAATATATATACCTACGTATAGGTATTATGAATAATGTATTAATTTATAATACTTCTTCGGTATTTTTGTAATGCTTATACATTATTATATCGATGTTGCAGATGATGATGATGATAGTTTGCCATCAAACAAATGTTCGAGTAAGTATATTATAATAATGTGTGTGTAGATGGGCCGCACACGACTACATATATATGAGTCTAACGGTAAACAATATCGTTAAAAGGGTAAATCGCTACGTACGCTATAATATTAATAATAATATGTGCGCGTCGTTAACAATTATATTAATATAATATATACCTAATGAGCGCGTTAATCTGCGCTCGTTCATCTGCAAAACGACCTGTTGTTAAATATTGTGGACATTTTAAAAACACGATAATCATATTATAATACATATTATATTTATAAATGGGATATTAAAAATCAATTCTCGGACCTCATGCTGCGCGTAGGTCATATATGAACAATAATCGTTAATACCATCCTATCTCAGAGTATATATCGGTTAAATCATAAACTGTATATAATTTGTACATCTATACTGCATTATATAGTGGCGCCAAACAAAGGATTTTCGTCTGACGTAAACCAGACCAAATATTAAAATAGTACGTGTATGTAATGTTAGAAATTTTAGAACTTTTTCTATAATGTAGCGAATTCTAAGTATCTAGCTACCTAGGCCTTATACGATTATATCATTATAATTTTGTTAAAATGGTATTTTTTAAATACAATAATCGTGCTTTCAACTTATTTGTTGTGTTTAATAGTGGTGTAACGTAACTACCCTTCAAAGTTCCTCACCCGAATGAATGATAATTTTCAAAGCTCGAGATTATAAGAGCCACTAAGACATAATATGTTATCTCAAAGATCGTATAATATTCGTAACATATATAAAACAGACAAATAGTTATTAATACAAAAAAGTGATTAACAATAATTTTGCAAGTAGATAGGTATAATCTACTCGAATAAATAATTCAACTATTATTGACTGTTTAATTGCACAATTATTAATTGTAAAATAATAACGAAATTTATAATAATAAAGCCATAAAGCCTTATAATTATTATTTACTTTTATTATTTCTCAATAAATTACGTTTGCACAACTATTTGATAATACAATTGAAGAAATAAATAAGTTATAAACTTATAAACGTTAAGGATGAATGGGGGAGGGGGAAAACTGTTTACAGAAATTGTAACTCGGAAAAATTTAGAGGACTTGGTGTACGGGTGATTGCGGTAATATACTAACGAAAATCGATTTTTAACCGTTAAACGAGGCGAGTAAACCAAGTCGAGAATATATGTTATCATAACGAGTCACAATGTCAAATTGAAATTATACATATATAACTGTTAGATAAGACAACATAATATATGTAATGATAATAATGAAATAGATACATTTTATTATACGACTGTGTACATTGTATACTCAATATATTAAATATTGTTAGTCGGATGTCCGGATTAACGTCTGAGAATAATATTGTACATATATATAGGAGCTACATTTTTAAAGGGTTAATTTTTATTCTAAAATATAAATTTTTGGGTGAAAAAATGAATAGAGATAATTATGTTATTTTTTCTAAACCATTGTAATTTCATCACATATATAATAACATAACGCATTTTTTTACTACGACGCCGTCTCCCCATGACGTATGGTCATAAAAAAGCTCTTACGTGGCTATATTGGAGCTATTTTATAATCGGTTTGATTCAGACCTGATGAGCCGATATATTTTATATTGCCCTGTCGCATAATACAAGCCTATATTTTACATGTTACAGCTATATAGCAGTCATCGCCGCTTCACTGTATAGTAGGTATCTCTCTATAAATATTATATAAGATTATCGAGTCAGCAAATTTTTTTTATGATTCTTTTTAAATTTTTTTACCCGCTACACTCGTGATGTCACCACGCGCCAAACGTGTAATATAATAATATGATTTATACGAAATCGGCTTATAACTGCGCGGAGAAAAGAAGAATAGCAGAACGCGAAGAAGAATAAACGAATAAGAAATGTCAATAAAAACACCGCGCCAAACGAAATTTTGACACAAATCGGTAACTGGAAACATATTATATACTGCAATAATAATATATAATGGTATATACGTAAATCGTATAGGTTTCACATACTGCAGTATTATACCTACGCACTCTGCTCATCACAATACCCATGTATTACATTTTACACGTGTATGTATATTATATATATTATTTTATATACCCGTCGCGGAAAAAAAAACCAAATCGTTTCACGAAACCGTGTCAACCGTGACGAATCGAACGACTTATCGTCGTGTGTATACTGCAGAGTATAATAATATAATAGTAATATGCACATATTATATACGAAATTATACGGCAGGGACCCGGTGCGGCATCAGTCGTCCGTCCGTCGAGGCGTTAAAATTAGGACACGGACCGCGCGACGTTTACGAGCAATCACTAATTATATTACACATATATATTAATATACTATGCTGGATCGCACTCGTATATATATGATTATTATTATCGCTTATCATTTTTTTTATTTTTTTTTATCACCGTTCACTTTGCAGCGAGAACGGCTGCAATAATGAGTTACGCACGAGCATATATGACGGAGACGTTACATTATATATTATTGTTACTATTAGAAGTCCGGACGTCTGTCTCCTCAAATAGGAGAGGTACCTCTATTGAGTTATTTATTGTTTTGATTTTTTTTTTTTTTTTAGGTTAAGGTCGGCGGCTGTGCCGAAGGCAAATAAGTCGGTGTAAGCGTATATACAGCACAACGCGAGCGAAGACGACCGCGATGATAATAATATCATGCACGCGAAGACGGCGGATTTATATTCTAATAACGCACGCTGGTCGACGTATATACGATAATATATTTATATGAATAAATGTACAGGGTGATTGTTTTATCGTGAACCGGTCAATGTTTTGGAGAGTACAAGAGGTTTTAATTTTTTAAATTATTTTTCATATGTCTAAAACAGCATTTGTTCTTAAATTTATTCTTTAAAAAAAAAAAACAACTTGAAAACTCACTTAATTTTCTAAAATAAATATTACTTGTTTCACAACAAGATAGTAGACTGTAATTATATACACTATATACACACATAGTTCATAAATTTTTCCACGATTTACTCCGTACAAACAGCAGCAGTATATATATAATACTAGCTAGTAGCTATATACAGAGAACTAACCGTCGTATAATATATAACAATAAAATATTATATGTTATTTAATATCGTAAATATTTCAAATGCGTCTTGCGAGAGAGATCTTTTATGCATAAATCAAATCCTAAATATATTATACACATACGACTACATGTTGAATGCATACTCGTTTAAAAATAATATTCGCATTCAGTGCAGTAGCAAATATAGTATATAGTGTAGACGTGTAGTATCGACGTATCGATCAAAATTGTGGTATATATGGTACCTCCTCGGGTATCGTTATTCCGTTTTTCTCTGTACAGAGGATTGATTTATGAAATATATTATTTATGACATTATATATTAGGTACTACAATTAAAAATATTTGCTGAGACCTACTCGCATATCCAATACGATCAAGTGTGGGTATGTATACGCAAGATAGTATATATATATATATACTTCTAATACGCCATTATTCTATAACAACCATGTCAAGTTTGTTAAACATACAATAATTATTTTTAAAAAGTATTAGCCAAATTAAATTTGTATTCAAACAATACATAGGTCATAGAATAAAGATATTTTTACATTTATGTATCATAATATGCATATTGTTAAATATTATAAAATTATTAATTACTACTCTAAATATTATAAAAAAATAAAATCTAATTTGAAATAACATTTATTGATTACCCGAATCACCAACTGCAGATAAAAGTAACAAAATCAATTATTTCTATCAATATTTTAATAGCCTACTATTTTAGATTCATAATGCATTAGCACTTATATACCATATACGTGCAGCTCACAATAATATAGAAAAAAAAATCTAACGAATAATCGTGAAAAAAGATAGTATATGTCGATAAGTTCCTTGCAAGTTGTTTTTTCCCCCTTGAAAACTTTTTAAAACGAACTTGTCCTCTCTCTGCACACTTAGCGAATAACGATACACATATACCTACCTATACCTATACATCATTGAACCCGCTCGACGTCAGCTTTTTGAAACGTAACCCGTATTCGTTAAATCATATAAAATATGCATGTAAAGTATACCAAACGTGTTTATCGATTGTTATGGTTAATTGTCTCGACTTACGACAAACGCGCGCGGACGATGATAAATATTTCAAAAGGCTGCGCTATAATACACTTACATATTATATATTATTCCGCATCGTATAACTGGCATACACGTTATATTATAATATATATATATTATACAAAGGCCTCGCGCCTTTAAACCATACATATATATATATTATATAAGTTGAAAAAGAAAAAACCGTTATTCGAGCGTGTTTCAAGAAAACGCGGTTTCTACAGCCTTATATTATTATTATTATTATTATTATATACTTATAATACGATACATATAGCTGGTACCGACCGTTACACCGAGGACGGGGCAAGCCTAGGGCCGCGATTGGCCGTTGTCCGGAAAAATAGACCACGGCTCGAGGATTCCTCTACATATAATATAATAATAATACCCAAATATTCTTTTCACGATTACGTCCTTTCACCAAGCACACGCACACACACATACACACCGTTGCTATATATCCTGCCGCACAACGGGACGAGTATTATATTATATTATGTGTGCGTTTATATAATACGTATAGATATGAAATATTGTATGTACATAATATAGCGTTGACGACGACGGCGACCGGATAGCCCTCTTTGACCCTATTTAAATTTGTTACATCCCGAAGAACACCCCACCTTCCTGGCGGTGAAGAAGATACGCGGTCACTCGCTTAATATATTAACAACATATTATATTATATTATTGTGTATCGCGCGCGGGGCTGCCGCGGAGGTCGCGTACACGGTCTAACCCCGGAAGTTTGGTGCACCCCGTGGCAAAAAGAAAAAAGGGGGTGAAAAGGACACGACGGTGATGGGCAGCCGCCGCGGCCGAAAGGGTCAAGTTACCTGTCACGCGGTCCCTATGTAGTACGTGATGCCTGCCAACTGGAGCGATTTGCACGCGGTGCTGCTTTCTTCGGCCACCGCTCATTATCTGCGTACACTCGGGCACTGCACGCACCGTACGGCGCACATAATACGATATATATATTATTATCATCATATAAGTGCGTGTGTGTGCGTCGTACAAATACGAATATGCAAATCGAAAATATAAACGAAACCCCCATGGGAATCGGACCATTTATTTCAATATGCGCCGCGATACGTATCAAAAGGTAGGTCAATTCGGGTATTGTCCTAAACTGTATACGGCCACTTTTTCCCTCTTTTCTTTTCCGATCGAAATGTACGTTACGAATTTTTTTTTTTTTATCGTTCACCTCGTCTCGTGCCCCGAACGGAAAATATAACGGCCGAAAAATCGTACTCTATATTATATCATATTATATGATATATAGGTTAAGTATAAGTATAGTATAACATATATATAAATATTGTATTATTATATTTGGCCGCGACGATGATATAAAACGACATACATATTATATAGGTACATAAATATACGCTTTTTCCGACGCTCCTCATCGTTTCTGTCGCGGACATCATTATTACAGACGGAACGGGTAGAATATAATATATATAAATGCAATATTATTATTTTTATCATACCGAACGAGACCGCTGTAGGAGCAATACGCGTCTTTTATTATCGTTTCCAGACCGTCGTCGTCGACGCGGCGCTGCAGAAAATAATGTAGCTGATCAACAGCATTAAAATCGAATTTAAAACGAATTACCATTTCTGCGATTCGTTTGGGAAAATAATTTACGGCCGTTGTTTTAACGCTGCAGCAGTCGCATACCTATATACTATGTGTATATACTATATACTGCTCGTTCTGTGTTTATATACGCGTTATTATATATATATTGACGCGAACGAGCTGCAAACGAATTTGTATATTATACTTATAATTTATAGGTACATTGTTTGCCGGATGTCTCGCCGGAGCGCATTATACACGTCATATTTTGCGAGCTATTTACAGGACCATCCCATGTGAACGTTTTCGTTCTCATTGCCATATATTATTATATTGATGTGTGTACAATAAGTACACGAGCATATATATGCGCACACGCTTGTTTTTTTCCATGAGATCCACAAACATCGCACGTGTAACTGATGCTGTGTACATACGTAATATATTAAAAATATATACGTACAGGTTTACGCATCCGTTTTTTTCCTCTTCAAATATTGACTTCAAAAACAATATTTATACAACAACTATTATATATTAGATACTCGTCGAAATCGTCACTCGCAATGTGTTTATATACTGTAAACCGTCTGTATATATATGTATACATTCATTGCGAAATATTACTGTGGGAGATATATTTACACAATAATATAATATTCAATATTCATATACCATAATTAAAATCAAATCATAATATTATATATTGTTTAGCTACAATAATCATTAGTCATAGTACCTATATCGATACGTTTAAAATTATTATATATAATACAATAATATGCATATTGTGTATACGATATACGTTTTAGAACTACGTGTACAATGAAATTGCTGCAATAAAATATCATATTAATAAAAATAATAATATAATAAAAAAATTGTACTATGTGGTACGATGATATTATTACGCCATGAGAAAAGATTTTATAGATAATAATATATCTGGTTGGTGGTAATTTATACATAGATACCAAGTAGGTGTAATATTATATAATTTAAGAAAATTTATTTGAGATATTTAAACGTGTTTTGTTAAATGCTTATAAATACACGATGATTATAAATGGGTTTAATGAGAGTAATTAAAAATGTACAAACTCAAACAACGCTGCACACTGGATGAATTTTCGGAATGGAGGGGATTGAAGAAAATATATTATTAATGTACATTTGTACGTATATATAATGACACTAATTACACAATGTTTTACTCTAAGGCAGTGGCAACGTAGGCTTTTTTGAGGCAATTGTCTCAAAACCAAAATGGATGGGTGGGTATAGTCTATACTCTATATACCCTATACGGTATAGATGATGGGCACAGGCAATGGATTTATTGCGTTTTAAAGTTTTTAATAAGAGTATTTGTATTATTAAGAAAAAAAAATGTAAATTAAAAGTTAGCATGGAGCATGAATGGTCAATGGTAGAGTTTGGCCAAGGTCTGAAAATTTTTCAGGATGCTACTGCAATCAAAAAAATAGTTTAACTCAAATAAACGACATCTCTGACACAGTAACACGATTATACGACTCAAAAACATTATTGATTCAAATATTGTTTGAGTTGTAGATAAACACAACAAACATTGTAACACTAATAATTATTCAGAATGTTAATGAAAAATAAAAAAAATATTAGAATAAAATGTACCTATTTTTCCACACTTTATAGATAATTTGATCTTTATATATTATCACGTGGATTTATTACTGGCTACTGCTTAAATACCACGCTATTATAAATATTTACATATACCTATTCAATTCAAACATAAAAATATACAACTCGAACAATATAATATTATTTCATATTATATACATTTAGTATCTACAATTTAGTTAAAATAATTAGAAATATATACCAACACATAATATGTTATTATATGAATCAGTAATAAATATTATATTTTAATATTATGTATACATTTTATACCTACTTGGAGAAATAATTTTTTTCTCAAAATAATTTCATTGGAATAAAGTAGGTAATAGATAATATTAATATATTATTATTAACAACGAGTATAATCCTAAATACCACAATACAAAACGTTAACGCGCACATTAGCCATTGTATTTTTAGTAGGTACTTACTATTAACTAATTTTAAATGAGGGTGCGTACATTTACAAAAATGCCCGAGTGTAGGAAAACTAATCATCACTTAAGTATATGGTAATCACCCATAAGCGTTTATAGGTATAATCTAACGATGATGTTGATGTCTTCTGTAGAAGGTGCACAGGAAATTGCGGAATATATGGATATCATTTATAATATGTTTACAATACACCTATTCTTGAAAATATAAAATCATCATAAAAGTTCTACACGATTTTTAAATTGAACTATTAACATAATATAATTATTATTGGTCGGCGTGCGGAAAGGTATCACACCTATTATTATCTTTACAAAAGTGTAATTGTTATTTATTATTATTTTTTTTTATAATTTTCAGTTTAAATAGGTACCAATAATTATTTCGATCTATATGCGATGATGTCTTAACATTAAAATAACAATAACTATAATAAAGAACCAATTATTGTTTACGATTTAATATTTAAAGACTTAAGTAATGTAGGTACTGCACATTAATATCATATATCCACATGGATAAATTGTATGAATGTACCTATAGATATTAGTGTTGTTTCCTATAATATTCGGTAATTAACAATTTCATCTTTTCCGAGTATTTCCTCAAAATTAATTTACATTGAAACCGGTAAAAATGAATAATAATTATTATAATTTAAATAGAGCCACGTTTTATGTCGGTACCTACATAATATACGAACAATAATACTGATCATTCCGAGATATTTAACTGATGAATTTTAACAAGCGTTAATTAGATTTGTTTTTCAAATTAATTATATACCCCACGATGAGCGTTTTAAACGCATTGTAATTTGTTAGTAATAATAATGCACAGTTATATGCATCTTTAAATTATTTTAATAATTTAATTTCATAAATATTTTTTAACACGTAGGTATATTGATGTATATGATGTGAACATTGTGAACGTATACAATGCTGTTCTATTACCATAATATGTACCTACAGGCTATACATTGTACAATGTATACGTTCTATATATATAATGTACTACTATACTTACGTACTTATTATAAATTTATTATAAAAATGAGCTTCTATTTTTTATTTCGTTATTGCTAAAATCTTTTAAAACATTAAATTCGAAAATGGCAATACATATTTGCTATACGGAATTGGAAATTTTTGTTCATAACAATTTTGAACTTTACAACACCGAATATGAATATTGTGGCGCCGTGCACTGCAGACTTTAACGACATTACATTATGGTGCAATAACCACTGATTAAATGATTATTATATAGGGCTTATTATACTTGGCCTGAAAAACTTATAAATAAGGTACCTGCATTATTATGTTTGCATTATTAATGTAAAAAAAATATGGCGCCAACAGTACATATATAGCTAAAATCGTAGATATATGATGAATACGTCTAGAGATTTGATTTTCGTAATATTATTCGATCAAAATGTTTACACGCGCTGCAGCCCTGTGATTCATTGGTATTATAATATATCTCATTATTATTTCGATGGAATATCAATATAGAATGTCGACGTTCGTTATATATTTAGTTGCACTACAACTGCATTGGCTCGGCCGCCAGTCGAATGAGGGAGGATCACACACACACGAAGCTTGTAATAATTATACTCCGATGAATTTAAAACACAAAGTGGTGAAACATGTAAGACGCGGTCAAGGTATGTGAAACGCATAGAATAGAGACATGCTCACGTAATGCATTGGAGCTATATATATATGTATACGAAATAGATAATTACGCCAATTATAATATAGTATTGCAGTTGACTGTGTATAAAAATCTACATAAGTATATAATGTCTCCGCCTGCAAAGATCTGAAACGGAAAAATGTATCCTGTAAAAAAAAAAAAAAAACATTTATAAAGGATTCTCTACAAAACTACATGTATCATATTATACATAATTATTATATAAATACCAACGAGTTCGCAGTCACAATGATGGGTAGGTACTATAGATATGTAATATTATTATAAGCCGTACCTATTCAAACACAGACCACAGTAAACAATATTAGCGTGCGGGTCAAAACTATGTAATTATTTTGGGAAAAAAAATTATAGAAACGAGAATATCATAGTAACGCGATGACCTAAACATGAACTTTTACGAGTAATTTTTCAAATGTGCAATGTTGGACAAAAACTTCTCCCGAAACATGAAATCACCCACGAGGTAACCTACAGATGAGATTCGAAACGATGATGATCCGCCGGCAACTTTGCATCGCGTTTATCAGATCTATATATTATATGCTTTAGACGCATAACGAATCGATAATGATCAAAGATAATAAATTTGACCGTTGAAAATAAAAAAAAAAGAATTAATTAAGTACACGACTGTCTATATAGTATGTACATTATACCACGCGATAGCCAATGCAACTCTATAGATTTAAAACCATATCGTTGTATATAATTCGTATGTATAACGTTCTGTCTGTCGATATCAGTATTGCGATAAAACGCGTCTGAAATCAAACAGTTTAAAACACATACGTATATGTATAAATGGTAATTGCGGGGTTGTAGAACGCGTATAATAAACGTATTTTTACGTTTACCTACATATATATTGTATACATAGGTTATCTTAATTTTTATACGGCGCATTAATTTTTTTCGCTCAGTGATTGTATGTTTACGTGCAATAGTCATCGAAAGCTGTTCTTCGAATGATAAACTATACACAACTATATAAACATTGATGTCTGTGAATATACAGTCGTCATCTACCTAAATATATATACAGTTACTGAAGTTTCGATTATCTGCTGCAGATCTATACTTGAATTATTGTTAGTCATCAGATTTTAAGCTACAATATGGTCCACGAGTTATCATTAAATATTTATCAGCAAAAAACGTTTGTAGAATTTATTGAGTTTTTTTTTTTTTTTTTGTCGTCCGATAAATAGTATACCGAGGGGGTAATCTCTGACAACAACAGTGAAATCTCCTACAGACGAAAGGACATCATATTATGTAGTAACGCCCAACCGTATAAGTGGTTTTAAATTTGCTTTCACGTCATGTATCCTAATAACGCATTACATTACGATATACGTATAGTCTGTCACAGGAATATAGTCGAAAACCTGCGGCGATCCTGTCTGACGTAAAAACGTCGTTAAACACCGCGTTTCGTACGTGGATCGTTCTAGTAATCGTGTAAGTACGCGGCGTACGCATTGCACACGACGTACGGCGATAATGTTCAGACTTATCGCGTCCGCCGCCGACGGTGTGCATTAGAATATTTACGGCGCGGCGAGCGTGTGTGATGCGCGCGCGCGCGCGCTCGCGCGTTTCTTTTCGAAATCGATATCGGACGGTGGCGGCGGCGGTGGCACACAAACACGCCGAGCGCGACATCCGCAGCGAGGTAAAAAAAAAATAAAAATAAAAAAGTTTTAAAAAATAATAATAATAATAATAATAAATAATACGACGGGTCGACGGCGGCGAGAGGAGAGAAAATACAGCACACACACACACACACAGCGAAAAACTATATTATACGACGACGACGACGGTCGTCCCCTCCCCGTCATCCCGCGGGCCGACGTGGCCGCTCTAGACCCTCCCCGCCGCATCACTGTGGATGATCGTAAGGGGCGGCGGGGCGCGCGGACGAACGGGTGGTTTGAGTGGGTGGTGGGGAACCGGGTACGCGCGCGCCGAGCGGCGCGGCGGTCACGTAACCGACGCAAATCAATCGAGAGATCGGCGCGGAGATTGGCGCGGAGGGGAGGACTCGACGAGCTGTGGGCGCGTCCGGATTGGTCGGCGGCGTCTCTGTACCCGGTGCCCCGCGTGCAACCTGTCCCACGACGCGACCGTCGCCGCCGCTGCCGCAGTGCTGCTGCTGTGTCCGACCGCCGCAGTGGAGTTTGCTCCGAACGGACCGTGACCATCGCGCCTGCGTCCACACACGTACCACATACGCACACGCGCACCAGTCGTCTCGCGCGCGCACAAGACGTCCGCCGTCACCTCTCCGACCGAGAAGACGACGACGACACACACGTTCGCCACGTACGACCGACGACGCTCGCATCCGCCAACCGTCGTCCATGAAGATACGCGACCGCTGCTACGAAGCCGCCACCCGAGAGGATCTCTAAGCCTCGCGCATCACACACAGGTAATGAGACAAAAACGCTTAATAAGTACCGTCGCCAGGGACGGGTTAGAAATTATTAGATTTATCGGCGCGAATTATGTTCTATTATCGTTGACGAGCGGCTGTTTTCGACCGGTGGATCGCGATATTTTAATTCGAAACGTAATAATTATTTATGGATTATTTCGGATCGGAGGCAGCCAGGTAGCAGCAGATACCCGGTCGGGCGTACCTGGAAGGCCCGAGATACGGTTTAAAAATACACGGTTCCTATTTCCCATGGTCCGAAATCGCGGTATAACATAATCGCCGTCAATAATAATAATATTATAAACGATATTCCTATCGGACTATTTTCGTGCTATCTCCGAGTCCGAGATGTGATTATTATCCGTTTACCTCGGTCGTGACCGCGGAGCACGCGTCGTTATCGCTGCCTACGTTCGATTCGATGCGAATCTGCAGCCGCACTCTGCTGCGCTTATCGAAACCGCGAGTCTCCGACGTACTCGGTCGGGGAGATCTGCAATCCGATGATGTTTGAGTGCAGAGCACTCGTTTTCCATAATATTCTTCGACAACGACGACATTACCTATTTTATTTTATTTTTTTTATTTTTTTTTGTCCGACGATGACAGTGACACATTAATACAAAATTGACCGACTTGAATCGCTAAAATTCTATACGGTTCGAGTAATAATAATAACATTAACAACAACAATATTGTCGACGCGATATTCGCTTTCAAAGCTATGTCACACCTGCTCTATCATAATATTGTGTTACAGTAATCTACCGACGGCGGCGGCGACATAGCGTCGGGTAATAACGCCAATACGTATATAATATTATATCGTACGACTCTCTCGGGTTATCTGCGTACGTGAGATGTACGTGCACACAATCGCGTATAAATATTACAATAGAAAACGTGTGTGTACGGCCCGATCGAATGCGCTCTGTCGTAACCTATCTTGTCTGTGCAACGTCGCTCGCAGAATCGGCGAACGGGGTCGGTTGTGTGAGAGTAGGATTATTATGTAGTCGGACAGTATTATAATATCACGCGGGTACCGTGTGTATATTTCTTCCGGGGTCAGAGCCGACGAATTTGAATGACAATAAAATCGTAATAAAATAATAATAATAATAATAACAAAAATATTCGGCACGACCCCTTTTCGTCTCCCCCGAGGGGGTGCTCGCGCGCGAGCCCGTCTCCGAAAACTGGATAGCGTGTGCTCGGTGATCCCGGCGAGAACCGGATGCACACGGTGTCAGGGAAAACGACGAGAACGCGCGATATAATATTTTTCGAGCACCGGCTGCGCCCGAACGGAGTTCAAAACGTTTTCTCCCGTTTCCTGAGTTTACAGCGCCGGTTTGCGAGTATTTCCCGATTTTTTCGCTCCCCCGACGTACGGCGAACACACGCCACTCGTCGAGCGTCTTCTGTCTGGCCATCGATTTTTGTCGATATCGAATACACGCCGCGCGTAAAAAGTAAATACCTCCAATGGCTGCGGGTGCTTTGGCAGTCTTCTCTGTACACACAAATCCAATTACGCAGGTACCAATCCGATAACCGCGCGTGTGGGTAAAAAACATTTCGGTCGGGCTACACCTCTATTAAGTACTATTATTATTATTATTATTATTGTGAAGTGTAGAGTTAAATATATGTATGTGTGTGTGTGTGTTCCGGGAGACCTGAAAATATGATCATTTTCGGACTGTTATCTGAGTTTTTATGTCGTTCAACCGAGGGATAATAATATTATTATTACACTATTTTTTTTTTCTCATTCGGAATCTAATAATGGGAGAATCGTTATAATTACAATCGATCCACGGCCGTCTAATAATACGGGTTCGGAAAGTACGCGCTGTCGTCGACGAGACATCTCTCTGGGTGCGCCGCCGATCACATGTCTCTGCTTAGGAGCAGATAAAACGTCGATTAAAATATTAACGAATACCACGGCGGCGCGGCGATGGTGGGAGAGGATGACTTGTTTGTTACGTTAGATAATATTATTATTTATACAGACGGATACTATAACTATAATAATTCAATAATTGATACTATAAACGAGCGAACACCGACGTGATAGAGACGTGCCACTTCAGCGCCGCCGGTTCGTCCCGCGTAGGCAGGCAACTGCGTGTGGGTACTTATCGGGAGCGTTGTCGTGTACGATATTTAAAAATAAAAACAAACTCATCGGAAGCAACAAACGGTTGAGAGCGGCAGAACGTTGTGCAATAGTGTGGT
Organism: Aphis gossypii; assembly: GCF_020184175.1. NCBI lineage: Eukaryota > Metazoa > Arthropoda > Insecta > Hemiptera > Aphididae > Aphis > Aphis gossypii. Next base: position 10,630,260 of record NC_065532.1, read on the forward strand.
TTGAGTTGGGAGCACGCGGAATCGGTTCGTCAGCGGTCCAGCTCGCAGCGACCCATCTACTCGATTATATTCTGTTGAGAGACCGATACCGGTGACGGATTTGACGGGTTAAACATGAAGGACATTCGTGGACTGAGTCACTCACAAGTGCCAGACGTGATGATGGTGACGGCTTGATGTCCTTCGACCGTGGTAACGATTAAATAAATAATAATTTATTTTAAATAATATCTACATCTCAAACGCGTATATGGGGTTAGGTATATGGTATATGGTGACAATCTACACGCGCGTGTTAATTATTTTTAATGTATACACATGACAGATATTAATTATTTACAGCAAAAACTGAAAGCACGGAAAAGCTTTTCGACCGAGTAGTGCTTAAACATTTTTTTTATTCGTCCTTGCGCCTAATTTTCTAAAAAACTCCGTTTCAATATGATTATTTTACTCAAAATATGCTATTTAGTTACTATGTAAGTGTATAGTATAAATTAACTGCAGTAAAGGTAAATTAAGCATAAATATTTATTAAAAAACGAAAATACTGCTCTGCCCTTAAATAATTATTGTTTCATTAGTCTTTCGTCTTTACACCGTCTTGGAACAAATCGGATGCAAACTATAGTTTTGCAGGGTAATTCGTCGATAGTAGGTACCTACTCCACTATTTTGAATTTCAACTGTAAATCATTTTTTCGTTTTAAACGTCTATTGAATTGTTTCGTCTTTGGTTCTCGTGTCTGTTCCGCGTCTAATCGATCGCTTGCGGTGATGGCGCGGCGGCGGGCGCCGGGAAACGAAATCTATAGGTACCGGCAAAAGGGCGCAGCTTTATTATTCTTTGTCGCGTTTTTTTTATTTTATTTATCTCCTAAACAAACGTCACGGTCGCAATATAGTATTAGCTAAAGATAACGAGAGCACACACACATACGTAAATACTATGCGTGACGCGTGCATGCGGGTGTGCGTATGTGTATATGTGTGTCTGAAGTTCCTAAAAGTGATCGCAGAAAATTATCCGCCTTATCTCTCGATAATAATAATATGTCTTTCGAATACTTTGAATCTCCTCTTCACTAAAAACACAATAATTCGTCGGCGCTGTTAATCTTCGCCTCGTCGGCGTTCGATATCGGTTGTCGTTCGTTATTGTTGTATTATAAACGCTACTATATTACGATATTGTTACCATGTCCAACAACGTTCTCGTTCAAAACGGATATCTACCGGCTGTGCACAAGGTTAGTTCCAAAACGGTTTAAACGGTTATTTGCACTACACTCAAACTAGGATTTAAGGGGAGCCATGGCCAGGTGCCGTCATTATTTTTGAAAAAAAAACCATTAACTATTATTATTAAACAATTATTTTAAAAACTTGAATATAATTTCTTGTAAGATTACTATTGTTTTTTTAACTGTGTTATTATTTATATTTAAATAATAATTTATTTCTAATATTTTGTAGTGCTCAAACTATACTATTCAATGTCACTGTCTATATTTTAGTTTATGAACAATTATTTATTTATTTAATTATACCATAATTTTGGAAAATATTAGCATTTTAGTGTCCTTTACTTAATCCGGGCTCGAGTCTATATAATATCCATCACAATGTCGCATTATGATTTATGACATTAGGTATGTGTATTAAATGCGTGTAACCGGGTTTTACCTGCGTCAGCGGATACGCGTTCGATTTATAATTTTCGTCCGGCTTTGTTTAACGTTTTTTTTTCACTATAATAATATATTATGCATTATGATGATATATTGTTGTCCCGACTACGATATTACAGTATTGTATTCTTCCGAGTGTTTTGAAACGATGAGATTGAAAAAAAAAAACATTAGTATTATTTAAAATTTGATCGTCGCGTTCTTCTCGATGGCAGTCACTGTTGTCGTTAAAATTTTATTTACCAGTCTCTCGCTCACGAATACAGTTCGCCGGAAACGTTCGCGAACGTGAAAAAACCCGAGTGACAAATCAATAAACAAACTCAGGAAATTAAAAAATAAATAACACCGTCCGCTGAGACGCGACGCGTTTTTCTGCATAATAAATATTCTCTATTGCATCATAATATTGTTTTCGTTATCATCGATAAACCACTATTGGCGGCGTCTGATATAAAATCGGAAAGAATTAAGAAACACGTACATAGGTATACTGTAATGTTGTGCCTATAGCGTGGCGTTTAATCTGTATCGAACGATGATGAAACACATTATACGACGAAAGAGGCTCTCCACGAGTCACAGAGATAAACGACGATACGCATTTATGATGTGTCTCGAGTGATCCGTCACGACCTCATAACAACAATCTTATTTTGCATAATAAAATACATTATATTATTACATTCTCTCGTAAATGCATATAATATAATAATATTATCATTATTTATTCGTTTCTCGTTCCTCTTTCTCTACGCGTCATACCCCCCCCCCCCGTGGAGCGCAATGCGGCGTGAACCCTTTTCGCGCGAGGATCCGCGGCCCTGGGGCGCGTTTGATAATCCCTAATTTCCATATTCCTTTTCTTTTCAATTTTATTACGTCGTTTGTCAAAGGTCATCGAGGCAATGAGAAAAACCGGTCATCCCGCTTTCCGAGTACATCTTTTTTTTTTTAACTCGTATATATGCGGAAGCTATATGCACACACTATACCTACCTATATAATCTTTAACCTAACCCTTTGGCGCAAAACCGTTACGCCGCGCACCTTGTAATCGTTACGCGCAGCGATGTCCCTCCTTCCTGTAGAACGACTCGTCTGTGGATCGCAGTGCCCGTAAATCGTCGGAAACATTTCCGGTGTTGAAAAAACAAACAAACAAACGAAAATGAAACGAAAAATCGTCCGACCGAAATGCATAATACCTCGAGATCGCCGGGGCGCTACGGCCACAATATAATATCGTTAACCGCATATTATATACGATCTATACCGACTAACCACCAAACTACCTATATATTATATACGTGACGTGTGATGTACGAACCGTCGACTCGCCGTTTTTCTCAAAGCCGATCGTATTATTTTCGCTTCCGACCATGCGACTTCCTATAAAAATTTGTCAATATCAAACCCCGTCCGGTCTCGATCACCACCCGTCCAACCAACGACCCTCGGCGAACGGACGCGCTACACGAGAGGATATGTACAGCAGGTACACTTGTGAGGATGCGTATCCGGCAAAGAGGAAACGGCGAGAAAACCGTACAAGTGCTCCGTTTTTACATATATATACACACAAGCCACCACGGTAGTTATTATTCTATATAGGTTTACACCGTGTGATTATCGTACACTCGGGTGACGTCGTCGGTGTAATGCACATAGGTGTGTTCAACGGACGTAATAACGTATATATATACATAGCTTGTAGATAGGTAGGTAGGTATACCTATACCATATAACGCGCGTGGACCAAGTCTCTCTCCGTCGACGCATCGTTGCACTTATGTATATGAACATGCGTGCGTGTGAGTGCAGCGAGCTCGGGAAGAATATAATATTAAATAAGACGCGCACACACACATACACACAGGATGTGGTCCGGTCCGACGTTTATTTTTTATTTTTTTCATTCTTTTCCTGTAGTCGTCCTCCGCCTCCTTCTCTTCCGCTTGCCAGCGCCGCCGCCGCCGTCCCCCTTTCATCCGCGGACAGATAAAACCCCACCCCGCCGCCGCCACCTCGCTCGCCGCTCTGCTCCGCTGCCGCCGTACCCGGTCCAGAAGCCGAAAACCGGATACTTTTCATTACGAACACGTATATAGACAATGGAACGAAGACCCCATCTCGCCGATACGCGTTTGTCGTTCTGATGACTCTTCTCTTCCCTCTTTTGTCTTAAATAACGCGCGAGAGATACCCGACGCAAATATAATATATAATAATATAATATATAAACGAAACAATATAATGTATAATGATTTTTTTTTCGGTTACTATGCGCGTGTGACGACGACGAAAAATAATATATACGTCCGTTAAAAATAACGCTACCGACGACCGCGCCAAGAGAAGAATAAAACAATATTCGTATAATATAATATATAAAATACTAAATATAGTATATTACCTAAATATTGTTATCTGTGCGAGTCGAGTACGCTTGAAAAGGTTGTTGTCCGAGCTTACTTTTTTCGTCGTTAAACCAATCAAAATATTTTGAAATTTTTACTCTGTACTGAAATATAAACATTTCTTATCGAGTATAATATAAAAATACGCATCTGCCGGTTATTTGCGTTTTTGAATCAAAACAAACCGACTTAATCGATTTTCTCAAAACCGGTTCTGCGCTAAACTTCTCGTTTTTCTTAAATCGAGTGCGGGAAATTTTTTCTCTTTCGGTCCTCTTAAAACACTAGGTGGTAACCTTCATAATAGATTCGTTTTTTTCGCCGGAAAATATAATATAGGCGAAGTCTAATAGAGATAAGAGGTGCACTTTTATTTCACTACTTCCGCGATGAGGAAGCAGCTGGTTACGTTACAGACGCCTAAAACTCTCGATAAATACACGTCATTGCACTATTTTACCAATATTCATGACTTCACTCCACTCCACTCGTCGGTATCTAAAACAATAATTTTCGTACGTACATATTATTACGTAACATTACCCCATATAATAATTATTGACATTATCTTCGCGCGTGCGTGCTGCTGCTGCTGTGTGCATATATACCATGATATTGTTATTTATTTATTTATTTATTTTATACCAACACAGTAGTGGAATGGAAATACTTTTCGGACTACGGTCGGCGGCGCTCGCGCGACATGCGTGTTTCGTAATAATAATAATATAATACTACCCATATTATTATGTCGTGCCCGCGCCCAGGACGACGCTACCGCCGTGGCGCGCCGTATCTTACGAAATTATTATATATATTATTATTTACACTGCCGCCGAAGGGTTTTTGCCGTCGGGGGATGAACGTGTGCGATCGCGTAAATCAAGATTGTATAGAAATAATATACACACAAACACGCAGTGACGACGACGACAATAATACGGCGACGAGCGCAGGCGGCGGCGCCCCGGTGTGGCGGCGGGTCAATTACACGCGTCGATAAAACGTCGCAGCCGACGCCGGAGACGCGACGACCGCGGAGGAGGCGGCGACGGTCGACGTGTCGTCGTCGTACCGAGAGATTCCGGTACAGCACCGCCGCGACGGCGACGGAACTGGTTCGGCCCTCGTCCGTCCTGGCGGCGCGCTGCGATCGATCGTACCGATCTATCGATCGGGGATCGTCTTTTATTGTGTTTATGTATACTTGTAAATTCGTAATGCGTTCACCACACACACACACACACACGAGTACCTGTATGACATACACCCCATTACACGGTTTAATGCGTCGTGAGAAACACCGATTTTCGCCTTGCCGCCCCGGGTGTGGTGTCTGCAGCAGTACCTAGTATTATATTTATAAATTTGTTTTTATAATTTCGTCAAAGGCGTTGTGCGGTTAAAAAACGACGTGTTTTTTATGAATTTAATATCGCCCAAAAATTTCCCCGACTGGTGTACCTATAGGTATCTGGTTTCATAAAAATATCGACAAGTTTAATGGTTTGCTTTACAAACCGTATATAATGGACCGATCGTGTTTATTATTATATACGATGGTGGTCACTACATTGTTCGTTAAATCTTTAGTCGTTCTTGCTCTACCCCGCATTAGTCATTCAAACGCTGCAGTGATATTTTACCTATACGTTTTTTACACGTTGGGCGAGGAGTAAATCGAATTCGGTGCGAAGTGTTTCGTAATATTTTTTTAATGAAATACTCGAATTTTGTTTACAATATGCCTTAGCACAATAGTGTACTTGAAACGAAATCTCGAGAGCTGCACCGAGTAATCGGAGATACATTTACGTGTAGAATTGTAAAAAGTATAGCTAATATGGGTTTGCCCATATGTATATACATTTAGTAGACCGTGTTGATATTATAAACGAGTAGATTGCGAAGTCAAATTCGATGTAGACGACTTATGTAGATGGAATTTAACCGTAAAATAAGGGTACGGATAATAATCGAACTTCCAGCAACCGTTTATATTTTCCTAGAAGAATTGGATATTTTTCGAAATAATAATTGCGATTTACGTCTTATTTATGTCTTTTCTGATTATCTGTGTTGGGTTTCGCAATTGTTTTCGCATCGGGCTTGTATCACGGGCTTGCATATAGATAATATGCTATATACTCTTGGTCGAGAGTCTATAAAAGAACCACAAAACGATCGAATTCTTTCGTGTACACTCACGCATTTGCGCGCGCCATCGTATCGTTTTCATCTGTGACGTATTTCTGTATCCGTTCTCGACACAATACCACACGACTTCATTATTGTAGATTAAACGCGATTAAACGTGGAGATTTGTTTTCAGATAAAATAATATACCTACGCTGAATTACACCTATTATACACGCCATAATCACTGATAGTAATAATTATCGTTACAGTAGTGACCTTCGTCGGCGGGGGAAAGATGATATTTTAAAAAATAATTTTCTTCCGTAACATTTACAAATAATAATATTATCTCGGCTAGTACGCGGTTACGTGTTTAGCCATCAATATAGTGTGCCGGTCGAAAATTGCGAACACGTATGTCGTCGTATATATATTATAGTATTATATCAGTGGAAAACAAAAAAAAAAAAAACCAATTCTCGTCGTATTTTATTAACTTATATATCAAATTGGTCAATTTTTTTTTTCTTGACCTCGTATCACATTTTGCTACAACACGACAATATTATATATATATATCTACCGCATCTATAATACAACCTATCTAACGTATGATATGTGCACACGGTTTTTTCGACATAAACTCGCGGAATCGAAAACCGTTTCGCAATCGTTCCGCAATTCGTGTATATGTATATAATATATGATAATGATTGTTACTGTATCACCAAAAACGTTTTATTAGATTTTTTTTCTTCGTGTACACACGCGGTTCGGGCAGCTATTGTTTATTATTATTATTATTATTACTATAGAGGTGAAACTCCAGAAATTCTCCCATTGTACCTCTCCCGTACGCTATACAGCGCTCGGGGAAACGTGGCGGCAATACACGACGCACGCAACACGTATATATAGTAATATATTAATATCATAGTGCTGACTCGACGTGTCATATTGTATTATTAAACGCCGTAATCTATAATATAATATATATTTTATTGGTTTTTGAGTGCGTGGAACTACGTCATTTTAAAATATTTTTTTTACAACGGCGGCGGCGGCGGCGACGACGACGACGGCACTCCATCCGCGCGAGCGTGTGTCGTAATATCGTATAATATAGTGTCAGTGTTTCGGGGAGAAAAAAGTAATAGGTAAAAAATATACACAAACTATTATATTGCATTATTATTTACACAAGCCGTGTCAAAAGAAACGCGCCGTGGCGTTGTTTGCGCGGGGCCGCCACCGCTGCCGTCGGAGTTTCGGATGGCTTCGAGCCGCGAGGCGAACGCGCCGACAAAAAATTATTACAAAAATTAAACGGGAAAAAAAAACGGAAAAAAGGTGTTTGCAGTGCGTGTACCATTATCATCTTTAGGCGTGTGCGCCAGTATGATATGCATATACTATACACATGTATATATATATATATATATATACGTATACGTATGTAGGCTACAGTGGTATAATATACAGGTATATAATATCTATAATATACATACATTATGTGATAGGAGTAGTGGGTGGTTATCCAGGTGACTGTGCAGCTGTACGCGGGACAGCAGCAGCACGTGCCCCGCAGATCATTGCTCTGAAAAACAGCTGCGTTCGTACCTGCAGCAGTCAGTATATATAATATAATATACGTATTACGTACGTACTGCATATTATACAGCCGACGTGTAATTATTATTATCGTTATTAATATGCGCGTATATAGGTACAACGAAAAATAAAAATTATACTCGACTGCGTAACGGATATAATAATAATAATAATAATGTATTATAAGTAGGTAGTTGGGTAATTGTAAATTTTTAAATATATTTGTGTGTGTGTGTGTGTGTGTTTGTTTTAAAAATTCGTTGGATATCAATGATAATTATAAACGATAATAGTAGCAATATCGATACGACGAGAGGCTGACTGGTCAAGATGAGATCCATTCGACGCGCCTTCGCTAGGTACAGTGCAATGTGTGCGCGGGAATTCCTGCTATTATAATGCGATTGCGCCAATATTAGGTATTACGTAAATCCTTTGACGTCCATAAATGTACACAATATTAAAAGGTTTGTTTTACGTATTGTGCAAAAAAATATTTGAAGGCATTTTTTTTTTTGAGTATAGGTTAAATCTGTGTTCATCAATACGTGTGTTGCCAAGTATTAATTGGATAGTGAATTAATAACGTAGATTATTGCGCAAGTAAACTCGTCGAATTTTTTTCCATATTTTATACAAATATTAAAATCATATAATAAGTGGATATTTCAAGGTTTTTCGATTACATTACATTTTAAAGGACGTGAATTCGGGTCTCTGTGTAGTTTTATAATACAATAAGCAATACCCAATGTAAAGTCTAAAATGTCGGGTTGTTATATAATTAAAACTTACTAAGACTATTCTTTTGTCTTTACACAAGTTCAATTAATATAATATTATGATTTATGATATTATAAAGTATACAACACGTAATAAAAAAAAAATAAGCACAAGTGTCACACCTCCGACTCGCATAGTTCGGCTCTTCGCTGTATTGTGTAGCCTGTAAAACGAGTGATAAAATGTAAGTAGATCATTCGATATCGATCGCTCGCACAATTATCGTGAATTTAGATTATATTATAAAATAGTTTGTGCCGTCGGATCGGACAGAATTATGTCGTTTAATGTACATTCGCGCGTCTTTAATCTTAATGACAACAGAAATTACTCATAACGCACATACAATATTATTATACTACCACATAAAACAAATACCAGTGGAAAAAAAAACACTAACAGTAAACAATATATCACGCGAAACGTATGTACACGGAGAGAAAAAACATAATAATATTAAGCCCGACAATAATTATTTACGTTTGTCTGTGCATATATATATACCTAATTAATGTATATAATATGATGAAGAGTGTAACGTATAATAATATTATTAATAATATCATATTTATGTGTATACAGTTTTTTCCATCTCTATAGATATTGTTCGGTCGCCTTCATCAAAATCGTCAAGCCAACAGTTTTTTAATTCCATTCAAATAACGCGCGACGACGTCGGTAAACAAAAAAAAAACCGTTTTTACGCTCCCCGGCTGACGACGATTTAACAGCAATTAGACGTATTTTCAAATCGTCCCGCGTGGTGTTCATCCTCGCGAGTCGTCGTCATATATGCATATACGTCATGCACATTAACCGTAATATTGTAAGTATACGTATATCGTGTACTCTCGATTTCCAATAATTATCGCGATCGAAAACGATTCGAGTAGAAAAATTAAAAAATAAAAAAAAAAACTGTTATACGAGGCGTTGTTTTGTACATCGCGGCGATAATATTATATTTTTTTTTCCATCGTGACCGACAATTTTATTATTATAATACGTCTTACATATATTATTATTATCTGTCGTTTAGCGGTCTGAGTGGTTCCGTCTCGTGTTCCATATTGCACATTATTAATTTGATATTATTATAATCACAATATCATTACGCACACGGCGCTTTCTCGTATCTGTAGTAATATAATCGTCTTTGATGGAGATCGGTCGTCTGGCGCGCGCCATCACATTATAATAATATTATACCAGCTACTATTACTTACCTATAATGTACATTTTATAATAATATGCACACCGAATAAATGCGTGCGGTTGCACTACGTTTATCAGGGATACGATATCGTTTCCTTGTACGATAATAACGTATAATTTATCATCGGAGACGAAAAATAAACATTGAAGACCAAAAATCTTCCATCGAAGGTCACGGGCACATCACGCGTGTGTGTTCGACTGCGCTGTACATTTTATTATTATTATTATTATTATTATTACATGTATAAACGATATCGGTGTGTAATATATATATATATTGTATAGTGCGTGAGTGTAACGATTGTCAAAACGCAAACAAACGATTTGTCTTTCCAAAATATTGACAAAATTTTAATAATAGTTGTATGTGAAATTGTGAAGTATATAATATTATAATACGCTCTGAGCAGCTAGCGATTGGATCGGCATTGAAAACACAAATCACTTACTTGGCACGCGCAACCGAGGACGCGCCAAGATGACGAGAAACGAATTATTATTTTTATATTCGATGTTTGACAAATCCTATTGAAAATTGTTAAACGGCGCTCTGTGCCATCACTGCGTGTTCTCCAACCCTACTAATATTTACTACGAATTCTGCGGGCTCATCACGAGACTGGCGTTGTCGAGGGCACAATTTTTTTTTCAATCTTCTTAATACTGTTTAACTAAACAATTTTGAAATTTAATTTTGTTTTAAGTACAGTACTACTTGATTCGACGTGAAAGGGACTACGTAGTTTGTGTTCTCATTGTTTGAGTAGTGGTTTACAAAACGATACAAATAAACGCGTTGGAAATTCAGCTGGGCGACTTAAAAGATCTTGTGTACATAACTAACCGATAATGACATGACGTGTTAACCGATAACGTGATAAACGATTTCTATATTGTGTCGTATTTACGAATAAATCAGTCTCGTCGATCGGAAAACAAAATCCGGACTTTTAGTAAAGGTTGACATCGGTAAACAACAATAATAATAATAATAATATATTAAATATATAATAGGTACCTACTGATATCCGTAAATAGTTTATATGTATGAGACGGCCCGCGGGTGAGAAGAACACGCACAGGTTTTATTTATTTATTTATTTATTTTTTTTTTTGTGTCGAGGGGGGAAGGGCAAGACGTAATCGCCACCGGACGATCTTGAGAAAAACGACTGGTCTTCGCCCCCACCGCGTTCACTGTATACACACATATTATAAATTGCTCTCGCGAGAGGGCGGGCGGCGGCGGCGGGTTTATAATTATTATTACCGTGTCCTCCATGACTGCTCATAAGTACGCGCGAGTGTGTGTGTGTGTGTGTGTGTGTACAAAAGACGCTCGTTTTGTTTCCCATCAATGACCAGCATCCGTCGCCATCTTTGATCACATACACACAAGCAGAGGAGACTATATAATATAATATTATGTAGGAGTAGTATACCTTGGGAAAAATCCCGACCGTGTGCATACGCAATTATCGTGCCCAGACCAGCTCGCGAGTAGGTATACACAATATTATATTATTTTATACGTACGAGCGACGTCGTCTACATTTGCGTGCTCGCCTTGTACGGTTCACCGGTCCTGTAACCACACACAAACACACGAGGTTCTGTGAGATTATTATTATTATTATTATTATACTCGCTCGTGTATTTTCTTGTTTTCCTTCCTCCTGTATGTGGGTACATACTTGCGTATATGTATGTGTGTTACAATATTATATTGTACGGACGCGACTTAGCGCGGAACGCGATAATAATAATTACTCGTTCATCTTTGAAAATATTATAATTTGACGCGAAAACATCGTGTCCGGAAGACCTAGAGAAACGTTGAATAATACACAATTATAATATATAGGTACGCGTGTAATGTGCATATGTGCAGCTGTGCATGATCCCACGAAAACAGCCAACGTTATAAACTACATACAATACATGTCAATTCGCCTATTGCCAATATATTTAATTTTTATTTCGTATTTTTGAATATTTATATATTAAAACGGGATTAAATACAGTTTATATATCCACTATAATTTAAACTTCGAATACTAAATACTAATACTTCATTTATACCTATACTTCTAACGACAAACTTTTTGTTCGATATCTGAAAATCCACAGTTTCGGAAAACTGTTTTACTTCCGATATAATTAAATAAAAATTAACTGTTGTTATTGAGAAATAATAAATAATGTATATAATATATTATATTATAGAGTAAATTTTATTAATAATCGCACTGAGAAAATAAAATTAAAACATATAACTTGTAAAGATAATTTGTTATTTAAAACAACAATTATCTGTGAAAATTAGCGTACCCATGGTTAAATAGATGCATGCAATATGCTAAATGAAAATTGTTTTAACGATTTAACGCCACGATTATGATAACAATAATAATATGACAATAATAAAGCGCACACGTTGGCTTATTAGCGCCGCCGATCGGCTTTCGGCCTCCAAAACCGCTATTCAATAATAACAATAACAAATGTGAAGCTGTCGTTAAATTATTGTTGTGTTCCATAAACACACGCCGTATCTATGGGGGTGACTACATCCCCTCGATGAAGTCGCCGAAAAGGGTGCTGCGGACACGTAACAACAATAATGTTTATGTGTACACTATACACACACGCCCTCACCCGTTTTTTCGCGGCTTACCTGTGCGGGCCATATAAAAAAAAACGAAAAACCCACCACGATTCAATTCACCTCCGCCGCAGCAGGCCGAAGAATATATAATACTTTTTTATAATTGGATCGAAAGCTACGGTTTGCGATCGTTATTATTATTATGAACATCTAATAAAATATTAATGACCTAATATTGCACATTTGCACCTTTACCGACGTCATGGGCCAAACAGATTTTTCTAACAACTCGTGTATCCATAGTATTATTGTGTGTAACCACAATAGCTTGCGTTAATGACAAAAGTTTGATTATTACGATTATATGCTGTGAATAACCTTTTAAACGCTTATAAATAATAATTAATTTCTCATCGACACACATGTAACCCTATTACAAACCTATACGAATTTACAATTTGAATATTGCGGTAAAACCCGTGTTCAGATTTCGCGATAGGTTATAGTATATTATGCTATTCCACATAAAAGTTTTCCAATCTACTTAAAAGGAATAGGTACGCGAAGAGTATTAAAAAATTAAATTGACGTAACCCAATCCGGTTTTTCGTAGGCGGTAATCAACCATATGATGGACATATGGTTCAAACCCCGTTGCCGGCCGATTAAATTAATTGAAATGTATATGCGTGTGTGCGTTTTTTTTTTTATTATTATTAAAGAGCGTTTAATATATAATAATATAATAACCAGAAACGACGACAGCACAATCGGACAGCAGGCAGCAGCGTCCGTCCCTCGGGGAGATATGAAATTCCAAACCGGACTCGTGGCGGCCCGGCGGCCGTCGCATCCCCCGATGACGCGCGGTGTTATTATATTATTATTATTATTATATTGTTGTATTGGCGGGGCGCTCGTGCGCTGGTTTAGGCGCCGCCAGTGCATTATTGTTATTAAAAGATTATTGTTGTTCGATTTGTGCTGGGGGAGGAGGATGCAGCCCTCGCGACGACGGACCCCTACCGCGGCGTGTCAAAGGCCAACGACGTCAACACACACCCGCCCGACGTGTTGGCGGCTATATATTCGCTTCACTTCTTTCCCCCTATACATGATATAATAAAGTATGTATCGCACGGTCCCGGGTCCATAATCATATCGTCATTGTGTGTCGATCACTATAATATATACAAATATTTTATTATTATTATGTACGGTCGATAACAACTATACAGCGCGGTGTACATTATTATTATTATATCATTATGTGTAATAATCGCACCGGCCGGGCGGGGTTAATTCGGTGGACGCGTGTTTCTCGTCGGGGAGGTGCGCGAACGACGGACTCAGCTCTCGTTCGGTGTTGTCACGTCTATCGATCGACAATCATATATACCTATCCCGTTTTGTACCTGTATAGTACCTATATTGTGTAGTATATAGTATTTAGCCAAACGGAATATTTTAGCCTTGCGTTTTTTATTCATTATTTTTTTTTGTTTTACCCACATGCAAACACCTGCTGGCAGTTATTTCGTACGCATCCTCTTTTGTATGTATATTTGTGTATAGATCACATAGGTAACATGAATATTACACCCACACACACACACTTGTGTGTGTATAATAATCGCACGCTTCACTGTAGTTGCGAGTACACAACACGCGCGTTTCATACATTTTTAAATATGTATGACGACGAATGAACTCTAACCGGTCGACCTTTCTTCTCTCCTACACACACACACTGGCGAATAGGTATGCTGCGTTGTTTGTGTGTACATCACCAGGGCGGTTGAACTTTTGTAACTATATATATACGCTGGTTGCCATGCTGACCGAATGTATCGCTCGAACGGGGCCGTGTCGGCGTTTTATTCCTCCTCTTCTTATCCATGTAGTAAATGTATACACATATATATCTCGTTCTCTCGTCGAATCGATATATACGACCGCTGGCCACCGCCGCCCGTCCGCCCAACAGCCGGGGCTTGACGACTGTTCGTCTCGGTTTTTTTCATCATTTCACTACTCGTTCGTTGTCATAATAAATTATTCGTATCTGTTTCAGGTTTGAAATGTCCTCAGAAATGTTGCGTGTAGATAATCTGCGACAACGGTTATTCTGCAATTCCGTGTTGGATACAAAAAGGGAGAGCCGGTGTCCCGTGTGCAACGCCATGTTTTCGACTACTTACAGTATGCGTCTGCACTTACAGACCGTCCACATGGACTTAAAACCACAAAACCTCACCGCCAAAACGTTTTACCGCGAGTTTAACAACAACAACAGCATAAATAACAATAATAATAATAACAGTAGTAACAACAACAACAACACAGCCTTCACCGCCAAGTCACCGGCTAAAACGACGTCGTTCAACAACAGTCCCGAACGCGCGCACGTCACGCCTGTCAAGTCTTCGTACAACGGTGACTCGACATGTAGCACAGATTTTAGCGACGGATATCCGTCGGACAAGGACTCGTATTTTGGTAGCTCGCCCAAGGATGAGATCCCTCTGTCAGTTGCAGGTGGTGGTTTCATGTCACACTCGCCGGCCAACAAGAGAAGTAGCAATGGCCACATGAAAGCCAAGCGCACGTACGCGTGCAGGTTGTGCTCGACCGTTTTTGGAAATCTACGAGCGCTTAAAGGCCACAACTCGTCCAGCCACAACAAATCCACCAACGGGATGTACGCGTGCAATATATGTGAGTTTGCCAGCACTGAAAAGGCGTCACTAAACCACCACATGAAGGGCCATACGGGCGAGACGCCGTACGTGTGCAAAAAATGTTCTTACGCGTTCACCACGAAGGCCAACTGCGAACGACACTTACGCACCATACATAAGGCGTCCAACGCCGAGGTAAAGGCGTCGATATTGTTCAAAAATGAGGAGAAATCGACCGGATCAGTTCAGTCAGCCAACGACGAACCAGCTGCCGACAAGAGCGAAGAACTGTTACACCATCTGCGCCTGCAACACCACAACCAGACGACAACGGACTATTCCCAGTACGAATCGTCAGGCCAAAAGAGCTCGGAGGACGACGAGACGAATACGACGAGCCACTGGACCTTAGCATGAAACGTTTTAAACAGGACTTCGACAGCGAACCACAGGATTTGTCAATCAATAGTAAAAGGTCGTCGTCGTCGTCGTCTTTTGTAGCCGCCGCCACCGCCGGTGACCACACAGACGAGGAGGACGGCAATAAATCGACTGCGAATATGGCGTTCCGCGAGCAATTCGTGCCGCACGCCCCGCCCGGCTTCATGGACCTACCGTTACCCACTCCTTTGCACGCGTATTTTCTCAACGAGCATCGTATGTTCTTTAACGGTATGTACCCGTCCGCGGAACGGATGCTACCCATACCACTCACCGTCGACATGATCCGCGCAATGCGGCAGATGAACGATCCGGTATCGGCCCCGGCCCAAGAACCGACCAACCCCGTTGTCCCACCGAAACCTGACACACCCGAGCCTGCGACCGTAACACCCGCACCACCTGCTACGCCATCCGTGGACGTTGCGCAAAAGCCAAAGGACGCCAACGGGTTACGGTTGGTGATGAAAAACGGCATTCTAGTGCCCAAACAAAGGCGGTTCAGGACGGACAGGCCACATGTCTGCGAGACGTGCAAACGGGCATTCACATTAAAGTCAAACCGCGATCGGCACGTCAAAAACCAACATCCGACTGATTGGCACAAAAAACCGAGGTCGTTGTCCTCCAAGTCGGAACCGCAGTTCTCGACAGTCAAACAAGAACAACAGGACACTTCGCCGATTTCGGATCAAGTGAAAATGGCTTTGTCACTGAAATGTCGGCCTACAGAACAGCTGTTACGGACCGAAGACGAAGTGGACGATGACGAAGAAGATGACGACATAGTGGAGGAGGAGGACAAACTCGTCATTGTGGAAGACGGTGGAGAGCACAATAAGCCCGCCGAAGTCAAGGAAAAGAGCGCCGAGGTCAAAGAGGAGTCCGCCGATCTGGTCAGCGTATCCAGATTGTTGGACAATGCTTCGCACCAGACTTTTCCACAGTTCACCAGATCTGACGAGGACCATAACGAGGTGACCAGCAGTGAAGAAGAGCACAGCGAGGCTGCTAGCTATTCAGAAAATGACGGTTCCAGGTAAGTCGGGGAGTCAAAAACGTGTAAAAACCGCGACCTTTGACGCGTACAGCGGTGATGAGTTTAATTAATATTAACAATTTTTTTTTCTGTTTTTGTTTTGACAGTATTAACGCGGTGAACAACAACATCGACATAAATTTCAACACAGACAAGGATGAGAACCGGGAAAAGCGGAAGAAAGTCAGTGCATACGCTGCCGCGCCCAACAGAGTGTTGTGCCCGTTCTGTTACCTTTCGTTCCCGTGGACTTCGTCATTAAAACGGCATATCCGTACGCACACGGGCGAAAAGCCGTACCAATGCAAACACTGTCCGCTGTCGTTCTCGACAAAATCTAACCGTGACCGGCATATCCTGCGTCTGCACTGTACACCACCTAGCAAGTCGGCTGCTTCATCCGACAACGAAACAACCGCCGCGGCGCCTGCCGACTCTAAGAACGCGTACAAGTGTACTTCGTGCCCAAATGTTGCGTTTTCCAAGCGCAAGAACTTGATCAGCCACATAAATCGGGTGCACTTCGATAAGAACAGCAGTGGCGGTGCGGGAGAAGACGACGAACGAGGTGGCGACGGTACTGAAGACGACGGCGGCGAATCGGAACGTGACTACTCGACCATGTCCATGTTCAACGGATGGTGCGGCAATAACTCGGCCGCGGCGACCACCACGGCCAGCACCACCACCACATCCACAGCCGCCACCACCCCGTCCAACTCGGTCACCGGATCAGAACCGTGTTTCAAGTGTCACCTGTGCGACAGCAGCTACCTGGACAGACAGGGCGCTTTGGACCATATCCGGATCGACCACGCCGAATGTTACGAAATATTGGTGTCTCAGGGGGCCATGGACAACGACCACGACTCGTCGGCTGTCAAACAAGACGACGTGGAAAACAGAAAGGTTGGTTGCACTTCGTACTATCGTTTTATTTTATTTATTATAAATTAGGTATAATATATTATTAGTGATTTCAATTTAAAAATTACGATTCAAAACCAATACTTGCATTTTTTATGCATACCATTTTCCGGAAAATAAAACGAATTCAATAGTTTCCATCCCTTTGTTGTTTACTATTTTTTCTACATTTCATAAAAATCTAATTATTTTATTTTTGTTGTTGTAGAAAAAATGTAAATTATAATTTATAATAGAAACGCACTTAACAAAAAATAAAGAAAAAAAAATAATAATTTCTGTTTACTTAAAATCGGAATTCCTCGAAACGATTGTATGTATTTGTACATAAATTTGATGATATTAAATTATGCTATACGTAAATAAATAATTATTATAGTGAATAGAAAAAAAAAATTGCTGTATTAAATCAAAATCCCAGTATTAGTAATTATGTATACTATATAGTATAAAGTGATCCACTTACGTAAATAGTTCAATTAAAATTTTTGTGTTTTTGAAAAAAAAAATGACATACTTTTTCGTGAAGGTGTTAACGACAAATGTTGTGTTCTCTGCTCTACTCGTCTACATATATACTTCAAATATTGAATGTATCAATAACAATAAAATAATAAAAATAAAATACTATTATTTCAGTATCCCATATATAGTACATCAGGTTTTTCAACGCCATATTTCTAGAAAATTATTCCATTTTTCATATGGTTGGAAATTATTAATATTTAATGTATAACGTACCTATCTATATATATGTTGTACGCGTGTAATTTTTCCCCGCCGTACAAACATAATATTATTATAACACAATTACACGTGTCCATTTGCCATATTATACAACAGGGCCTTAAAATCGTTTTTCGTTTCTCAGGTCCTGTGCGCTTTCTGTCTGCACCGTTTCTACTCCGCCGAGGACCTGCGCCGGCACATGCGCACCCACACCAAGGAACAGCCGTTCGCGTGCATGTCGTGCAAGCGTCGGTTCACGCTCAAGCACAGCATGGTCCGACACATAGCTAAAAAACACGGCGGCTGCCAAGACCAACAGTACGGGGGCGGCGGCGCCGGAGGGGGCAGTGACCACGAACGGAGGTCCGCCAGCCCTCCGAACACACCCCCGCCGACAGGGGGCGGCCCGGTCGCCGGTTACGAGGACTGCTGCAGCAACCGGACGGACACGGGCTGATCGGCACGCTGCTCGGCATCCGCGACAGCACCGTCATCGATCAGGTGTTGCAGACAAAGTCGCCCGAAGACGCGGCTAAAATGTTGGGAATCAAAAGCAGCAGCGACTAGAGATCGACAGCGCCCGCGCACTAGGCCGTGTAGCCGGGTCCGATCCGCTTGTACGATAATTTTGTCAATAATTTTACACACATATATTGTTATGACTACAAACCATATATACCTTATGCCTAGACAGACAGAGAGAGAGAGAAAGCGTGTCGTCGGCAGACGACTCATTTATATAAAATAGTGTTAAGTATTATATTATATTATTATTATTAAAATTATGTTTATTATAAATTATATTATAAGAAAATACGCGTTTTGCAGTATATCATTGTACTTAACAATCGTGTTATTGGCTGACCGTTGTTGCCTTATTAAATTTTAGTCGATATCATTGTAGACTGGCCGTCGAGCGTCTGCAATAATATCATTATTATTATTATTATTATTAATATTATAATTATATTCTAAGAACGCAAATTGTACTTAAAACTGTTAACCACTTAAACGGTTACGGTTCCGTTGTGTGTCTTTAGCGTAGTTGTAGTGTTATATAGGTAAGTTTTAATATTTTAAAATATATAGTTATAGTATCGTCGGTGGTGTAGAAGACGAAACGGACAGAGTCGGTATCGAAAAACAAAAAGAAACTAATGCAATTTTTACTTTTCGATACCGACTCTGTCATCAAAGTCGTCGTTTTTTATGTCTATAACAAATATAATCTTCCCCCTAAGGGAAAACAGCAATGTCGACTGTATAAACAAAAAAATGCCTAATATCGATTGAATTTTTTTCACCATTATATTTACGTCAACCATGCACCACCGCGTTAACGGTAGTTTTATTTTATTTTTCATTACTTAATTTTCTTTCTTTCGTTTTTTATTTGTTCCTCTTTCGGTACGCGTGCTCACGAACGTCTCGAATTCTCGTTTTCTCTCTCACCAAATTTCGAGTAAACGCGCATTCGACGTTCGCGGATTTAAAGGATTTTTTTTCCGAATACGATTTTCGTCTCTTACAGGAATTCCTGCAACGGTCGCAAATATTATTCGGCAAAAAAATCTTTCGACTTGTGCCGTACTTATTCTCTCGCCGTATGCAATTTCGATCGTGTCATACTGAAGTCGGTCGCCCGATTGACGCGCAACCAAACGTACACGCGCGCGTGCCTTCGGCATTTTCCAGAGCTTGTTCGACGAAGACTAACGTCTATATCCCGGAGAATAAAATCTGAATTAATAATAACCTGTACAGACACCCTCCCCTATATTATACATAATTTCGGTTTGCTTAGTTTTAAGTGTGTTACTACAATATTTTTATTTTGTATTTTACGTTTTTTAACTCACCAGGGGGGGGGCGCACGCAGTTTCATCGATTTGACATTTGTAAATCTGACGTGACTGCACTAAATTCATACTTACTCTAACATTTCTGTAAAACTAATTCATAAAATATCTTTATATAAAATAATGACTATACCAACAGTAATATTATTATTACTACGTATAAACGGGGTTGTTATCCTATAGCTGACCTTAATGTATAATATGATTTATTGAATTATAGACTTCTAGAAATGTTTAATTATGTATTAGTAATAGTAGATTTTAACATTTACATATACGTTTGTATTTGTACATGTGTGTGTGTGTGTGTGTGTATGTTTGTGTGTGTGTGAATGTATGCCATGTACTATATTATATATATTATAAAGCACTGTTTTATTAATTATTATTATTATTATTCGTCAATTTTGGGCTGCACTATTATTATTAATTATCAGTTTAAAAAAAAAAAAAAAAAACTTTAAATAAAGAAGAAAAAATATTAATAATTTAAAAAAAATTCTAGTCGAGCGAAGGTGTATTTTAATGAAATTAATTAATATAATAATAGTGTAAAAATGTTATGTACTGAGCCCTCTACGTTATTTAGCCATAATAATATCTAATAACAGACGTGGTTAGTTATAAATTTTTAGTTGTGTAAGGCACATCCCTTTTCTTCCTCTCTGTACATTCCTCTTTGTTCCAAAACAATCATAATATTATTATAAAGGTTTATAATTTTTTAACCAACAATTATTATTTACCTATATATAGAAACATTTTTTTTTCTAGACTGTAAACATTTTTTTTATCTCATTTTTATTTTATGTATATAGCTGCATAATATATTTATAATATAACGTGTGTAGTAAGTTGGCATATTTTATCTTTTTTTTTTTTTTGTGGTTATTATTTTATGCAAGTGATACTAGTCGTTATACATATTGGTTAAAGTTTGTCCCATTATTATTATTATTATTATTATTATTATATACCATTATTACAATCGCCAACATTATTTTATTTATATAGACTAAACGCGAATGTATACCTTAATTATAATTTCTGAAATTGTATAGTTATATAGACAGTGCTGAAGCAATATTAATCATTATCTGTATTTAAATAAATTTATTATACTATTTATCTCGTAGTTCTATTGTGTGTTTGAACTCCGGTTATAATAATAATAAGCAAAAAAGCAATAATTTAAAAAGAAATCGTATATGATATTGTATTTATTATTAATTTATAAAAGTTTGTTTTTGAAAAGTAAAATAAACTTCAGTGTGAGTGAAATTTGCTGTGTTGTTCGATAAAAAAAAAACCCTGAAAGCATTTGTTAAAGGACATTCCAATAAATCCTTTGCCCATCCTTCCTACTAACGTAAATCCACAACATTGTTTTTCTATAATTGTTGACTGTTGTCATCAATCACACTATATTTTAATCATTTTAAAACGTGTCGTATAATTGTACACACATTCAGATGGTCGACGAGATAAGTGGTAAGTAAGTGGTTTTGACGTGTTGTAGAAAATATACACTGCACAGTGTCACGGTGTGGACAAAAATAATTCCAAGAACAACTACTGTCAACCATACTACATCATCTATACCAGATAAAGGAATGTGTATGCACATTTCGCCGAAGTTTCATATTATTTTGATGATTTCATCAAACAAAAAAAAAAAATTTACGCATAGCGAAAAAATGAATTAAATTACATTACTAATATAAATAACCATTTAGAATACATCAATAGCGAGTCATACGATATCAGTTATACGCGAACATTTACAACGGTTGCGAAATGTTCTGAAAATATGATGTTAACGATTATAATCGTTACAAAATCGTTGTAGAGAATAATGATACAATGGAAAACAAACTTTTAACAAAACATTACCAATTTCACATGGGTCGACACTTATAAGTTATAACAGAGTAAGTATTTAATATTAATATCTAAATCATCGTATACTATTAATATCATATTAGGCATTTTGTGAAACTTTTCGATACATACAAAATATTATATTTTATTTACGATGGGATTATATGTAGCATAATTTAATTTGTTTTCTCAACTGTGGACTAGGAAGAGAAAATAATCGAAATATGATAACGAAAAATTGTTATTTATACGAATCGATGGGAAAATAATTTAGTTTTATTAATAAACTTCAAACGGCAATTTTGGAAACTCATAAATATCGCTTATTACAGCCGCATTGCAATAAATAACTTTACTTATTAGGTATTAATATGTAAAAAAAAAAATATTTAAATCGCAAGGCAAGACAGATAAATGTATTATATTATGTATAACTTATGGTTGTAAATTGATGGTACTCAACGATACAAGATACAACTTAATACAATTAGATAATAATATAATATACTAGGTAATAACATGGTGAGTATTTCTAAAGTTCTAGCTAACACAATTAATTTAATTATATTGAAATTAAATTTACACAAATGACTGTTAAAATACCTATGAATTTTATATTATAAGTAGTTGATAGTTAGGTACGTACACGAAAAAATTAATTGATTTTTAGGGATAACGGATAAAACACGGAAGTTATGTTATAAAAGATGATCAGACATACTTCTATAAATAAATGACATTGAGAAAAGAAGTAATTAAATGAAAGTCAGAATCTTGTTGACTACGAGATGATAGCAATGGGCCCCATATAGAAAAGTAATAATGCCTGCAAGGGAGACGATCCATCTAGAAAATACGGGCAATATAAAAAAAAAAGAATCTATTCAGGGCAGTAGATACGTTTGATATTTTAATTATTAATTTTTAAACAAAATATGAAGCTCATTTCTAGCTTAAAAAGTAAACATTTTTATTTTTATTATTTTACTATACATTTTTAGTTTAACTAATAATAAAGTGGTGTAAATTTTAAGGTATGGTCAGGTAACCCGATTAAAATAATAGTAGGTACTATCGTTTCATTTGTTCCGCCTTTATGTCTGCTTGCTCAATCCTCAATTATATACTTGTTTGATAAACATGCAACAGAACGGACAAATTTTTTGATGACTAGTCGTTAAATTTGTGAATGGTTTCTTCTTCAATTGGCACTAAAGTAAAATTTGGTATCTACTACCCAGAGTATAATAAACATGGACCATAGCAGCTGATAATAAAAATGATAATGACTGATAACCCACGATATCCATAAAATAGTGTTTAAGCGAATGCCTTTTTAATTTTTAACTTTTACTTGATAAATAACCTAATCGGGCACCGCTGAGGCCTAGTGTTTTTGACAAAAATAAAAAGTTGGTATGTAGTTTTAAGAATACATTAGAAAATGTACTCATCCAGTATAAAATTATTTAGTTTTGTTTAGTTAAATAAAAATATTGATCACTCCTTCATTGCACCAAAAGGTATATTTTCTTAGGATTAGACGGGTATCAGATATCGGTACAAATGTTATTTGAGTTAAATTTATAATAACAGGGTTATACCAACTATGATGGTCTATACTGTATACTCAAATACTCCAGAATATATTGATTTATTTTGAACAATTGAACCACAAAAATTAATTTTAACTCTAAACGCAGAAGAAGTAAAACAAAATGTTTGTTCAAATGGATATTATATGTTGGGAGAATAGAGTAGGGTTGCCATAAAAGTTTAAGTACTGATAATTTCAACAACCTACTTTTAAATCATAAAATGTAGAACACTATGTAATATTGTTATATATATGTATTATATAGAAATTAATAATAATAGCATTGAATTTAGTTAATACAATAACCACATGGTTACATACTTATTTTACAGAATTTTTTGAATTTTAGTTTAAATGTAAATGATTATAGAAATAGATTGAAAATAAATTAATGATTATATTAAAATATTTGATTAATTATTAATTATTTATAATTTATATTTTTCTGACATTTTCACACATTATTTTATTATAGAATTTAGAACATAAATTTAAAAATATAATTTATAATTTTTGGTACTTTTTTACTTACACTTATCGATTAAGTCTTAACCGGGACTTTGGGAGGTCTAATGGGACGACCGGGACCTAAGTCATAAACTGGTGACATGTCCCGGTGTACCCTAGGATAGAGTAAATTATTTCGGAAAAACGTGAGTTGGATCGCTTAGGTTAAGCATGAATTGGGTTCACGATGTTATTTGATAATACTCGAATTGAGTTCACGGTAATATGAGAGTTCGTGGTTATCTTGATAGCGAGTGACGTAACTGGACAGTTATCATTTTTTTAAGCTATTTTAGGCACATTTTAAGAGGACGCCATATCCGCATGTGTTATCTCCGTCTTACAAGTACGTAGAATATCAAATTTGCGCTCAGCAGATCACGTTAGAAGAACATTATCTGTGTTCGTGTATAAGTTTTTTATGATTATTCAATTTTTTAGCAAGTTTTGCGTATATAGTATAGCGTAAATTAAAAATGCTCATTATTCACTTAAAATCTGAATAATCGTAAAAAACTAACATACGAACACAGATAATGTTTTCACTTTCAAGTTTCATAATAGGTTTAATCACTTTAATTTTTAAACTAACTAAGCTAAACGTGATCTGCTGAGCGTAAATTTGCTATGTAATGTATATGTCTTGTAAGAAAGAGACAACACACGTGGGTAAGGCGTCCTCTTAACTTAAATCAAATTAATTTTACGATAATATTATGTTATTATACATTTAATTTTATAATTTTATAATAAAAGTAAAAAAAAAAAAAAATGCTGATTTCATATTTTAATAATTTTTACCTTTATGAGCTTTATGTATCAAAAACCAAAATTTTTGGGAGACTTTCTAGTCGGTGGTGTCTTTTGGATAACGCTAATCAATAGGTTAGACCCAACTCATCACTCATGTAGTCATGTATATTTGGTATATTTGATAAAATACTTCGGGAGACGGGAGTTCAGGATCCAACTCGAGATTATTCATTATTTGATATTTCCATCCATCTGGTTGGCACTTAAAACAATAAAACATTATTATGGTTTTGTCAATAAATTGTATAATCGTTTGCAAAAGTTTCGTAGAAGAACGATTGATTGTCGTTAAAATCTACAATTTATATTGGTGTGTTTTATTTTAATTGAAAAGAATATTATTGATAATTATGAGTAATCTAAAGAAGAAATTTGGGGTATTTTATTTTCTAATCACTGAGAGTAAAAACAATTATAATTATTAATAAAAATACTAAAATAGACGGATAGTATACTCATAGACAATATCACACTATTACTAACGGTGTTAACTATATAGAGGAGTATAAATAATAAATGTTTAACAATTCTGATTGGAATAATATCATAAATATTCATAATAATATATAACCAACATAATGTAATAGATTGAACACCGAGTACAACGAGATGTATTACAATATTTTAAAAACAATTCATTATTTTCTCGAGAGTAATACTTGCATGTTTCAATGTTTGTGTTTGCATTTCCTGTAAAATTATTAGATAGAAACAGAAGTAAAGCAATTCATAAATTTCTAGAATAATGTACACACTATATAATACTATAATATCCCCTCTAGACTTTCGAGTCGTGTTGTCTGTACTCTGTTGAGTATAAGTAACAAAAAAAATATTTGCATTACTTAGTGATAGTGATGTGTCGTAAAATTTTTTTTCGTTTTCTTCGAGTCGTAATTGTTAATTTTATTGCCACTGTTATTATTTACATATTGTGCTGAAAAAATAATGGGTAAGTCTCGTCATCGTTATATTTCATATTTTACTTGCTTGCGCGTCCGTTATTTTTTCAGACGTATCATATTATTATTATTATTATTTAGGTGCAGTACGGTACTAAATCCTCGTCGATCATAAACGGTGCGTTGGTGACGTAGGCAGTATCTGTCGGCATCATCCGTCAAATTTAATTCGATTTAATATAGTTTTTGCCTGGTTAAGGTCAAAGTGTCGAATTGCATCCGTTCCGATCACTACAAAAAAATTTATTTATCAATAAATATCAGATCGCAACAATTAATATTTAATAGCTTATTATCTCTATCATAATAATCACATATTTACATTTTACATAAAGGTACAATAATTTAAGAATAATATTATTAAAATAAATTTAATTTTTCAATAAATATTAATATGTAAAAATGGTTATTTTTTCAAAATTAATAAATATTTACAGTTTAAATACTACATATTACATAATATATTAATATGCCTATATAATTACGATTTAAAATTCTGCAGAGCCGTCGGTTCCAAAATGAAAAAAATAAATTACGATTTCAAAATACCTACATGCATTTAGTATTTTACCATTGACGTTTATTTCTAAATTAATTAATAATGTAAAACATATTGAACATCATGATTAATGGTACATGGCACGGTGCCTATAGGCTATAACGCATTGTTTATATATTTTTTCTTTTAAAACAATGTTTTGCAATCGATTTAACATTGCTTAAATATTAATCGGTGTGGTGGCTGGTGAGGTTGGGTAAATACTTTTCAATTTTCATCAAACGGTCGGCGGTTGACCGATATCATAATTTTTTTTATATTTTATGTGTATAACCGTTTAGGTGTGCTTCAAAACAGTATACCGTACACCCTAAACACACGCGACAGTACGACACAAACACATTGGAGTGGTATCGGACAAACGTAAATACGATAATTAAGATTTTCACGAATTCATGATTTATGTACAAAGCGTCGCTATGACGGCAATTATTATTGCGATTTAGGTAATGATTTTATATCTCAGAATTTTATTTTGAACACTCGTGGGTCGCGGTTCTGATAAGTCATTCTAACAAATGCATAAGATCAACTCGGACTACGGCGACGTAAAAATAATTTGTTTTAGGAAAATACGCTTCCTACTACTTCTGTACCATAACTTATAAACGATGGACCGAACCGGTTCGTGCGATTGGTAGTAATTCTATTCGAGTTATCGGTTATTTTGGCATTCCAGATTCATAGACCATTTGGATTTCCCAACGAGGTTTCGACAGTCGACAACAGACCGTTGAAATACGGAAATTTTACGGATAATAATATTATATTATTTATAAATATTTTTGTTCGGTCTTCGGTGTGCGATGCGCGTACCTGCAATTTACAGACTTGTATTAGTACAGTGTCGGAGTGTTGGGGTGTCGGACGTACAAGCGGACCTCACCGCCGTTGCGAGCTCTTTTACCGTGTAATACAGATAAGATTGTTCATAATATTATTTAATATTTTTTGGTTGAGATGAAAGCGAGATTCAACTTTTTAAAATTATTCGCGCTCAGCCACTTGACTCCGGTCCAGAAAGCCCATCTATCGTATGCGGTACGCAAGGACATTGAAGCAAGGGAAATCCAACGATTGGAATCGAAGAAGCGATTCCGTCAATGGAAATTAAATAGGATACAACGAGCAGTGAGTGATTTATTCTATTTGTTTCTTAAGTTACGTTTAAAAAACGAATCAACTAATTTTCATTACCTACAGTGTAATAATATATAATGACTTAATGTGATCACTTCGGTGGTTTGTGAGTAGGTAGGTATAGTCATTATACCTAAGTTCCAACAGATATTTTTTTTTCGTTGAAATAATCAAAAGTAATGTTGTATTATAGAAAATATAATAATAGCTAGAAAAACGTGACATGTAGTATTAGATTAAATACTAGACAGTAATTTTCAAAGTAAAATTAATGAGTAAATCACACAGATATAGAAAATAAACTAGATAGCTAACTAGTGATGATATATGTTGTGAAGTTATTATCAGTCATTTCGAGTTGGTCAAATGCATGGTAAAATCCCACCAAAATTTCAATTCTTGTTGAAAATATTTGAAATGTAATTTTTTTTGTCATTGGTATTTATTTTTGTCACAACTCACAATAAATTATGATAGTGTATCTTCAAAAATCCAATTTTTAATATAATATTTATTAAATATACAAATCTTTAAATGTATGATTTAAAATTTTAAACAATCAAGAAATTACTTGTTACTTTATTAAGTTAAGATGCTATTGAGTTGTTTTTTGATCATGCAAGAAGACGTTTTGGACATAATGATAATCCTGTCTACAGTTAAGGTAGGTATGCTTTAACTGTTTTAAGAAGTACTTTACTGCATATTTCAATCAAACAATCAACGACAATTGTTTGTTATTGACTTCTCGTGAAGATTCTTTGTTTTCATTAAAACAGAAGTTAAAAAAAAAATGAAAATGAACTAGAAAATGAGGAACAGGTACAATTAATATCAAATATTTCAATAATCTAATATTAAATTAATTTATAGACAATGTACTTTATTATAATAGCAGGATATGTAATAAAAGAAATATTACCAGTATTTACTTGTGAAAAATGCATTAAAGCTGTGATAGATGATTCAAATGTGCATGATCATACATACTGTACTATAGAGAATGAATCATTCAAAACTCTCGCAAGGATGAAGAACCAGAGGAGGCTTAGAATCAGTATCGGAAAGTGTTTTCAATCAAAATCACTGACATACTTTCAGTCTGTAGTTTCTGATAAACTGCAATAATTGTTTAAGAAGTAAGAATATAGATACTAAAATAATCCTCTGGGTTCAAAATACATTAGCATTATTGTCAACTCTTTCTCCTAAAAGTATAGATAGTAACAGACATACATTGCAAGACTGAAGACCTAATAAAATGAAATTAATCAACTTAATTTTACACAAATATATTTAAATATAAGATTACACTCTTATAGCAAAATATTAACTTATTCAATAATAAAGGTGGCTGGCAAAAGACAAAAGCTCCATAAAACTATTTTATTTTACAACATGTAAAATTGTAAAAGTATTAATTTTTTTATATTATGTAAATTGTTTTAATCTGTTAAAATACCTATACACCTATTACCTAGTTAAGAAAATATTTTATTAAATATACCTAAATTGAATTATTAACAAATAGGTAATAATTATATAATTGGTAATAAAATGGTATTTACTGAATAGTATTATAATACACTTGGGTATCTAATTTATATAGTAATATATAAATTATAAGCATAACATAACATTATTCAATAGAACTATAAATTATTTAACATTACCTTAAATAACATTACAACGTTACCATATGTCACGAACAAAAGACATTATGAAATTTTAAAAATTGTAAAACATTTATTGTCTTAGATAAATTAATGAGAAATTGTGTTATCATTTTTACTTATAAGTTATAACATAAAAGATACAAATGACCTACTAGTAATGGCGGATGTGTGGATTTAAACGTTTAAGTGTTTGGTATAAGGAATTTAGCAATCTAGTTTAATATCTATATCTGTGGTAAATCACTATTAATATTTATTGATACGTCTTGTTGGGTAGGAATGTAGGATACATAAATTTATTTAAGTAACATTTATTAAGTATACAAAAACAAAGAAAAAAACTGAGTTTTCTTTTAAGAATTTGGTTACACACAAATATCAATGCCAAAATTGTATGATTAATTATATAATTAATCTAAATGGTTTATTTGAAGAGTTTGGCCGAACGTCGATGAGATGTATCTAATAGAAGAGTAAGTCATAGTTTTTTTTTTTTTAAAAACAATATAAAATAAAATTTAAACATTTTGTAGATACTATTTTTTTAATCTTAAAGTAGGAAAGTCAAAAGAATAAGTAATCGGACTTGTTTGGAAGAAAATGTATTTTTCGGAATTTATTAACGATAGGTATACGGACTATAAATTATCGGGAAAATTGGTAGCAAATCATTCAGCATTTCTAATTCGTATAAAAATAAATCGATTCAGTTTAATAAATGAAGTTAAACTTTTTATACTTGTTAAATTTAAGTGTTCTCACATTGTACCTACTCTGTGGAGCCTTAAGGTTGAGCGAGTGATTTGGCGACTCCGCAGTACAATCAAATTTGATATTATTACCTAGTTCTATTGTTCCGCATTATGATTAATGAATAATGATTATCATGATTTATCACTTTGTTTTGTTCAAAATTGATATTTTTAGTTTTTGATGTGCCCTAGATTTTTAAGCAAATTAATTGATACATAACCGAAAACATTTGAGATCTACTGCAAAACCAAATAAAATTAAAATAATCTAGGTATTTTGAAAGAAAAATAGAATTTTAATGCGTCATAATGATTAAGTACCTATGTTTAAACACTAATACATGTCAAATATTATTGGTAATAAATAATAATAGTTACTATTTATCTCAATTGTTAAGTACTAACTGACTCAGTATTTATTGTTGTAAATACAATTAATTTGATTTAAATATATTATATATAGTAATAATTACTCAATCATGTAGATGATTCTTCAATGAGAGGACTCTTCGTTCAGTCACTCTTGTCATTTTTTTTTTACTTATTTCTCTTCCATCAATCATCAAATTCACTTATTGTATTAACTTATTTGTAACATATGGTGTAATATAAAACTAAGTATTAAAAAAAAGATAACATATTATTACGTATTTTTTTATAAATAAGTAAATGTAAATAATATAATGATCGCATATTTCAAAAATAAATTGGTTACAAAGATATACAAAGTATTACTTTTTATTATTTAATTCTTATTTAAATGTGTAAGTCTCACTGTTGGTAGTGACTGGTAAAATTACTATAGAATTATAATAATAGTTAACTTTAAATCTATGCCGTGAAAATTAAGTTAGTTGAAGTGTAAGATTAATATTTTAAGTAAAAATATTTAGTAATTTATTTCTAAAATATGTATCTATGAATTGGTAGTATAGATAACACTCTAACTAACTGGCACCCTGTCGAGACAATTGAGAAGTGACAAGTACCTACCAAAGTACTTAATATTAATAGGAAAAATGTATTTGTTTAAGTTATAATTGTTACTTATTTTCAATTCCTAATTTAGGAATGATTACTTTAAGAACAATCACCTATTATTATAATTAATCTATAATTTCTTGTCCAATAATAATTTTGAGAAAAAACAATAATCCACGGAAACTGATTAGATTAGATATTTATTTCGATATTAATTACAACTTCTACTCTTAATCTTATTGGTTAACCTGGGTGAAGATTTGTAAATATGTAGATTAATATTTTATACTATAGTACTAAAAGCGCGTAAAATAGTTTTTTTAAACCTAATCTCTATGGAATTGGAGAATTTTGCTACATTTGTTGTAATACATAAATTAAATTATCAGGGTATTTGATTCTTTTTTTTTTTTTGAAATGATGTGTAGTAACATACATACATCAAAAAATATTAGTTATTACTTCTTAGGTATTTAGTTCAATCCTGATTAATGAGAAATAAGAATATTATGTTAACTGTATAATTTATATTGACTTAATATTGGATGTAAAATATCATACTAATACAAAATAATTAATAAATAATAATATATAATACATTAGTAATAATTATTAATATTCTTATAAATAAAACCGCTATACCACTATAATACATTTCAACATGGTTTTAATATTAGTAAGTTATATTATACTGTATTCCTGTGTCTTAATTTATTATTATGGTTATCAATTTATTATTATTTAAAAAATAAATAAATAAATGAATGAGTAACTGAATTATTTTATGTTTTATGTTTTGTATGCATATTGCATATTATGTTTTACATTTTTCACAAATATAAAAATTTTAAATATTTTTAATTTTGTTTATAAATTATACTAACCAACAAAGGCTAGTTATAATTAATATAGTTTTAAAATAAATAGATAAATTAGTTATAGATTATTTAACATAAAATAATGTATCTACGAATGATATTAGAGTTTTTAAATTTTTCAAAACGTTCTAAAGCGTTAATGTATATTCAATAAATCTTTATATGACTGCATATTATTGAACATTTATGAGTATATATTTAATTATTTTCTTGTTCTGTAATGTTACATTTTTGAAATATTTATGTCTAAGGTAATTAAGTATTACATTTTAGTCTAACTAATCGGTATTATGTATGTACGATGTTGGGACTTGGGGTATAATAATAATTTATGCACAAAATACAACTCACATAATAGTATGAAAAAAAGCATTTTTGAGATCAATTAATAAATGCAAAGTTTAGTAAAAATATTTAATGTGTAGGCTCGAGGCCTTCTTCTAAAGGCCTCTTCTAAAGTAGTGTGCAGCCGTGCAGGTGTTACTTAGTATATCGATTTATCGAAATAGTTTAAGAAATATTTTATTAAAAACGATTAGGAGTTCGAATGATAAAATAATGATAGTATCCAGACGTCGGCGTGACCTTTAGAAGAATTAAATAAGCATTTATCTAAGATTAATATATCATTAAGACGTATAGATGTTAAAATATAATTAATTTTCGTAGTTTAATCGAAGAACCCTATTTATTTTAAACGGGTTGGCCATTCTCAAACGTTTCGTGTACACGTAAATCCCATTAGTACTATATTTTATAATGAGGTGTTTGCCAAAGTTCGCCTGTGTTGCTCTACGCTTAAAAAAATCCTACTGAATTATTTTAAATTTATGATTTCAAAAATTTAAAGCATGAATGGGTGTTATCTCAGCGTGTTTTTACTTTGTTTTCATTAATATTTGATTTTTTATTCATATTTGCGAATTAAAAATAACTTTTAAACCGGTATCTCGTATAATTGTGAAAGTCAAGTTTATTATACTTGATAATAATTTTAAATTTATTTATTACCTACGTCCGTCACGATTCGTTGCCGTGTTACAATGGATTAGTGCAAAATCACAATGATATGTCGAGAAAAATTAAAAACAAATTGTATTTAACGATATTTTATATTGGTCCTTACCCCATTTTGTGTGTGTCAACTATCAATAAAGTAAATTTTGTGTACATTTGTGTAAGTTTGGTATTATCTACATTGTTTTATTAATAGTTATGTTATCTTATTTCGTTATACGCATCAGCACTGTAGATCGCGTGTTTGTCAGTAATGAAAATACTAAATGAGAAATTTTTAACGCATTTCGTATTTCGATTAAAAGCGTTATTGTTTATTGCCTATATACATACATGTATATATTAATTCGGTTAATTAGTGTCTCTCGTAACTCGCAATTAACGCCGTCTTGTCGAGTGTGCTTTTACACTTTACTTGTTTAAAATCTGGTCTTATAAAATATCGTTTTTTGTGAAGTCGTATTTTTATTCAAGAGAGTCATTTGTACGACACAGTGAATAATTTTTGTATAATATTACAGTCGCAATAATTTAGGTTAATTGTGAAAATGTTTTTGGCACTGTTCCTATATTTTGTTTGTTTTTTCTAAAGGAAACATCGATTGACACTTACGACTGTATATACAATTCGCATGTTATCTCATTGTATTAACAATTATTGAATTCGTAAACAGGAAAATGGTGATTACACTATATGATACAAAACTTTAAATTTGTTTTTTTTGTTTTAGCTGCAATTATATTTATCTATGTTAATGAAAGGCATTGTTTGTGTGTGTATATGTGCTTGTGCTTGTGTAAGCCACCCACAGCCAAGTAGTCTATTACTCTATTACACTCCTGATTCTGAAATTTGGTACATATTTTAATACTATATCTGAGGAAGTGTACATTTTTAAAATTTTTAAAGTTAAATTGTTATAATTGTATATAATTATTATAGACCGTATAGACCTATATTTTATATTTATTAGAACAACTCGTTAAGGGACTTGAAACGATAATATTATTTAAAGTATTTCGATTAATAAAAACTAAATTTCAGCCATGTAGTGTTAATTAGTTATAACCCCTGTTATAACTTAATAACTTATTGTGCTTAAATTTGAAATTCGATTTTTATTTGTCGATGTCCTCTTAAAAGATGTTGATAATGACTTAAAAATTATGTAGAA
Source organism: Aphis gossypii (assembly GCF_020184175.1). Taxonomy (NCBI): domain Eukaryota; kingdom Metazoa; phylum Arthropoda; class Insecta; order Hemiptera; family Aphididae; genus Aphis; species Aphis gossypii. The sequence continues at coordinate 10,664,344 of NC_065532.1, forward strand.
AAATAATAACTGTCTTACGTTAAATGGTTCACCCGGTTCAGATTACAGTAATCGATATGACCCATGTGTTCGATGTGGTATCTATATTAATATTGCATGTATTATACTTACCGGCGTAAAATTGATAAATATAATATATTTATAGAAACCTTAATTAATATATTTTCGAATCGACGCAATTCATGACGCTATTGCCTTCTCATGCCTTTCTTGAAAATTATAGGTACGCTTTGTGTACTTAAATTTTCATAATTTAATGAATAATGATAATTATTTTTGAATAATTCAAATAAACTGTAGAAATAATTGGAATTAAGTGATTTTTAAAATGTATAGTTTTGTAAAATCTCGAGGACAACAGCCCTGCATGCCCAACTGGTTTTTATCTTGACAGAAAACAATTTTAAATCGTATTAATGACGAAACATGATTAATATATAGTCTTATACTCTTAAATAATAAAGTTTATCAATTTCTATACATTTTTTTCCAACGTATATTATAATATCATATAAGTGTATAACATATTCCACGACCCAAGACGTTATTATTCGGCGTCTATTCTTAACCGACTGGAACTGACTGCCATCCGCTACCAGATATATATTCCACTTGTGCTAACGACATTATTTTGTCCTAAATTAAACACTAGGAGAGACGAAAATATTACATCTACATACTTTCGATGTGCATCCTATTTTTAAAATTACCCTTTTTCGGACGTTATGTCTATCATGTTCCATGTAGAGGACTATATCATTTTACCAATTGTGTATAGTTAATCGAACAGTATCGGACTATAAATTATTATAAAATTGGATATTTTTATTTGAATTAATTATTTCTATTTTTTATCCTAAAAATAACATTATATTATATACCATATTTTGTTTGTGCAGCGTAATATATTATAGTATGTTTATTAAAAGAGATGTAATCATACTTTAATGGTGTAAAGAACACTATTCGTTTGATTAATATTTTCTAGATTTAGATGGCACATTAAAATCGAATATAGTTGTGTATTTCGTTCGGTTGTCATCCTCATCAAAATGTCATATTTAAGCCTTTTTATTTGTATTCTTTAAAATCGTCGTATTCATTTGGCACCTGTTTTTGTTTTATTGTTTTATATTTTTCTAATCAAAAAATAATCCAAATAATTGGGATCGTTAATATAGAATTATAGAAACATTATTAAACGATTTAAAAATTAATTAAATATTGAATTACTTAAGAGTTTAACGACCTCCGACCGAGATTCAAGTTTGTTTATTTTTGAAAATTTTGTTATTTATCTGTTGATCGTTATTTATGGTGATAACTTGGTTTCCTTTGCATCAGGACGGCAGTAGATATTAAAATATGACGGGCATGATGTAACTAAATAATTAAAAAAATTAAATGTTGTCGCAGATACTCAATTTACACATATATTTACTTTTAACTTCCATATAAACATTTACCTTTAAAAACACAAGTCGAGTTCGTATCTTTCGGCACTCAAGTATACCTTTAATATCTTGTGAAGAAAATATCAAAAAAGTTGTCCAGTGATTGGTTAGTTGTGATTGGATTAACATTTAACACATATAAATAACAAATGAGCATAGAATATAAAATGATAAATAGAGTCCTGTATATTATAATGTATACCTAATATATTATGTTGTGTTGTTTTTAAGACTATCAAAAACATTGTCGTCGATATACTTGAAGGCGTTTTTGGCGACGATTCTTGGGAGGAAATTGTTTACATTATAGACCGTATTCGTCGGCTAATATTATTTCATTCATCCGTGAAATTTATGTTACACGTACATATTTATTAATTATACAATTTCATCAAATCGTCCGAATCCACAGGTATTGGTGGGTGCCAAAACGCTGGCCAATTGCATTTCTTGTACCGTTTATTAAATATAATATTTTATGTCTAACACATAAAATTATTATCGTGTTTATACTTATATGTGTCCAACGGTCGTCATGTAGTATACGAACTCGGCTAAGGAGGAGGAAAGAAAAAAATAGCATTTTTTTTCATAGGTGACGGCGTGACGCAAGTGTTTTGCGCGTTAGTGAGTTTGTTTGTTTTGATGTAGATGGACGTCTCTCATTGTGTATAGTGTGTGTTGAATAAACCACAGACAGTAAACTGTAAGAGCCAAGTGACACTTATTGTTCTAATTTGTGTTTTTTATAATGGATACAAAATATTATCTTTAAAACGGTACAATTTCTGTTTTACACGAAAATGTATCAAATAGGTATACCACAAACATAAGAATTGTGCCAAATAAAATTTTCTTTGTTTTCCTATAACATGTAGGACAAATGAAATGACTTATGTCTCATATGCCTGTTAAATTGAATAAACCAACTTTTTCTATTCTACTATTTCATTGTATTATTATAATACACTACTCGCCATAATGCTATTATTATAATAAAAATTAATAACACTTTTCGCCGAATTACGAGTGATCCGTTTATTACAGACTACATTGATCAAAATGGAATGTATCTTATATTATTATTATTATATAGTTTGAATAGATAATTAAAAAACTGTGAATTGAAAAAAAATTTTTCTCCTTCATTTGTTTCCATATTTTGTAAAATTACGTAAATCCGGCGATATTTATTCTAATAATATTATTTTATTCTGTTGCACTTCGATAGTTCAATGCGACGAAATTTTACAAGTTAATTCAATTCAAGCTCAGATAAAACGATGGGACAGGAATAGGGGAAAACCCCAATTATTTTTTTTTAGACAATTCCTATTATTATTTTTTTAAGTATTACCGAGAATTGGTATCTACTTGTCTTTACACGATTGTGTGGAAAATATCAAATATTTAAAATATTACAAATTGCTTTTAAAGTTGTTGCGAACTTGATATTTACACGGAAAATGAGTGAGTGGACGGTTATAAATGAATCACTCCATATACATGGTTATTATTATTATTATTATACATCACTGACGGCGCGAGTGCTCTGCCGAGAAGTCATCTCCACCGTGATCTCGACGGGCAATTAAACAGCGTCTAAAAATAAACGGGCGACGGCTGGCGGGCACACGCCCTGCGTATAAAGACCAGTCTTGGCGGGACCGGTGGCATACGCGTCTCAGCTTCCGATCCGTTTTCACAGCATCTCTTAGAATTTCGTATTAATCGTCGTGTATTACAGCGTGCCGTATAGACTTGAGTGTTGTGAGGTGCGCGAGGAAATTATCGCCGGACGTCTAAAATTCCAAGCAAACTAGAAAACGTTCTAGAAAACCAGACGATAGTGTCGCGCAGGGTTCATAACAATATTATTATACACAGCGGCGGACGGAACTAACGCGGAAAAATGCCGGTAAGAATTCACGTGTTAAGATTATCGCCTATTATAACTATACAGCAGATCTCGATATGAGTTCGAGATGCCGTGTCGGGAAATTCGAGATATTAAAAGCCGATCAAGTGTTGAGGCGTTTGATGGGGGGGAGTTTTTTTTTAAATATTTTTGATGTGTGAGGTACGATTACCGAGAGACGACAGTACTGGTAATATTATAATATCGTTTAACATAGTGTGTACATTTGTTTTGAAAATAATAATAATATTGTTATATTATACAATGGTTAACTGCATTTGTTTGGCTACGGGACAATACACGACTGTTGACAGACGTGGGTATTAGGTACATGTATATATATTATATTATATTATTACGAGAACGGAAGGTAGTTTATGTGCTCGCCACGGGTATATATCCAAACAGGTAAATCGCACAATAGCTGTCGGCCTGAAAACAACATTACGTAATTCCATTGATTTATAACAACTAAATCGGAGATTCTCAAATTGTTTACTGTACCTAACCCATCTTGGAAAATGTTTACAAAACATACTGAAGAGCTTAGGTATTTGGTTTTATTGTCGATAAAACTAAATTCGAACATCGATACAATGCATATTATATATTGGCTAGTTACGTGAAAAATACTGTATCATAATATTATTTAATTTTAAATTAATACTACTTGTAAGTTGTATTTTTATAATACTGATAATATATCTTTTCTGATACATACATTTATAATATTATATTGTAGTAGTTAATCTAATATTAAATATTGTATATTATAAAATAAATATATAAATATTTCAAAACTATAAGTCACATTCTAAAAACATAACGCTACCCATTTTTTTTTTTTTTTTTTTGGAGAATTAAATCGCGAGTTAATTTCTACAATTGGAACACTCGGATAGATGAAATAATACAATAAACTTAACAGATAGAGAAACGCGCAGCTTTACCGCAGTGATTAAAGTACCTATTTATATGTTTATTTTTTTATTAAATAGTTTAGCAGTAGTCAAACTATTTTTAAATTTAACTTTTATTATATATATTTGAAATTTGTATTCGCATTAGGTACATAGCAAATTAAATGTTTTTATTTGGAAAAAAGGTGGAAAAAAGAATACAACATTTTGAATATCAACCATGCACCACACAGTACAAGGTGTATGTATACGAAAATACGATTAATTGTGAAAGTTATACATTATTGAGATTTAATGCAGAAAGTCGTAACTGAAAACACGATGCGTTCTTGGTATTATTATAGCTATGTTAAAATAAAAACTTTGTCACCCCCTGTAAAACAAGCGATGAAGTCATGTTTAAAAATACAACTATTATATTTCAAAAGTTTAGTTTGGTGAAAAGGTTTTAATGACTTCCGAAACACGTCAACACCCTGGCGCACGCGACCGATAAAAAATTCACACCGAAACACGTTCGCAAGTATCATTCTATGCGGATAATATAATTATTTTGCGGAAAATCGAGGTAATTCTGCGACCGTCACCATGTCACACCCGCATCAACATCAAAAGACCAAAACGAATCGTTACATTTGAATAATAACGAGAAAAAAAAATCCGTTTAAACACCGAAAAATCTGATGTAGGTATATAATATACGTATACATATCTATTGTATATATATGTATATTATACATTGCGAATTCGGGGACTTGCCAATTTTTTTTTTATGGCGGATGGATGTGGCAGCTTTCCGCTTTTGCATCACGATTTGCGTAAACTAATTATTTATGTACGTCAAAAATATCCGCGAGACGAGACCACACGATTATTTACTGACAACTACAACCATTCATATATACTCGACTGTGCTATATAATATCGCCGTGGGCGAGAAACGGTGTTTTCATTCATCTGAAAAATAAAAATCCATTAAATTAAATTTTATCAATATCGACGATTCCGCAACTGTCAAGAGTTGAGAAATTAGTGGTGAGAGGCGAGGCAAAGTATCATAATTGTTGTGGTGTATTTTATGTGATATAGTATAGTGATAAAAACGATGTGAAATGGATCAGTCAAGTCATACCTACCTTTTCTGCAGCGCCAGACAAACGGCGCCACTCGGTGTATAGGACTCTGCGCGAATTCGGTTAGAGGAGTAGTATATACGATGTACAGTGGATAATATTTTCGGTATGATGAATGGTGTGGCGCTGACTTATTGCTATATTAAATATAATCATCGGACGCAATCACGTTTCTATAAAAAAAAAAAAACATTACACAACACGGCGATATCACTTATTGCAAATCAAACGCACAGTGCATCGCTCGTGCCTTATAAAATTACTATAAATTAGTATTTTCACGTTTACATATATATATATTATATAATACAGTGTATCGCGATTATCAGACATATTAATAAAACGTTATTTTAATGTAAAATCGTCACATTTTCACGAAACGCACACGATGTTGTGTGTATATAACTGCGACAACGACATAATATTTTTTATGGGCAGGTACCTACGCCGTTCGCCTCTTTTACAACGCTTTTTACTATATACTGTAGTGGCGACTTGAAGGCGGGCGCACCTCCTTCGTCGCGCGCCACAGTGAATCACCACCGTCTCGTCGCCATAAATCCATTATCACGCATCTCGAATTATTGTCATCTATACGAGCGTTTTGCAATATTACCATACCCACTGGCGCCAATGCAGTGTATAATGAAAAACGAATGTAGAAAAATTTAATTTTCCTCTGTTGTCTGTGTATAATATGAAATAAAATCGAGTTGAACTTTGCGCGACGTATCTAAACGAAATAATTAAAAATATAAATTTTATATTATTATAAGTATTTATTTTTTATGAAATATTGCTCCAACTAAGTATATGTTTTAATATTATTTTACATTTATTTATGTTTTAAAATATTTTGTATTTAATTTTGAAGTTATTCTGATTTCTTTTTAACTATAGTACAACAAAGAATCTGCGGGGACCGAGTATTAAATTATTTCGTGAACCAATAATTGTCTGTTTACCCTTGGCGACTAGGGTATGTTGACTAGTCTCTGTGTGTCTTATTGGTCTACTAAAAAATTCAAAATTAATATATATTATAAATTATAAATTATAATATCTCGAGATTTCGTGTAAAACTAATAATTTGTAGGTAGAAAAAAATGGTTGGACCGATAATGTTGTAGCTCATCATGTAAGCATATCATATTATATTGTATTATGTATATATGATACGTTTTATTATTTTTTTTTCATAGAAACCATAATTTATATGTGTATATAATATTATACATATCAACTTTTGGGCGACCGCCAAAAAAGCAAAGCGAAAGTCTGTTTTCGTTAACGGGCTCATAGTATGTTGTATAATAATATAATACTCGGCGCGTTGTCTAAAAATAAGTATAATCGCAAATAATAATAAAAAATCTCATTAAATCGAAACGATCGAGGACGCTATGAAAAAATACATATATCTATTATCTAGTTTATATATATATAATATTAGTTCAAGGCTGGGCAAGTTTCATTTAAGCCAAATTTAGTTCAAAATATTTTACTAGGTAAAATCAAGTTATTTTTTAATAATATCAATAAAAAAAAAAAAAAAATTGAATAATTTACGGAATAACTGTATGTCATTTTTATTCGTGAAAACGATTTTTAAATTGAAACTAAAAATCATCAAATAAATTGCCATAAGAAATATTTAACGTATGAGTAATATAGAACTCGTTATGTAGAATTATTATAAACAATCGAATGTACATGTATATAACCATTAACCATTTAGGATAAATGATTTGTTTTGAAATACGAGTGTTTACGTGAGTACTGGGTACATTATAGACTTAAATATCATTAAAGAATTAACGTTTTTTTTTTTTTTTTGGCAGATTAAGAACAAGGAACAAGAAAAAGAAATGTTGGATTGGATCGGTAATGTTTTGGGTGAGGCGATTCCCAGCAACGTCTCGTACGAAGATTATCTGAAGGACGGCGTCGTGCTATGCAATCTCATCAACAAGATTGCTCCCGGATCAGTGAAAAAAATTCAAACCAAGGGTTCAAACTTCCAGTTGATGGAAAACATTCAAAGGTATGTTGTTTTTTGTAAACATCAGATATATATTATTATTATGTACTGCGTGGCGGCGGAGGTCACGTTTTAATAGAATATTTAAAAAAATATATATATTATAAATTATTATAATACATGTGATATCATATTACCATATTATATCCGATCGATTGCGTTTAGTTGAATTGACTTTAGAGGATGCCACACCGTTCATAAATTGTTTATAAAATCGTTTTACATGAGAAAAAATCGCAGTACAACCATCACTCGGGTTTTCTTGTTAATTTTGAATCTATACATTTTTCACTACAAAATGAAGAGAACTTTTACTGTGCGTTTTGTTGGGTTCGATTAAAACTAATTAAAAACAAATCATATATATTTAGTTTTGATTGTTTTAGGCCGGGGCCACACATAGCGATTGAACCGCTCAAAAAATTAAAATTTTTTGATTTTAAATGCAACCGCCTGATTCGCATTCACACATACGCGGTTCAACCGTGATACGCGGTTCGCGTTCGACCGCTGTGGCTCAACCGCTATGTGTGGCCCCGGACTTAATTTTCTCTAAATTAATAACTATATAATTATAGACATTAGAGTACAAGTATATGTTTGGATTCTACTTCAATCTGGTAGTTGGCACCGTTTATAAAGTTGATTACCATTCAAATTTTCTATATTTTATAGTTCTTTCAATAGTTAATGATAGTTTTAAAATTTCAGTGTTAAAGAAGTACGTTTATGAGATTTTTTTTGAATAAGGTGTGACATTTTTCTGTCTACTGATCAGTCTTTAAGGTGGGAGGGCACTTTCTCATTTTTTAAAAATGGAACTTTTCCCCAGAAAAAACGAAGTAGATGGGTCACTTATTTATTCTGTACTGATGAGTACCAATATTTTTAAGCAAGTTATGTAAGTTATGAGAGTATGTAAAAACGTTTATAATTAATAAAAATAAAAAATCGTTAAAACCCTTAAAAACTTGACGAGAAATGATTATGTTTTTATCCTTAAGTATTTTAATATAGGTCATTTTACTCTTATATTTAAGTTAAACTTACAACATTTGTTTTATTGAACGAAAATTTTTTTGTATGTTTGTAAGGCGGAGACAACACGTTATGGCGTCCTCTAAACTTTTTTATTATTATTTTTTTTTTTTATAAAAACGTAGTTATAACGTCAGTTTTAAAATTTCTGCGAATTTGTCAACGACTGATAAACATACATGGTACATAATTTAAAGTTATTACTACGAAATATGTAAACTATTAACGTTGAGTAATTTGTATAAAATGTATATGTATAGTTGCTATTATTTTAAATTGCCAAAATATTAAAAAAATATATATTTTTATAAGATATATGATCTATTCCTAGAAACGAAAAGCAGTTATATGAACTGTTTAGTATCGCAAATGATTCATAATGAGTATTTAAGCTATGTATATTATATAAATAAGACTTTTTTAAAACAAATGAAATTATTAAAAAAAAAAAAAACAAAAATATTTTAACGACGGTTGCTGTACAGGGTGATTCTATAATAAAAAAATATTCATTTTTATGGTAATAATTTTTTAAAAATGTCCCATCGTATTTGTTATTTTTACGAATTATATTATTATATTTCATATAGATTTCAAGCAGCCATCAAAAAGTACGGTGTACCGGAAGAGGAGATTTTCCAGACGGCCGATTTGTTCGAACGTAGGAATATACCGCAGGTGACGCTCTGCTTATACGCCCTCGCTCGCATTGTAAGTATACACACATACACGCATAGTTTATAAAGTGAGCCTACAGCTATGCATAAAACGAAATTTATAATTTAAGGATTATAGCTATTTCGTATACTGATTGCGCTTGTATTTTAATTTTTTACTTAACATTTTGTTATTTTATTTCGAATATTAAATTAACTTTCTATGAATAGTTTAAGTACAGTTTGTGATCATAATAATCACAATATCGATTAAATACCGAACGTCAATTAAGTGCATTAGCACTAGTCAACCTATTTACGTAATAATCGAGAAATAATAATTTGAACATCTATAGAAATAGTTCGTTTTGTTTTGCCCTCACTATAAAAACGTCAGTGGGTAAAAATTTGCCCCGATTTACGGCAACGACAAAATAGGTATAATTACGAGTAATTTGCATGTATTTTGCAGACTCAAAAGCATCCAGAGTACACGGGCCCGGCATTGGGACCTAAAATGGCTGACGCTAACAAGAGAGAATTCACCGAAGACCAGTTGAGAGCATCCGAAGGTCACCTCAACCTGCAAATGGGATACAACAAAGGAGCTTCCCAGTCAGGATTGGGATCGTTCGGCAACTCTAGGCATATGTAACAAACGACAGCTTTTTCAAAGTAAAATGCACACGTCCTGAACGATATTATGCATCTGCGTACCTACTACTGCTGCTGCTGCTGCGTTTACGACGTGTTTGCTATGATTTTTCAATTATACGCGGGAAGCGACATTATTATTATTTTATTTAATATTATGTTTTTTTTTTTTCAAAAGTTTATATTTATACACAGTTTTTATATTATTATTTATTATCTAAACAGCACTTATACTAACATTATACATTTTTCAAATAAATCAAAGAGTAATAATTTACAGAACTCGACGTCTTTTATTGTATTAAAATAATACCATCTATATTCCTTATGTACGCTGTAAGTTTTTAAAACCTTTAGTTTCGTATGACGAGACAATTTAAATATTTTCGACTATGAATTAAGTTAGGTAGGTACTTACTCGTGCGACTGATTCTTGTATAAAGTGCGGTGGTAATTTAGTTTTCCCATACTGTTAGTGACTAGGCAGCACGAAACAGGTTCAGTAAAAGTCAGTAATGACGTTTGTTGATGCACACCAGCTCTTTGTGAGCCTCATTAACATGGTCAGGTTGAAAATGTAATATATAACTCTTCGACACTGACTCAAGAGTGGGCGTTTTCTATATATTAATCACATCCATTAATGGGCTTTTGATAATAGGATGAATTTGTTTGTCTCCTTGTACCACCACCGAATACATGATTCTTAAATGTTTGCATCAATACGAATCCATCTTTTTTTTTTTATCAAATTTTAGGAAATCTAATTATCTTCGAATTATAAGATCACATTCTCATATACCTATAGGTAATAGGTATACATTTAATAAATAAATAATACATGGCAACTTTTGGCTGCATAATAAAATATTATCGTTCTTTTACATAAACAGAATAATATGGGAACTCTAGTGTAATATTCATTTCTTTTATTTAAAAATTTGGTTGTACTGTGTACCATGCTACCATCCGGTACACTGGGATATGCTTTAGATTCTAAGTGGATCGATGAATTGTTTGTTTTATAATGATGTTACAGTCTTTTTTTTACTAAAATTTAATTAGAAAATATTTTAGTTATAACTTATAAGTAACTTTTTTTCATGATTATTTAAAGTTTTTGACAAAATTGGATGTTTAAATAAGATTTTTGTTATGAGGTATTTAAAAAAAATATATTATTGAAATATTCTAATATGTGGTACTTAATTATCATTTCAGAAGTATAATAATTTTCTCAAAACATTAAACTTAGCTTAAGAGCTATTTATATATATTTATATATCTATTTACAATCGATATACAGTACCACCATTGACTTATAAAGCAATTACATTATATTTATATTAATAATATAATAATGGACACAATGGTATATGAGTTAAACATACTGTTGTACTAATAGAAAATGAATTACTAATAATAATTATTAATTAATATAGATAAATAATAAAGTATACTTTATTAAGATAATTTTATATGTCTTTAGGTATAGAGGCCGACACATCTGTTCAGAATATTTTTGGTGCTTATATTTAAAACTGAAAATTAAAATTAGAACTTATTTTTTTAATTTCATCAGTACTTACTTAAATTTTATTTTTATTAATAATTTTTGCTAGTTTTCCAACTATAGTCACTTTTTAATATTTGAAATGTTCTTTAAAAGTAATTTTGACAAGTATGTATATTGCATAATATGTATTATGATCTGTAAAACTGAAAAACTTCTATTCTGATAGGTACCTACTATCATATTTATTGACCATTAAATATGCTTGTGTTAGTATTATATAGATAATAGTTAAATAAATTAATGGAATACATAATTTTACACCATGCACCTGAAACTAGAAAAACCATAATATGAAGTGAGATGCTTTAATGAAAAAAAATTCACATAAATTGTGGTTAGGTCAAGACAACGTTAATAAATTTAAGATTTTTTATAAATTATCAGTTAATACTCAATGAAGTTCATAATTTTTTTTTTTAATTACTTTCGGGTTATATGTTGATGGTACAACTCAAATATTTTTAAACATTAAATACAATTTCAACACAACTTTTTTGTTTTTTGTCTTTTTTCTTTTTATTGTTGCAACAAAAATTCTTTTGGAAAGAGGAACTTTTGCTATGAAAGACAATCTTGTCTAAGCAGTTGACAACTTACCTACAATGTAAAATCAAGCAAACAAATAAATAAAATTGTCAAATCCATATTATCTTTATTTCTTTAATATTTCTATAAACAATTTAATCAATTAGATATTCTAATAATGGACCTTTTGGCTGGTGACACAAATACAAGTTATTATTAATTAATTTTACCTTCAAATATATTTTTTACAATACAATTTCAACTATCAAATCGTCAACAATGTTAAATAATCACTTCGCAGAATATGTCATTCATTTGTTTATACAATTTTATTATTTTTAATAATAATTGTGTTCTAATCATTAAATACTATATACAAAAGGAAACATGTTGCTCAAGGATAACAATTATCTTTTTTATTTTAACTTTTTTTTTCTTCTTTTTAATTATTATTATTATTATATAATATGATATGGCGAAACGATTATTCGGTCAACCGACCGATTTGTGTGTATAACATATTATTAATACCTATACAAGCGTAGAAAAAGCCAAATGTTTGCAAGAGTGATTGTATTGTTTTTCGATTAAGCGTGAGCGACTCCGAAATGTTAATAGAAAAAAAAGGGGGAGGGAAGAAACGTACGAGCAATGTAAACTCGATTAGAAATATGCTGCTAACACGCTTATCCTCGAGGACGGGCACGTTTGTAATATATTGTCTTTTTTTGTTTTTGTTTTTTTTACAAAAATTAAAAAAATTAGTACAAATATTTAACGCAAAAGTGATGTTCATTGTCGGTCAAAATATCCTCCAGGTGGTAAGAGGGGATGGACACAAATAAAAGTAAAAAATAAAAAAATAATTAAAAAAATCATAAATAATAATATTCATATAAAAATAATAGTAGAAACGACGGGTACAAAAGGACAAAAAAAAAAAAGTCGGACGAAGAACGGTAACCTCCAACTCAGATTAATAATAATAATAAAAAAAAATCTAACTTAAATAGAAGTTAAAAAAGTAAAAAATAATAATAATAGTAATAATAATAACATTACAAATAATAATAATAATATATAAGTATAAAATTAACCGTGGAACACAAAAAGGTATTATCCTTAAATACATCAGTCGATGGATTTTTTTTTTTTTATACAACGATATCGAGTCACTAAATTATAATATTATGAGTTTAAAAATTGTCTAAATTTATACGTTACGAATGATTTCGGTCTATACACACGATCCCTAGAAAAAATGTCGATACATTCACAGTACACACACAAATATGTATAATATAGAATATAATTATACATAAAACGATTTGTGGCTAAAATAAAACCGTAACGGTACGGTAGCGAATCCTTCCGCGCGGCGGGGTAAAGTCGTTAATTAGATTATATTAGGGTGATTGCCACCGCACTTGGGTTCGAACCGGGATTTCGCCAAAAGTCGAGAAAGAGAGGTGGTAAATCGTCGTCGTTCATCGTCGCTGTCGCTACGCGAGTCGAGCAAAACAAAACAAGAAAACCTATACTTATATAGAACGACAGTAGACATCACAATACATATTATTATTAAGTACAAAAGGACCGGTCGACCGCGTTCACGCGTATATTGCACACATTGAACAGTGTTAGACGATTATCAATAAAAGCACGCGTATGGGGAGGCATTTAACAGCCCCCCCGAAAACGCGATATACGCGTGTGTGAATGTGCGATCGTGGTGTGAATGAGTATAATATGATGTGTGTAAATGTGATGTGTTTCGAGACTAGATTTTTACGACAACAGACGGACACACTGCAGCAAACACGCTAACTTGTGCGCGAGTGCGTATTAACACTATTACATAATTTTACATATACATTACAATACATAAGTCTATATACACAGCAGACTAAAATAATAATAATAATAATAATAATAATTTAATAGTATTAATAATCTATGTGGCGGCGACGGCGGCGTTTCGGGTGTCCACGTGCGCGTTATAAACGTAATATACGTATAATGTTTATTATTACGTATAATACATTGTATTTTTGTAATTTTCTCAAACCGCGTGCTCAGCGTAGGTGAACACGTCTGGCCTGTCTCAGTCGGAGTATTGGTCGAACGATCCCAAGTACTCGAGGGCCGCTTGATAGCAGAACTGGTACTGTTCCTGCAGGGAAGAAAAAAAAATATAAGTACAAAAAACGGTTAAGGCGATGAAGACTATAATCGTTTTTTTTCTTCGATTTGAATATGATGGGAACCAACATTTAAGCATTTTAATGTTTTACGATTATCGTAGTAACGATTTAATATAAAGGTATATTTAAAATTTTTTTCATCATAGAAAACACGCGTACAATATTTATAAATATGATTGGGGTTGAAGGATACTATTGGCGATAAGGAGAAAGGAAAATATTAGAAAATGTTGAAATGTTTATAAATCATAAATTCTAAAAATTTTGTACTGCAAAACAATACTTGGAATCATATAGTCATTATTCATTAATCATTATTATGACCATTATAACTATACAATAACGTCTCATAGAGAGATAATTCTTGATAAATGAAATTATTTTTCAGACATTTTCTCTAACAAAATTCGAGAGCATAGGTTATGAGTGTTAGAAATAGTATTGAATACAATATTTTAACAGAAATATCTAATTAACACGCATTTCAACTTCAGTTTTAGTATGTACCTAAGTCCTGTATAGGTACTTAAAAAGTCATTTTTTTCCAATTGTTTTTCGTTACAAAATCAGTGTTAATTGACGATTGATGGTAGTATTTCAAATTAACCGGTATCGGAAATATAGACATAACATTTACATTGAAGTTTACGACTAAAATTAAAAATAAATGCATATGTTTATCTATGAATTTGGCTTTGATTTTAGAAGAGGATATATATTTAAATAATAATTATTAATATTTAAATTGTTAAAAGTGTTGCCAAAATCAATAAAATCGATAAAATTTCAGATCACAATTTCAACAATAGGAATAAGACTGTGTATTAAGTTATTTAGCTGGAAGAGAGAGGATACTATAACAACATTATATCGTGGTAAGACAAACCTCCGTTTGAACCATGGCCGGACGCTGTGTCCGCAGAATCCGGATCGTCTGGAAGAGATCGATTACGCCCTCGCATTGCATCCGCTCCAACACGATGCTCAGTGACACGAACACGCCTGTTCTTCCCACGCCGCCACTGTAAAACAATTTTTAACATCGGTTTAAAATTTAAACACATACATTGATTTTCGCTGGAAACGGGTGCAGTGTTTAATGTAATTTAAAGTTGTAAATTTGTAATCCTCTGCTTATACCACACGATCGTACGATACATTTATTTTATCGTAATAATACCGTACCGTCATAAATATAATTTATTTTTAATAAAATTGTTTTTCTGAGTGAGTACCTGCAATGGACGGTGATCGGACCTTCTTGGCCGAACTGCTCTTTCGTCTTGTGCACTTGCCCGATGAAGTCTATGAACCCTTCGGCCGACTTGGGTACGCCCTGCTCCGGCCAGTCGGTGAACTGGAATTGTCTGACGGTCCGCGAACCGTTGTCGATCGTGTCGGTCACCTTGAACTCTCTGAGAATGTACTGCGGCATGTTGTATTCGGTTATGGGCTCGACGACGAACGTGTCGTACCGGACGGATCGCTCGGATGGCCAGTACTGATAGCACTTTTCCTGTAAAAATTTAACGATAAATATTATTATTTGACGACGACTCGATTATTGTAGCAGTAATAATGGTATAAGGACGCACAACCCCGTAAGCAAGACGTAAGATCCAACCCCTTCCCCTCTTCTCCCGAAATTATACTTGTACAGGGCGCAATATCTCGGTACACGAATATCTGACACATTAAAAAAGTCGAACATTTAGAGTCATTAGTATATATTATAATGACATCTAAACTTTTGCGTTTATCGTTCCGCTATATGTTGACATAAACTTTTTGTTTTCAAAGTACTGCAAAAACAGCTGTCGTCATATTATAATTAAATGCAATAGTTTTCAGCGCCTTAATGATTTCTAAATTTCCGTTTAAAATTTTAAAACGTGGAATGAAATTAAGTGTACGATTAATTCGTGCGATCGACAGATTAATGCATCATAAAAATAAAAGTTGTTTGATTATTCCGTCATCGTAATTCGTTTAATATTTATTATTTTTTGAGAAAGGTGTAACTATTATACTACCAATTTCCTAGTATTAAGACCTTCGTAGAATTGACGCAATGGCGCGCAATACAAAACGTTACACAGTTGTATAAAAAATAAATATTGCACTATAATATTTTGGCAGCTAATGTTTTTGATTTAACATTTTTAACAGGGATGAGTAGATAGAATAAATATATATAATTATTATACACCATTTAAGGTTGTTTATTTTTACGATTATTCATTTATAATATAATTTCTTCATAACCGATGACTATGGAAAATCGATTGCATCTGTGTTGTACTCGGGCATAGATTTAAAAAACTGTACGTATAACGTGCACAATACGGACTCTTAACATTTACCGACTACTATAGGGTCCGCAATAATATGTTACACATTTTTTTTTTTTTTATATATTATAAGTACAATTAATATTAACAAATATTTTTTTTTTATCAGCTGTATTGCGCGTTTATTTTAACCGAAGAACAATAATTTAAAATTTGTTCCGGGGCCCCTCAATTATTATAATATATTAATATATAATAAAAATATTGACACTTAGATTTTCAAATTTTAAGCAAAAACGATTAACTAAGATTTTAAAACTCATGATAGTTGTCAATGCTGTATTAGTATTAAAAATAACAATACTGGCAACTATATTAGTTGTCGGTTGTATGACCCTCTTAAGTGAAAAGTAAAAATGCTTAGCAATGAATAAGTAACAAATATAAATATTGAGCTTTGAATGTGGGACCATGGATAATAAGAAATAACTATAGTCACTGTCCAACTGTGCTGCTACTCTTCATCAATAATTATGATGACGAATTTTGGCATCGAAACAATTGAATAATAATTAATAATCATTTGGATAACTTAAATTATATCCCGTTTACACACTTAATATAATTACAATTTTCAAAAACGAATAAAAATGTATTATTTATAATTTATATTTAATAAAGAAAAATTATATAATAGGCTCTATTAGTCCAATAGGTAACCCCAAATAATTTTATTAATTTGTACTATAGTACCTGATAAACATTTAAATATTATACAAGTTCATTTAGAACTTTTTAAGGCCCTGGACAAAACGTTCCCCTCACCACTGCTGTCAACAGTCTATATTAACCGTGATAGCAAAGCTTTATATCTCTTAACTATATATATATGTGTGTGAGTGTTTGTCTTATTACCCTTCCCAACTCGTGCAGTTTGGTGAGCATGACCACGATGGTGGAGTTGTGTTCCCACAACATGCGCCAGAAGTCGTCGGTGGTGATCTGCAGAGGTCCTTGGGTCGCGATGTAAGCGCCCCGTTGTCGGTACCCGTCTATGAAGTTGGCGTTTATGTAATCAGACCCTTCCAGGCCTCGAGACGATCCACCGCTCAGACACACCCTAGTGTTCTCGTAAGGCAAAAGGTGTACTAAACGGTTTTTCGGCTTGTTCACGGGCAGACTGGCGCTGACAAATCGGCAGAATTCACTTTTGACTAACGTTAATTTCTGGAAAAAGACATAATCATTACGATACAACTCTTTACAATCGAAGTATTATTATTATTATAATTATATTATATTATAGTTAAATTAAGTTGAGGTTTATATAAAAAAAAAATATTATTTTATTAAGTTTAGAAGCTAATAATATAATTTTTGAAATTTATCAAGAACGGATACCGTTGGAGTTGTCTGCTGTTGAAAACATTTAAATAATTTTTAGGTATCCTATAAACAAATTTTTTACCGAAAGACAGTGCCCGTTTAAGTTGATTTCGGAGTAGTAAATTCTCAACAATGTTTTTACAGGTTACTGAAGTGTTTTACAACAAGTCTATACATATTATTTTTGAAACTTTCTAAAAGGTCTACTAAAAGTTATGACAGTAAGAAAGAACAAAAACATACACAACACACATCCTTTCTCATCAAATAAAAAAAAAGTACGTTTTTTACATAAAAATCGAACAGTTTTATTGAGTATATAGGTACCTTGAATTCGAGTTCCATTCCGGTGACTGTCGTTCCGGCGTCCATCTGAGACAACTGTTGAATGTGCATGGGCAGGTTGCGCACGGCAACTTCGGTTTCGCCGCACGTGACGGCTTCCAAGAGAGCGTCGTGTATGAATATATATTGTTCTTCGGTCTGTCGGGTGAAAAAAAAAAGATTATAATTCACGAATGACGCAACGACTATATAAACGGGCGGTGGAAACAAGTATTATTACACCCTCATCAAGTACAACTAACAATTTCTCGACACGAAAGTATCTCAGTTTTAAATTTATATTATAGCTAGCCGAAGGAGCGACGAGGGGACGGACGGAAATACACTGAAAATAAAAAGCACCCCCCCCCCTCGTCGCTGCCTCGCCGACCGAAATGACTACGACGCGCTCACCTGGACCATGTAGTTGCGCTGGGCCCTGAGGCACGTGACGTGCGCGTAAATGTCGACGCTGTGCTCGTTCTTGGCCCGTTCCAGCATGGCGTCGATGACGATGAAACAACCGGTGCGGCCCACGCCCGCGCTGCAGTGCACCACCACCGGGCCGGACTCGACCAGGTTGACGGCCCGCACGCGCTTCATGAACTGCAGCAGCGGCGCCGGGTGATCGGGAACGCCGTGGTCGGGCCACGCGCCGAACTGCAGCTGCTTCACCTCGCGCGTCTCCACCTCGCCGGCGCGGGTCAGGTGGAACGACCGGACCACGTACGTGGCCAGCTCCTGGACGCTGACCAGCGCCACCGTTACCGGGCCGTACGTCTGCGAGCCGCGCGCCGGCCAGTACTGGTCGCACTTGACCCGCGTGCGCTCCTCCAGCTTGGTCATCATGACGATGGTGGACGTGCGCACCTCCCAGCACATGCGCCAAAAGTCGCCGGCCGTCTCCTGCAGCGGGCCCTGCGTGGCCACGTACGCGTTGTGCTTGCGGTAACCGTCGCAGTAGTTGGCGTTTATGTAGTCGCTGCCCGGCGGCCCGTCCGGCAGCGGCTGCAGCACCACCCGCGAGTGGTCGTACGCGATCACGTTCGCGTACCGGTTCTTCGGCTTGTTCACGTCCATGTTCGAGTGGTCCCACGTGAACTGCTGGCCCGGTTCGATCGACTCGTACTCCTGCGAGAACTTGAAGTTGTCGTTGGCCTTCAGCAGGTCGATGTGCTGCGCCAGGTAGTTGATGGGCACCGGCGGGTGCGACACCATCGCCGGCGTCTGGAACTGCAACCGGCGCAGTTCCACCGGGTCGTTGTTCGGGTGCGAGTTGCCGATCAGCGGTTTCGTCACGCCCGACGTCTCGCCGTACTTGCTCGGCCGGCGCCGCCTGCGGAACACGCGTTACGCGTGTAGTGTGTGATTAACTAATAATTATATATTATATAATAATATGGTCGTCAGAGAGAGATGAATCTCGTCTATAAAGGTTAGGTTATACTCGGTCCGTAGTCGGGATATCTGGAGACGGTTAGGGTTGAGTAAATCAAACGGTAATTAGTCGCGGTACTTTATAGATGGAGTTTAATAATAATATACATTCGCCTTATTAGTGACGTGTTAGAAATCGCACGAAATCAAAACGATAATCGGATAGAAGGACGGTTTACAATATTATTATGCATTACTCTCATAAAAAATTGTATTTATTATCAGACACGAATCCTGATGTGAAATGTTTTATATATGTTTGAAAAAAATTCAATAAAATCTTGTGTTTTATGTAGTATGTATCTATTGTACCTATAATGGATCATAATTAATATAAAGCTTGTCAATGCAATTTTAATGTAAACTATAAAAACATAAGATGCATACAATTAAAAATAAATTACATTGTATTTTTTTTATTTATTATTAATATGACGTTTTAACGATGATAATTAATAGGAACTGACAATTAAAAATTAAAATTATTTCATCATTAATGATTGCTTGCGCAATCTCATAGTACAATTCCACGCCACTAAAGAAACAATTAGATTCATGTAAAGCGTATATATTTGTTTTAATTTTCTTTTGCAGTTAGAACTTATTGCCCTATTTTTAGTTTTAATTATAAACTAATACAATTAAGAATTCATTGTGAATGAATTTAATAATTTTTTGATTATTTGAGAACAATTAATAAACATCTGCAGTTTGAACTTGTTGAAAGAATACTAAAGAGAATATAATATAATATATTCAAGATGTAAAAAATTTATTTCAGAATCATTATGACAATAGTAGCTAATATAAACGCTAGTGATTTCTAGAGGTAATTGTTAAGAGCTGATTACTACTATTGATAATGCAAATAAATAATAATTGTCTTAGGCCTAGTGATGTTAAATTACCATACACATTTTTGATACAGAACTTACAAGAATAGTTATAAAATATGAAAATCTGAGAGAATTTGTACATTTAAGGTTCATCTAATGATTTCGATTTTTTGGAAAACAAGGAATATGTCATACCTATATACTGTTAGGGAATTGATCATTATGGGACTTTTTATTAAAAATATGTAACATTTATTATTAGGACTATGTATACTAGTGTTATTGATATAATTTATAGTACTGTTTTAAATGTTAATAAGTTGGGTCTGTTAATGCAAATACGATAAATAAAAATATAAAATATTAAATGATATTTTTATTAAAAATTAGTATAATAGGAGATCTTAAAATGAATATTCAATGTTATTCAATTAAACTCTCTTGTGTTACAAAAAAAAGTATTGCCATTTTTATACTTCAGTAAATATAATTGCTATGGCAACTAAAAATAAGTAAACAATTGATAGGTAGGTATATAGTATTGTAAGTGGTGGTTGGCAAGTGGAATAAGTAAGGAACAAAGCTCCTTTAGTTAATATAAAAAACCAATAAAACTTACTTTTTAACCACAAACAATAAAATTAGTGCAGCAGTCAGCAATATTGCGGCAATTACGGGTCCAACCAGCCATAAAAGTCCAGGTGGAGTGGCGCTGCTTCTGACACTAACATGATCATTTGTTGTTCCACTGGAACCCGTGTTGCTAGGAAGGTTCATATCTCGTAATTCAGGTCGCTTAGGTACTTCTTCAGGGCCAACCTCACGCATTTCCAATGATATAGGTTCAGAAAACGGACTAGATGTGTATAAATGCTAAAAAATAAAGTCGAGTTTAAAAAAATTAGATTATGTATAATAATTGTAGTGTCAGTTTGGATATCTAATGATAACTGAGAGTCACATATTTCTAAAGTTAAATACAGGGAATTAAAGTCAATAATTAAGTTATGGTAAATTAGATTTTGAATAAGCAATGATCATTAGTTTAAGATTGGACTGAGAATTAAAAATAGTTATAAAAGGCTAGGAACTTGATACATTAAAATTTTTTGTAAATTTTTAATGCTCACTTTTATATAAGTTATTTTTTGTTAAAATTAAAATTAAAAATCTTTCAATATAATTTATATAAAATCACTAATTTAAAATTTTATATTTATTAACAAAACACCTTACATCTTGTAGTTATTTCTATTTCAAAATTTAATAAATTATATTATATTTTGTTCTATATTTAATAATGAATTTTAGGTTTCAAGTTCTGGGACACTACTAATGATATCTGTATCTAGAAAATTTAGTTAACTCTTTACAATATTTGAAATGTTTGTAATGATAATAATCTGTTTTGCATTAATAAACATTAAAAAATAAAATAGTTTATAGATGTAAATAATTAAAAAATAATTGTTCTAGGGAGTGAGCCAAACCAACACTGTTCAATTGTGAAATATAATTAATAAAACTAAAGTTTTTTTGTAATATTGTAATTTAAACTATTATTATTTACTTTTTGTGGGGTGTCAACGAATGCTCGAACAAAGATTCTGTATTTCACATTTTGGTCAAGTTTTCGATTGAGGAACCCGTCATATGTTTCACCATTGCCCAAATAAAATGTCCACGGTATGGTTCTGTGAGGGAATTTAGCTGCAATGTATGGCTCACCCTCAGCTAATATTTCTTGTTGGGAAATTTCAACTAACTAAAATTTAAAAAACAAATAAATGAATTACTAATTTATAACAATGATAACATATAAATTATTAATATATTAGTAATTCTTACTTTCTGATTTAAGAACTCATCTGGATTCATAAGCGCAGTATCTGGATTTTCTGGAACAACTACTACGTAATAGTGACAAATCGGACCATATTCTTCTGACGCTTGAGGTAATATAACCTAAAATAAAACATAAAATAACATTTATAATTCTGTATTTACTGCGATTAAACTTTTTTACTAACATGTATTTTCTGCATATTTACGACGCCGAAAAAATCAGGTTTGACCATTGGTTGAGGAGCGGCCATTTGAGTGGTAACTGTGATTCTCGAAGGAGGTCTATAGCTACGGTCAGATGGCACAGCACTGACATTTACAGCATAGCTTATAAATGGTGATAATTCATCGATTGTATGGCTCAAAACATATTTGTCTAATTCTATTACTCGAGTTGGTACCATTTGTAACTGAGTAACACCTTGTGAGTCTCTGAATTCTTTAATTGCATTGAAGGAGATCTTGTACCCAATTGGATTTAATTTAATAGGCGGTGTCCATGATAATGTCATGCTGTGTGTGCTTACATCTGACGCACGCAAGTTCAATGGTACCTCATCTGGTTTTACAATGACAGTGATTTTCTCAGACAGTCTTCCAAAACCCTGTAAATAAGTACATAAATTTAATTAATGAAAAATCAGGCATTTGAAATAAATAAACGCATTATTTACATTATCAATGCGTGCTGCCACGGCTATAGCATATTGTGCCATTTTTTCAAGATTAGCAAGATCTGTGGATTCAGTGGCAGGAACATCTTTTACATTCCATTGGTTGAGATCTTCAACTGCTGTCATTGTATAATAAATACGATAACCATTGATTTTTACTCGCACCGGAACAGCTTCCCACCACACTTGAATACTTTGATCAGACGTTGCTACAGCCTTAACACCCATTGGAGCACGAACCATTTCTCTGGTAGTGTTTATGGTCATACGTGGACTCCATGGCCCTTCACCTTCAGCAGTCACTGCTCTAACGGTGACAACATATTCAGTGGCTTCTTCTAGTCCAGAAAATACCGCCTAAGATAAAAAAAAAGTTATTAACACAATTAAATCAGTTGTTAACATCATAAATTCATAAC
Organism: Aphis gossypii; assembly: GCF_020184175.1. NCBI lineage: Eukaryota > Metazoa > Arthropoda > Insecta > Hemiptera > Aphididae > Aphis > Aphis gossypii. The sequence continues at coordinate 10,687,675 of NC_065532.1, forward strand.
AAATATATAAGACATATAACTTTATATTATATGCATGAGATTTATCATCGTTGCACGCATACAGTCAATTTACATTACTGAATACTAATAAACTTTTATACATTTTTAAATGCTCATTTAAAATAATTATTTTTTTAATTTGATACTTAAAAGTTGTACTAAGAATATATAGAATGTAACAAAATGATATATTTGATGTTTTAAATTAAAAAAAAAAATCTAGTTAGATTGTTAATTTACTTGTCTAATTCATAAACAAGACATATATTATAGAAGTAAAATATATATATAGATATAGATATATATCATATAGATCACATATTACTTATGTCAATTATAATATAAAAAATAATAAAATCTAATTTATCAAGTAAGTGAATATAGATTTCAAAGTAAATTATGTTTTTATTTGTTCATTTTGATATTGCTAATTGATATATTTTAATGTATTAAATAAAATTTATCTAGGGATGATTACGTGAAAATGATAATTTAAAATCGTACACCTCTTAAATTATACTTTAGTTTTTCAGGTGTCGATCATGAAGACACATCTAATAGCTAACTAACTATCTATTCGTCTTATATTTAATCTATTTAATGTATTTATCTTCTTCATACTTTTTGCAGTGTAGTATTCCTATGTGTGATGGTAGACTGATCGATCTTTTTGTGAAATTGTACGTCGTAGCGGATGATGTGTCCGTTACGGTGTTCGCGAGACGGTTCATCCCATACGACACAAACCACGTCAGGTGTTTGAAATTCGTACGTCACGCTTATTGGAGGACCAGTAGGAGGGCCTTCAGGAGTGAGGAAGTATTCAGTAGCTTCTTGGCCAAAGCCCACTTGATTTTGTCCAGATATGTGAAATTCGTACTCAACACCCCGTTCTGAAATACAAAAATAGGTATAATACACGAACGAACAGACGATTTAAAACTATATATTATATGGTTCGACAGTTCGAAAGACGGTATACATTTAAAGTATAAAATGTATACCTAAATCGGTGATGCGCCTCTTGTTCTCGGTCATCATGATCTCAAACATTTCTTGTCCCCTGATCCCGTAACGCAATTTGTATCCCAAGAGTTCACCGTACGTGTTCGTCGGTCTGGTCCACTCTAACTCAATATTGACTTTTGGTTCTCGTTCCAAAACCCTGCACAAAAATCAGGTTTTTATTTAGAGAATATTTTTTGTTTTTTCACACATTTCAAACGTTTTAAATTATTGTAGAAGATCGTAAATTATATAATAAGTTTTACTTGAGATTCACGACGGGCCGGACGGGTACACCACCGGGCGTTTTGATTTTGGCAGGATAACTGCGATCACCGTCGCCTTTGCGGGTTATGGCCGCCACCTGGATCGCATACAGGGTATCTGGTTGTAGACCGGTGACGTTGCTCTCTAGTGCGTCGGTAACGTCAAATCTTAACGGTTCGTTGAGCAATGCGTTGCCCTGTAGTCAAAGAAAAACGAAACGGATTAAAAATAACACAATTTCGCAATAATCGATATGTTACACGTATACCTCAGGCTTGGCTTCTTGGACGTGTATGTGATAACCTCTAATGATGCCGTGACGGTCTTCTTCGGTGGGTGGTCGCCATTGCACGTGTATCGTTGTCGAGTTGACGGGCAGCACTTTGACGTCGGTAGGAGGTCCTGGCACTGTTATTTACCGATATACATACATGTCGAGTTAGATATATTTAATATTTAATAACGTTTTACGGGTAGTGCAAACAAGCGAAATGGTAAAAGGGATTAGTATATGTTTAATTCCTTTTTTACATCCATTTAACTTAATTTGCATCACTTCGACAACGTTCATCGCATTAGTTGCGAGAAAAATAACGTTTTCAAAGTGAAAATATCATATTAGGTTATAGTATAAAAATGTAAAAAAATTATATCATTTCAAACAAAAATCAAAATTTGAAAGGTGAACAAAAAATAAATAAATCGGGGTTACACTATTAAACAAAACAATTTTAATAAAATTAATTGTTTAGGATAACACAAAAATAAAACAAAACATTTAAGGATTATTATATTGATCAAAAATCAAAATCTACCAAAAAAATATCAAGGATTACTTTGGTTAAGTACTGTCAAAAAAGATAAGTAAAACGAAAAAAAAAAAAAAAAAATTCAAAAATATAAAATGTATCGCCGAGCTAGCCAACGGACGATCACTGCTACAGGGTGAGAAAAAAATTAAAAAAAACCTTATTTTCGTCCACTACTACATTTTGGTTGCGTTGATATTTGTGTACTCACTATTCAGTTCTGGACGACCAGATCACCACGGGGAGACAGACACGACGGTTTCGCATAAAAAATAGTGCGAAATCGTACCAAAAAGATACAATAAAAATACTTTTAGTGTCAAAAATACAAAAAACAAAAATTATATATATACGCAGTCGTATTATATATATAAATACGTGTGTGTAAAAATGATGTGCGTAAAAAAATTGTCGAGCTGCCAAAATACAAAAATGTGTGCAGCGTTACCAAAAATATAAAATAATAATAATAATATATATAAATATATATTATTTGGGAAAAGACTCCCGTTCGGGAGACGGGATATAGAACTGGGGTAGGTGTATAAATATAATAAATAAAAGAGGGAAAAAATTGAAAAAGGAACATGTAGAGCAGATATATTTATTACGTACCTATACGGATAGTATGTTTGGATCGTGCGCGCGATAAACAATTGTACGCACGCACGATATCGAACGGTTCTTGTATATACGTAATATATGGCGTATACAGTGAAATTTTACAACAATATATAAATATATATATATACATACAGTGACGTATAAGAGGGGAATTAGATCCGCTAGTCGTCCACCCAAATCGCCTCTAAAAATCTTTAAAATTACGTTTTTATAGCGTTTATCTAGAATTTTATAACTAAATTGGCGATTGATTTGAAAAACGTCTGTGCAATTAATTTTTCGTTTTACTACTCGTATAAAAAGTAACATATACCGACTATATAGGAACGGAGATCATGATATAAATAACTTAGCGTTGATATAAATAGTATAAATGGTGACAGTTTCTTGGGAATTTGTACCGAATGATAAATGATGACCTGCATTGTCGAAGTTTTTTTCCCATCATAATTTATTGATCCTCACACCCAAATATAAAAACAAAAAAAAAAAAAATCTCGTCTACGTTACTGTATGTATATGTATATATATATACACACATACATTATATATACGAATATATTGGTTTACATTACAATAATATATATTATGTATACATTATGTGTGATTATCCAAGCGATGTGCATTATATTAACTTAAAGCCGTGTATTCTAGGTGCAACTTAACGTTATATAGGTAATATATATAGTGGTGCTCGAAATTCAAGTTCTGACCCATAACCATACATCGACGCATATTGTTACTGTTGTTGTTGAATCTATACGCGCACAGTGTTATGGAGGTATTATATATATGTATCAATGATATAATAACAATTAATTTGTCCGAATCGAAATTCCACGAATATATATATACATGATATTCAACACTATATTATCATATCATTGTATAATATATATACCTATTATACCTGGGTAGACCGTTGTATACTAGTATATGTATTATGTCGTGTGTTACGTGACTAATTAATTATTCTATTCCAGTTTATATAGGTAGATTGATTGGTTGATTGATTGACCGAACAAGGTAATGTGTAATGATATGATATAGTATACTTGGGGGGAAGACAACGACAACGAGTGAAATTCATAAACACTGTCGCACTATATACCCTATCAGGGTGTGATTAAAGTTAATATCTGGCAGGTATGACAGTCGCGGTCATATATTGTTTGCGAAAGGCACGTCAAAGTCGTCCGACATGTGAATTACTGTGGTATTATATATGACGAGGAAAAAAAGCAATTGACGCAATTTACAAGACGTTCTTCGCAGACGATTTTCGCTAAGACGGCGTCGGTTACGTTTATACGAGGACTTCAATAATATTATTTTGGTCATTCGAGCAAAATCGAGGTATTTCATCACCCGTAGTCAGTAGACGGTTTGCAGCTTTTTTTTTTTATCATAATATATAGCCTCAAACGCCGTGAGCATAGTCGATGTATAACACAGACATTGGGTCATCGAAATGTTTTTTTCCGATTTTCCCCATAGACGATTGTGCGCGTACGATTAACATATAAATACACAACAACGTGTATTAATGACACGTTGGTCAATATACGAGTGTGGTTATAAAGTGCAGGGTAATCGCTAGACGATAATATGATCGTTATGGATCAGAACGTTGTGGTGTAAAGTGGTGCGTTGTTTTAAAAAACAAAAAAAAATTATTTTGTTCATAATACTCTACTGTGCGTCTGTGCTCGTATGTCAATTATATATATAACTATTATTATGTTATATCGCTGAGCGCCCGAAAAAAAAAATGTAAAAAGAACATACAGCGATTACGCGGACACGGAAGAGATGTATCACGGTAATTGTACTTATATATAGTACACGGTGTGGAAGAAAGTGTGAAAAAAAAGAAAAAACACAGCGCGTAAAACGAAGAAGATATATAAACAACCACCCGTAGTATATTAATAATCCATATCCATATCCGCGGCCGTCACCACCATGATTTTCATATACAATAATACATCGGCAGATACATATTAAAATATAACGCAAAATTAACAGTAATCGCTATAATATGATATGAGCAAGTAATAGCAGTGCCATGTTAAGTTGGTGGGAGGTAAAGGTTAGAAGTTGCTTCGGGCGGAAACATTAAATTATTATTTTCGTATTATTAAAACAAAATATTTTCAAATTCTATTTATTTAATTTAAAACATTGTTTGTAAAATAAAAATAAGAAAAGAAAAGAAAATCTTAGTCTTTTATTTTTTTTTTTTAAATAATTTTTTATTTTTGATTGATAGTATAGAGAACAAATATGATATTTTATTTGAATACAATTTATTTTTAAGAACTCGAGTCTCCTCCAGCAGACTCCTGTAGGTCTGATTTTCGGAGGAAATTACATTATTCTTTTCATCTGTATGTATAATATTATTAAGGTAATTTTATATAAAAAATAAATCATTATCGTTAAATTGGTCACATAAAACAACGATAACATGTATTTTACATATAAGTTGTTTCATTTTTTAACTATAACGATTGCGGATAAATAAATTAGAAACAATACGTGATTGTTATTTCTCATTTTCATTTTATTTTTCTGCTGGTAAGAAAAATACACGGCACTGCAGGCTAATATAGCGATAGAATATAGCGGCGGTGAAGAAGTAGCACGACCTTCCTACACCTAAAACCTAAACGCATGGCGAAGGCGAATCAAAATACGTATCATAAAATAATATTTTATTAGGTAATATTATTGCACAGGGAAAAATAATATATAATATTATATGTGATATATTGGTCCCCCTGAGCAGGAATAATATCCTTAATATAATATTTTATTAAGTCATAAATCATAAATTTATAATTTGGCCTCGTTAACTTGTATTAGTGTGTGTGTGTGTGTGTGTGTGGCACGATTATAATCGTATTATTTGTGTATGTATGTGTGTGTGAGTGTTTGTGTGATAAAATTGAGGTTATAATATTATAGCGACTGTTGCGTGTTTGGTGAGAATATGCTTACCGTCTTCGCGGGTGCGAACCGTTATCGGGAAAGAAGACGGACCGTCGCCGACGGACGTGCCCGCCAGCACCCAAATCTTGTACTCGGTCCACCGTCTCAGGCCTTCCAGCGTGTACGTAGTGATGTTTTCCACACGGTACGGTTCGGCCTCCGAGTCGGACATACCGCTCTCCGCAGCCATCACCTTGTAGTAGATTATCTGGCCGTTGCTCCGGTCGGACATCGGAGGCTGCCACTGGACCAGGATCGACGTGGGGCTAACGGCCTCGGCGGTTACGTTCTGCGGCGGTGCATCGGGCACTGTTACGGTGCGCAGCAGAAGCAGTACACCGCGGGTTCGGGGGAAAAACACACAAAAAGTCGTGGTGAAGAAATAAAAAAAACAAAAATCAAAAGAAAAAAAATACAAATAATAATAATAATAATAATAATAACGACGACGAAAACGAAAAATAATATTACCACCGCGAGACCGTCGTATTATATTCGTAGGTAGTGTAGAAACAAAACAAAATAATAATAAAAGACGACAAACATCATCGATATAAATCCCATCGTCGTCGTTGAGTACACGATCGGTTGTATTTTTATTTTATTTATTTATTATTATTTTTTTTTTTTTTGGATGGCGCGCGCGGATAAACCCCGTACGGGATGGTAGGTAGATACTACGATCCGATTCAAACAAAAGTAATATTGCGATATATATATATATATATATATATAAAAACAAACGTGAATAACAAATCTATAATATATATATATAATATCGAAGTATGTGTGCTAGTGCATATTCTAACGTCATTAAAACACCGAGCTGCGTCCGATTCTTGTGTACACACAAACAGCAGACATTATATTATATTATTATTATTATAATATACAAACACGCTTTGCGTAAACGGATCTAATATAATATACGTTATGTATATAAATGTTGATACAAGAGATATAAAATATAATATATAATATATATTATATTATGCGAGGTAGTTTTTTTTTTTTTTTAAGACACACATTATTATCGTATACCTAATAAAATATTTATTTATTTTATACACAGGGTAGATACGACAACTTTTGTTGAAATCACGTTAAAATACGTGTGTTCCAATCATATGCATAGGACAGGCACACCCTGTAAAACGTCTCAGATTTAGATATACTCTAAATTATATTACTATACCGTGTATGAATCGACGATTTTCAAATTTTAATCACGAAGGTACAATGGAATGGTAGTAAAATATAGTTATCATTATTCAAACGAATTTGTAGAGTTTAAATTTGCTTCATCACATAGTCTTATAGAGAAACCCTCGAGTATCTATGCCGTTCAACGGAAATTTAATTAAATAAATTTGTATTCACATTGCCTCAGTAAATCACGAATTCACAAAAACGATACCAAGGCTCCCCCACTCGTCGCTCATTATACGAGTATGAATACGTCACATTTGTTCTTAGTATTGCACGGTTTGATCAAGAAGTCGGTTATGAGTGTGTCTCGTTCAAAAAAAAAAAAAAAAAATTACCTCCCGCATATAATTTTTTTATACTGTTCATCGACTATATATGCGTAGTTTCATATCGTTCTCATAATATTCACACACGCCCGCTATAATATGTGTACAGTCGGGGAGCAGCTCGGCGCGATCGGTAAACAACACTCGTGCATGTGTCGCTTTCTTCCGGTGCGTCGTGGTGTGCACTCTATATTATATATTATTATTATTATTATGATGCCGGTCGCGTCTCCTCCTACCTGGAATGCTTTCCGCACGATATACGCGTATAATAGTCGACCGAGTAGAAGTCTCTGACGCATGTTTGCGTCGGCGACACGCCGCTCACTTACCGTATTGTTTAGTCCGGACCTGGATCGGCGGCGTCGGTGCTCCTTCGCCGCGTTGCGATTTTGCCGCCAGCCACACGAAGTAAAGTGTGTTCGGATACAGTCCGGTCAACGAGTAATTCTCCGATACTGGGATGCGCCGATGATGCTTTTCCTGCAGCAATAGTATAAGGATGAGTTATAATGTTTATATAATGTTGTCCCGCACCGAAACCGTTTTGTACGTATTTACATTATGTCTAGGTTTCACTATTTGTGAATATTATTTACCTTACGCGATTATTGCATTTTTGTAAACGATCGGCTATCGTTTCTAACATTCAAAATGGTAAACGGTACACTTAAATAGATGTATGTTGTTGAAATACGTTTACAAATTATGATTATGAGATGTAGGAAACAATAAAGGTTAAATCATCAATTGTGTTGTAAAAAGAAAGTTCATTAAAATGTCGTAACTAAAGTAAGTATATATGTAATTTGTTATATCAACCTGGGCATATGTATCGTTCCAGTACAGTTCATAGCTGAGAATTTGTTCGCCCACTTGATTGGGTTTGGCCCATTGGAGTCCAATAGACGTTTCACCGATTTCATTCACTCGCAAGTCTCTTGGTTGACTGGGCACTAAAATCGTATTTTTATATTAATGACTGCAAACAAAAATACTGACAGAAGTGGTGAGAACTCGAAATAACAAGATTTCGAGAAACACGATGACAATTAAAAATAAAACGAAAAAATATGTAGTGCAAAAATAGAAGTTGTACTAAAAACAACTGATCGAACTCATAATAATAAGATATATTACCATAGATGCAAATATACCTAAAACGTTAGACGCAGAAAAATTTTTAGATAACTCACCAATATATTGTTAAGTTGTATTATATGTATTATTTAATTGTATAAAAACAGTAGGCAGATTGTACACATAAATTTTTTTTTTTTAAATGTCTTTATAAAAAATGTTAATTATTCTATAAAAACCAACTTAGGTACATATACTCAATGTACGATTTTAATATACATATTTAATATTTATTTTACATACATTATATCAACAGATATTTCGTTAATACCTACTGAATTTCATAATAAAAAAATTATAACACGGCACCTTAAATAGGCAATTTAGCTTCATTGCTGTAGTGTATGAGATAATTTTATGAACATGAAAATCATTCTACGATAAATTATTCATTGAATAATTTTGACATCTCATATCAATGAACATTTCACGTCAATATTTTAAGATATTTAATTTTTTTTAAATTTTTTTGATTTTTAAACAATAGAAATTTATCGTTAAAATAATATATTAATTGGCTTACTACATTTTGTTCAGTTTTATTTTCATAGTATATATATCACATCTATATAAGTAATAGCCAATCAACGCCAACGTATTTCTTGTAACAAAAATTGTCCTAGACGGTAGGTGCCGAAACCTTATTAAAAATTTTAAAAATTTAATTGAGTTTCTCCTTTGTGTCATACAAATCCTTCTAGTGAAGCCTCTCTTATAATTGCGTCAAAAATCCTACGGCTAGATGATGGGAACGTCAAGATGTGTTATTTGCAGATATATACCATGCAAAAACCTACAGTGACGCGTAACACTTTAATATGGTGACGGTTATATTTACCTCCTTGTTGCATTTTGACCTGAACTGGCGAAGAAAGAGGTCCGGGTCCAACGCTTGTGAAAGCTTGCACTCGAATGGTATATACGGATAAAGGTGTCAATTCGTTGATGGTAGTTAATTGATTGTTGTCAACTACCATAGTATTCCACGATGATAACTGCTGGTCCGGGTTCACAGTGTAGTACACTTTATAGCGCTAAGGACAAATTGAGGATAATGTAATACAATATTATACAAAACTTAAAATTGTATCGTACGCGTTTCTGTTTGAAGAAAACTCATTTGTACAAGTTTGATATTTTTAGTAAATCATTAATAAAAAAAATAGCTTATATTTTATATTGATAAAATAGTGTTGCGATATGTTTAATAACCTTTAAACTAACTAACTTAGTTTAAAAATAGAACAAAATTTAAAAATCCAAATTAGATAATGTCATTATTAATGTGGCTTTTCCCTCAAAAATTTCACATAAAACGGCTCTTTTCAAATTTGTTTATTATTCTACATGTGAATAAATTGTAAACTTAAAATATACATATTGATATTTAAGTTATAAATATATTTGAAATACGGTGTAAAAACATTGTCTTCGGGTTTAATAAATTTTAAATTTTGTAAACCCTTAATATGTGTAAGTCCAATGATGTCTAATATAGATTAAATAAAAAATATAGATTCTTTTCATTTTTCACTACCTATTTTTTTTTTTTTTTTTTTACTGAAACTATGTTTATTTTTCATTAAATATTAAAATAATAAATGTTTATAACAATATAAACCGATAGCTTTAAATGTTAAGTAGTAGGTACATTGAGAGTGACACGAAAATACGATAATCGAACAACTTAAATTAAAATTAATCAAGACATAAACACATTGAAATACGTTCATAATAGATCATTTATCAACTTATTCACATGAAAGTTATAAAAAACAAAAAACATTAACATATTTATTACAAAAAAAATTATTTTATAGGTGTGTCATATTTGTATAGATTACACAGCCAAGTATTTGTCAAAATTAATAGGTGATATTAGACAACAGCTAAATATTTTTTGTTATAAAAAAAAATAAATATTAAAAAAAATTATTGGTATTAATTAATTTTTATGAAATTACAATTTAAGTATCATATTTTTTTGGTTGATTTATATAATTTATGAAATTTATTATTTAATGTTATAATGTATATACTTATTACTTATATAAGTATATTAATATTGAATAATTAAAAAAAAAATTAACAATTTTTTATATTTTATCAAAATACAATTTTTAATTTATTTCATAGTTGATAATTTGTTTATATAAATAAATTATACAGAAAAATATTCTTGGCCAGAATGTATAGAAATGATAGATATTCAAATTTATTATTAAATTGTTAAGATGATGATAATTTCTCATTTTAATAATAGAGGAAAATGGCCGTTTAAGTTGGTATTCTATTAAGTGTAATAAATTATTAGCTGGTACTCAAATTCTGAGCGCGAAAACGAGTAATCTTATTTACAGAAACGAGTCATAGTCTTACTGTCTATCCGACTTCCGTACAACATACTATATATTTTATTAAGCTCAGCATTTATAATTAAGATACTGTAATTATTGTACTCACAATCACTTGACCGTTCGGCGTCTCAGGTTCTTCCCATTGGATGACCATCGTACTCGAGCTGAGCAAACGTACTTGAATATTCCGTGGAGCGGATCCTGGCTCTAAAATTAAATAAAATATCCATCATGTCTAAAACGTAATATTACATTATATTATGGTGTGCCACACAGGTGTTTGAACTTTTCTTAGGATCTTCTATTAGATAATATATTTTCAAATAAAATCGATAGATTAAGTAATACTTTTTCAAATTAAAACTTTTAAAAAAAAAGTATTTTAACATAATAATATAATATTAATAATCGTATAATAGTTACTTAAATATAATATATACCTAAAAAAAAAAAATCACAAAATATTGATCTGAATAAAAGTTATTACATAGTTAGTTAATAACATTTGTCAGTTCTTTGTTACACGCTATGTATAATTTTAGTTGAAGTTTCGTACCTCTTGCGGGATAGTGCGATAAAAGGCTTTGGTGTATTGTAAAAACATTATAAAGCTCGCATAAGAAAATGATTTTTCCATTACTGTTCGTTTATTTTCAATTGGGCCGTGGTGAAAATTCTAATATTTTATATTTTATAAATTAAAGAATTCTTTAGAAAAACGGGCAATTGAGTACATAATCTTATCTAACATAAATTGCAATGATCTACAATAAAAAGTTCTAACTGTGACACACCATGTATAATGTATATTTCCTGTAATCTATAATATGTAGTAAATAATGTAATAGGTATATGTAGTAATAAATAATAACGCGAGTTAAAAAACAATTAATATTATAATTATTACATTGTTTATTATTCAATACTATATTGTCTGGATAGTAAACATATTTATAAAAAAAGCAATTATATATATATATTATATACAACATCAACATGTGTGACGTCGAAATATAAAAAACTATAACCATTAAACCATTATCATACAAACATCATCTCCTTCAAAAAAAAATATGTAATCCATACAATTAATTTTCTCGATTGGATCAAATAGTGAGTTGTAAGTATTTGAGGTATATAATGACCATTTTCCGAACTAAATTAAATTGCTTTTTCCACTACAAAGAAAAAGTTTAGATTAAAACGATTTCAAAGTGTGATAGTTACCGTTTAAACGAAAAATTAGTAAAAACGTTTATTTCAATTTAGATACACATTGGAAATATAAAGTTTTTAAAGTTTTAATTACCAAGTAGTTTTTCGGAGTTTGTATTGCTAATTAGTAATTACTAATAAATTAATAAAATTAAATGAAATTTTGCTCCAATTATAATTAAAATTTTAAGTAGAATGGGTCTGAAAACATTTTTTAGTAAAATATTAATAGTAATACAGTTCTAAAAAATAATTCTGTAATAATTAGAATTAGATTTAATAATAAAAAAAAAATATATATATTATGTTAAGATATACTAAGCAAGAATAGGTATATAATATGCAAATTGCATATAATTTAATAATATGTGTAAAAAGGGCAGGTGATTTGATGTTACACATGTTAATTTTTTTTAATTATAAAATATTATGTTGGGATTAAATTCAAAAATACTAAACGTGATTAAAAATAATAGTTATATTATTATTATTTTTTTTTATGTATTATAATATACAGGGAACAGAAAAATACCTAAATTAATAACGTTAATAATAAATAGATCATCTGTAGTAAGATTACATTTTTAAACACATTTGATGGTATTTTATTAAAAATTTGTATCTAAAACGCTTTGCAATGAAATAGAGGTATGTTTTTACCACATCATGCGTCAAAGTATAACAATTATAATATGTTTTTAATCAAAACTATTTTAATTAATAATTTATTATTTTTATATTAAATTTTATTTTAGATTCTGGACAAATTACAATGGTGTATATTTTAGGCATTAAAAAAAAAAAAACAAATATTAAAATATATTAAAAGTAAATTATTTTATATTAAAAATATACCATTAAATTAAAAAAAAAATATTTTTTTATTTATTCACGCAACGCATTTTTGTATAAAATAAATAATAGAAGGATCAGTAAGTGAAAAAAATAACTTTAAAAATGTGACCAATTGGATGTTTATTATTTTATACAGGCACCTATTATATATATTTAATTTAAGTTTTAATTCGAAAAATGATATTCATATATATGCACATAATCAGAATAAATTACGGTTACGCATATCATTTTTGGAAACGAGAACAAAACTTTTATCCACTCACGAATTGTGTATTCGTCGCAAAAGGAAATTAATCAATTCTAGAAATTTCAAAGGAAATTGAATTATTATTTAAGCATTGTTAAACCAAGTTTGATGTCATTCGGAAAAAGGGAATATAATTTTTATTAATTTTAGTTTGTTTTATATAAAAACTTATAAATATTCGCAGTTAATTTTTAAAAATCGATTAATGTTAGTAGTAAACAGAATAATAGTGTTATGCGTTATTTATATACGTATATATATTATATATATATATGTATAGCGTAGCTATATAAGACGAGAAAATTAATTTTGCTGTTAAAAAAGGCGTAGATAATATATATTATATTGAATAATAAACAACAAGGTTGGTTAAAAATCAAATCTAACTTACTTGCACCTTCACCAAAAGCAGATAGGCCCGCTAGAAGAAAAAAAAAACAGAAATATAAGAGTGAGCGAGTTAAAATAGTACACATATACGTATACACTGACACACACACAAATATATGAATATAGTGTGCGTATAAGAGCTTGCAGAAATACGGGCGGCGTCCCGTACACTGCAGCAGTGTATACACATATCATAGAAAAGCGTTATCAAAATATAAGTGTATTCAATAGCCCGATAAAAACCGGACGTCTACGATGATGATATATATCTATATAACTAAGTATACGTACGTATATATATATATATAATACATATATATACAGTGCAGTGCTGTTCTTCAAAAGCTTTTAAACTAATGAAACAGAAGTTTTTCATTCCTGTAGGTACCTAGTTGATATAATTTGACGCCCGTGTTATTATCATTATCTTTTTTTTTCTCTGTCGCCAGTCTCGGGCGCGTATCCTCTATGCACAACCACCGTTTTGTCGTCTATACAAACTAATACTATATATAATAATAATAATATAATACACATGACATCTATACACGCCTACACACACGCACAAACTTACACTGTATACGATGCACGTTGCGTTTAATTAATATACAGTTTTAATTTTATACCGTGTTTACAGCGTTCACACAATGGTGTAATTATAACAACAGCGATTTTGTAGACAATGAGCTAAAAAAAAAAAATTCATTACGTAATCGCGAGGTTAGCTCCGAGCGGGCGCGGTGGGTAGGTGTCTAGGAATATCATAACAATAATAATAAAACAATGTATAACCACACTATACTACCCTTTGCGTCAAGTCAGACAACACCGCCGTAGAAACAACGCAGCTATACCTATAGTGCTGCAGCTACTTTTTTTTGGGGAGGGGGGCCGAAAGCTGCGACCCGGCGGCGGACTACTAAACGTTGATGTTATATTATTATTTTAATATACATAAAATTTAACTTTTCATTATACGTTTAATAATATAATAAGCCGACTTGTATGATATTATTTTTTCTCTAAAATGGAGGTCACGCAGGGGATAAAAACGTTAGTCGCTATATATAGGTAAGTTACCCACGGCCTCGGTCCCGTATACTGTATATTACGGTAGCCGCAACCACTACCACCACCACCGCATCATCATCTCTTCGCTCCGAATGTTATTATTATTATTATTATTTTTTTTTTCGGCATTGTGAAACATATATAATATAGGTGGTACGGCGGCAGTATCCTTAGAGGTGATTAAATTGTATACCTCCGTCGAGAAAATGCGTGTAAAACAAGTTATTAAATCGCGCCAACGCGATCGGCTGAAAAGCAGCAGCATCAAGTTTAATTCTATATTATGATAAACAGTATTTGTGCGCATTGTTCATGGGCGTGAGCCTTAGAATATTAAAAAAAAAAAAAAAAAAAAAATATTAAACACAGCCACAACACACGATTGTTGTTCTTTAGTGTTTGATGTATTATTAGTGATGCACTCGAGGGAGGATTTTTAACCGATAATATAATCAAAAATATTTAGAACAAAACCATAATAGAAAGGCAAATAATAATACAATACAATTTATTATAACCTTAGTATATATTTAAATATGTATTTTGCGGTTCGGAAAATCCCGACCGTATTAAACGAATAAATTACTGTAAAACATTTAATTTATTGAGAGAAAATATGCGCGTTTAGTATATATAATATTATAGTCGAGAAGAAAATAAGAATACTCCGCCAAGACACGGCCGATATTTTATATTATTTATATGGTATATGAATAGTGTGTGTTCTTAAGTTTCGAAATCAGATATGCATAAAGGGGTTGCCATCATTTTACGTCGTGCTTAAACTTTGATAATTATAATATTTGATTATTATAATATAATATGTATATAGTGCCCAAACTTATTAATTTAAAAAACCGTTTTGAATTATTGACGTGCATTTTCCGGTAGGGGGGGGAGGCGAAGAAAAACGTAATCTAAAATAAAATCTAGGAGCGCTTAATACTATATTATATTGTATGCACGCGGTAATGTTTAAACGTGTTCACGGGAGTCGACACAATTTCGTACCTAATAAAAAGTATATTTAATATCTTAATAAAAACATCTTATCGATTTCAATGATCAAGTGGGAACTAATTTAAAAAAAACAGATTTAATAACATTATTATTATAATGTATATACTATATATGCGTACCGTATCGGGGTCAAAACATGTGGGTTCGATACTCTAAAACGTGTATATAGAAATCCTATTTTGAAGATTACGTAAGTTTTATTCAAGACGTCATATATATATATATATATATATATACATATAATACCATATTCCAGGTAAAGGTTTTTTTTTTTTTTATTAATTTTCGATGCAGTGTGTTCCGCGTTTCTTATTTTTCACGTCTACAACACAAGAATTTGTGGGGTAGTGGGAGTCGGGAAAGTACCGTGCTGCTGCTACAACAACGCGGTGTAACAATAATATATGTATACATATGAATTCGATTTTACGTTATATATTTTTAATGTTAATATTTTTTGAATCGATGAGCACACACGTTCGCCGCCGTGGTACTCGTAATCTAGGGAAAAACGCGAGCACGTACAACGTATGCGTATTACCCATATATAAATATAATATAGTTTTATTGTCTGCGCGTTCCCATTGTACGATAACCACGTACAAGCCATCGACCGCAAGGGGACGGATGGGAGAAAACATCATCGACATATGCATGTAATTTCGGTTAATTACGGAAAAACGGTTTTTGGAAAAGGGCGGCGACGTAGGGGGATCTAAATATGCCTCAGTGGCGTCATTGTCCGCCGCCGTGTGTGCAACGCACAATACTGAAACTGTATACACATAATATAGTGGCGTAGAAAAAAAAGAAATTCGCTCGATAAAAA
This sequence comes from Aphis gossypii, assembly GCF_020184175.1. Taxonomy (NCBI): domain Eukaryota; kingdom Metazoa; phylum Arthropoda; class Insecta; order Hemiptera; family Aphididae; genus Aphis; species Aphis gossypii. The sequence continues at coordinate 10,704,036 of NC_065532.1, forward strand.
AAAAAACATATTTATTTATAAATGTATTTATATACATATTGTAGTCCTGAAATGGGAAATTAATAATTGGTTTTTATTTTTAACTTATTTATATTATAAAAACTCAGATTTGCGGAAAAAATATACATTTTTAATAACGTTCGATCTTTTCACAACAAATATTAATAATAATTGAAATGCATCGAGCAATATTGAAAAATATAACCGATTTCAACTCGATTATTACGATATATTAGACAATGTTTAATTCAAATCAAACGAGTGAATTAAAAAAAAATTGCTCTTTTATGTTTAGAAAATTTATATTTTATATAATATGTGTATGTATATACGACACGAAATATAAATAATTCTATCTGAATCGAAATTTCTCATGATTAAAGTAAATTTCTAATATTTAAGGACAAATGACGTTTATGATGTTTATACTTATATATAAATAAGCATTGAGAAGTGAAACGATGACATGAAAGGATTAAATGAAAAATATATTTTTCTCGCATAACTACACTGCATCGGACAACGATGACGGTAATTGAATTAACTAAATCAATAGGTTCTGGTCCGGGAGTTTTAGTGTAACGAGGGCTTCGTCGCTGCGACAGCCAAGCAAACGCAGGTATGATCGGGTGAGTGAGTGAACTACGAATGACAGACGGGCGGGGGAGGGGGCGTTTGAAATGAAAATAAAAACAGTCAATTGCTGATGGCAATTCTATTATTAGTGTTTCCATTATATATATATATTCGATCAGTGGCATATGTGTATATAGTTATACACCGCGAATGTGAACGAAATGAAAATAATAATAAAAATCTCGATTTATATTCATTTGATAAACCTTTCTTTTATGTTAATACATTATTTTTTTTCCCGGCATACATTATATTATTACGAAGTATTCGTCGAGACACGTCAGAATGTAATTAGCTAATGGGTTGTCATCTGTACAACGAATATTATGAGGCACGGCAGAGATAATGATAATAATAATAATAATAATATTATTATTATTATGTACAACGTTATATATTTTACTGTATGCTGTTTGCGGGGACATTTTCATCGTAAAAGCTAAATGTTTCATAAAGATATTATTATACACGGTGGTGTTAATTATTTGCCCGATTGAACATTGTATAATATTATACGTACACGCAAAACCTAAACCTCGCTGTGTCGCAGACGTGTATATTATAATATTTTGTATGTTTAATTTATAATCATTGTACCGCCCCGAAAAGCAATATCAGCATAGTGAGAAGTGGTTGTAGAATATAATAAGAATCGATAATATTGGGTTTAAAACGACAACGATAAAACGTAAATATTTTTTTTTCATCAGAATATTATAATTATTTGAGGTTTGGATTAAAAAGTTTAATTAAAATTTAAATACGATCTGGAGTGTTTGGTTAAAAGTTTTTATTTTCAAAAATATATATACCTAATAAATTATTTTACTTAGTTTTTATGATATTCGGATAATATGTAAATTATTTGTTGTGTTATGGTATGATTATTTTGGAAAACTATTTTAATTATTATCACATTGTAACGATTATTAAAAACAGTTTTCAATTAAAAAAATTATGATTACCTATGATTCATTATTTTTTTTGAAAAAAAGGTAATTTTATCGTGGTTTATATTATACTATTATAACACTTACATAGTTATAATATTATCATAAAATAATAAAAATCTTAACACTTAATCCGTCTTATTACTTGTTGGTTTATGATAACTGATTAAAATATTAGCTCAGTTATAAATGAAACAAAAAACAAAAAAGTGATTATAGTGTAACTACGTATAGATACTGTAGCGTTCTGCAACTGTAAGAAAGATTGACTAACATTTTTAAATCAGCGTGTAAATTTTTTAAAAAGTGAAAAATCCACAATTCAAAAAAAAAAAAAATTGTGCAGCATATATACACGTCAAAACAAAAAAGATTTTATTTATACTATATAGGTAGGTACTAAATGGCAGAAGGAAGAAAAATAATAGGTGTATATAGTCTTATTCTATGCTTAATTACTACTGTGAGTTTGATTGAGACTAATCATTTTCACTTTAAAGTAAGTAATAGTGTTTACTGTGCAAAATCTACGTACGTCAAAAAAGTGCAATCAAAACACAAAAGGTGCAAAACATCAAAAAAAAAAAAAAAAATAGTGTATACATTTAAACATCAAAATATTCGCGCACTTACTTAGATTAATAAATAATTTTTTAACGAAATTTTATCCGTTAAAAACATGTTCAAATGTAGCATGAAATACACATAAAAAACAATAATTTTTTTAGGAAGGGAAGTTATTATGAATGGAGATAAGTTGAGGGGGGGGAGTTGCGTTTATATTCAAGACTACCGTCTTTTATAACACGTTTTGTTGGCTCTTAGTCGTCGGTCAAAAATTAATTAAAAGCTCACAGTGGAAAAAAAAGAATAAGAATATATTTTTTTTGGCGGGAAAAGTTTAAGAATAAAGGCATTCGACCTCTGGCACCATTAATTAGTTTTCTAATTAGACCGGGAAATTAACCGTTTTGAAATTTCCACTTTTACTGTATAAGCTAAATATATACACCACCGCTGTGTGACTGTATATATGTGCTTTTTTCCGTTGTTGTTGTTCTCATTAAAACAACAATAAAAGACGGGTCTTCCGTCCAAAAAAATAATAATGATAATAATAAAAAACGCAAGTTTGTTCAAGCTGTTATTTGACCAAAAAAAAAAAAAAAAAAAACAAAACAAAAAATAAACAAGTAAATAATGATAACGTCAATAGTTGTAATTGAAAAACCATTATCCTAATGGATTTCCGTCGCACACCTCCAAACGTGACAGTCCATCTAAACCACCACCCATCCCATCCCCCACATATTATTTGATATATATAGTGACTTTTTAGCTGAGATATTATTTTATCTTGCTATACAGAATTTACACTACGGGCACTCATATTATAATGCTATTATAATGACGGTCACCAGCTGCATTGACGTGACTACATATTACGATGATAACCCGCGGCGAACTATCCATATAATAAAGTACACAATTTTATACTACTGTCCAGGTTTTCGTACCGGCACGATATAACATTTAACAATAACCAAAACGCGTAACAAAAAATAATAATAAAATGTCAATAATATTATTATTTATATGCTTTGCGCGTATTATAATGGCACAGTATAGTATGCTTCTGAAAACGAAACGAATTTCCACATATAATACACTCCCTGCAATAGCTAGCATCCAAATTCGACCCCCACAACGATCCCTTCCGGAATAAAAAAAAAATAAGTCCGTTAAATTATTATAATTTATCCCTCGGGTCACGAAAAACAACAACAACAACAACAACAACGGGGAGAATAGCACAGTAAAAATCATAATAACAATATAAAATTCTGAAAAAAAGACGGGGTAGAGTTATTTTGACGGGATTCGGCAGGATATAGGTTTGTAAAACGTCATGTTACCTGTCTCTCCAGTGGTGGCCACGATTGGTGGCGACGGAGGCCCGTGACCGAACCCGTTGACGGCCGATATGGTGAACTCGTACTGGGTGTAAGGGCTCAGCGGTCGTATCGTGTAGTACATGGTCACCACACCGCTGATGACGCCCGGAGACTGAGATGCTGATCTGGGTTTGTGCGATATCGTGTAGTACTGTATGTCATCTGGGTTGGGATGTGACCAGCTCAGCTTTACCGATGTGGACGTCACGTCCGAAACTTTGACATCGATCGGAGGACTAGGTAGCGCTATACGAACAAAAAAAAAAACAATGAGATCTAGGTTCTATGGGTACTACGATTTTATATGAAATATGAAATATTTCATATTATCCGAACGATACTATATTATGTAGTTAAGTGCAACGGTCATCAATGGTCGATGGTACTTTAATAACCTAACCTCCTCCAGACGTTTGCCGAAGTGAACGAAACTCTTATTTGGACACATAAAAATAAGCGATGGTATGTTAAAGAAGTAAAATACGGTGATTTGTGAACGCGGTTGTAAACATTTTTAAGGAATTAAGTTATACAATTATTTCAAACATTTAAATTTACTATAAGTAATACCAAAAATGATAAATGTATAAGATAAGGCAACAATTATTTCTTCTTTGATATTAATATTGTACCGGCGGAGCATCATATTATGTTAGGTATTTCTACGAAATATATTTACTGTGAACGTTTTCACTAGGTTTCAACTGAATACAGGTTACCCAGCGCATACCTTTAAAAAGGCGGAATAGTGAAATTCATACAATAAAACCCTTCAACATATTTACATATATCACTTATAAAATCCTCGTGGGATAACCACCTGCAGAAGGAATATAATATATATACAGGTATATAATACAAATCAAAAAGTCGATTACCTTTAAAATCGGTTTTAAATCGGGACGAACGACAAACAGAGTTTCGATGAAATTAACAGATAAGTAATATATAATGTATATTATACACATTGTAAACACCACGCTTTGCTGCAGTCAAATAAAAAAAGCAATGAACGAAAAAGGCAGGCAAGTGAATAAGAACAAAAGGACATTTTTGAAAATAAGTACCAGCAGCGTTAAATATAGATTATAGTCTGGGTATACATAATGTATTATATAATGTATAAAAGCGAATATATAATAGCATTAAAAAAACAAAAAATACGAACTTTAGAAAAACGTTTAAACAAAATGTGACACGTGGTGTTTTATATAATAAAAGTGCTTTCAAATAATGAATCACCTTTACAATTTATTGATGTAAAATTATTTTAGGTACAACAAGCATAAACACCGAGGAATTCTATTCTTTTAAATGTACAAAATAAGATTCAGTAGAATTTGTTTCTTTATGTTTGACGTAGAAAAATCGAATTTCTATGATACAAAGTTATATATTTTTTTCATTCAAGGGAACTTGTTTTTTTTTTTATTATTTCTGTTTGTCGTTATATCATAATAAAAACGTCCATAATAATTTAAGCTCTCGTCGTCAAAGTCGTATCATATATTAATAATGTATACCGAGCTGGTTGTATTATTATCCTGCAGTTTCCAAACTTGTAATAATCATTCGATACAATGAATTATATATAATATTCTGAAGCGGAATATCTAGTATTACATACAACGTCAATGTAATTTAATACAAATCGCAGTAGTTGAGTATGAAATGCGTTTGGCGACCGATATCTGAAGAACAAGAAAACGTCTATTCAATATATAGTGAGGCTTACTATATACCTTGTATGCGATAGGAATTCGCACTAACTTTAATTACATTTAACCCTTAACGAGTTAAGTTCAACTATCTATCTAATAATCACTGTAGTAGGTAGGTACTTAAGGTAGATTATATATAATATAGGCAGCTACATATATGTATGGATATCATGGGTTTAATTAGTTTAATAAATCCTTAACATATATAGTTTTATCATATGACGATCACTTCACCGATAAAATATGTATATAATATCGTAATAATTATATTATAATGTGTGTTGCGTGGCTGAGAAAGGAGACAGAGACACGTTTAATTTACGTTAAAAGTTAACTTACTCAAGACTTTAATGAAAGTCGTCGCTTCAATCATGCCCAGAGACGAGGCCGCTATGCACGTGTAATTGTCTGAAACCTCTACGTTGGTCAAGTTCAACACGTTCCGTCCGACGGGCAGTTTGTCTTCGGGTGAGAGTTCGGTTGTCTTTCCTTTGCGCCATTTCACGTACGGCATAGGCGAACCGACAGCCACACAGGGTATGCTGATGTTTTCACCGACTTTCACCTTCTCCATGGTTGGCGGGGGGATGGAAAACTGCGGCGGCACTCGGCGAACTGAAAAATAATAAAACAGTTCACGATATTATTGAATCTGGAATTACAAAGTAATTTTGCATGACTGTAATTGACGTCGATCGGGAAACAAAATATCTATATAAATACGTAATAACGTAAAGGGGCTTAAGTTGAAAATTTTATTTTAGTATATGGTTGTCATTTTGTCAAAAAGAATAAGCGGCGGGTAAAAAGAACGGAAATTATAATACACGCAACTGTAACGAATATCCTAATTGTTTGGGGAATTCTGCTGTCAATAAATTATAAAGACGGGACTCTTTTCGATTACGAAAATAGCACTTAAGCGAATTACTAAACACGGAAACTATATACGCTGCAGAGGCGGAACGCTGTTGGACGACGCCGATGGCATAAGACGAAGTCGAGTATTCAACTTGAAATAACTCGATTATCGTAATTGTGTGGCATTTTTAATGCACCCGATGTATGAAGCACTGTCAAATTTGCTCTCAAGTAATTTGGCCCGTCTAAAATGTAGGAATTACACCCGGGTTGTTTAAGAAAGTTTTGAGTATTCTGTTGGAACGAAATTAATCCAAACGCCCTGTTGAACCAAACGACAACGTCATCATTCGATAAAAATAACAAAGAATTTTTCAAAAATAACTCCATAAACTTTTATAGTAAATTATAGTAGTTATATTATGGTATTTTTTTTTAAATTCTTTTATAGTACTGGCAAATATACAAACGTATTACACGCTACGGTCTAAGGACGACTGATGACAACCTGAGGGTGTTATAAAGGTTGGCTTTGGAGAGAATGTAGAAAATATTACTAGATTTATTTTTATATAAAAATGTTTGAATTATTTACAATTAATGGTCGAGATTTTAAACTAATAAAAAATACTCATGCAAACATAAAAATATAAGCACTCAACGTTTTAAAATTAATTAAATTAATTCTTAGAAATTTTACATTGATCAATATTAACAATAATAATGAAAGAATACAAATAAAATATCATCATTTTAAAATTATAATATATAATTTTTACGAAAAAATATTAAATTAAATTATTTGTATATTAATATTAAAAAACTACTTTAAAAAACTATTAGAAAATATAAATTAATAATAAATAGAAAAGACGGTTTGAACAGTTCATAAGTATACAAAAAGAAAAAATTAAAAAAAAAACAAATTATGATAAATAACCTCGTGATTAGCTTATTTTCATTACACCAAATATTTTTTTTTATTTATGTGAGCGTAAATAAGTAATAGCTTCGGAATAAGTCTGATAATATATGTGGTTATTGATCGTTTAATAAAATTAATTTTAATTTAGTTAGTAGTTAAATAATTTTAATACATGATTTAATGTCGGTAGATATAGGAAGTATAAATAAAGGTGAATGTAAAGTATATCTATATTTATACTATCTTTGCGTAAAAATTGCAGTAAACATATTATAATCTCATAATTTAGACATTTTAGCGTTGAGCTCATTTGACACTCACTCCTTCCGATTTAAACTCCGTACAATAATATTAAATAGTTCAAATGTTTTTCGTTGAGCTATTGGGAAATTACAAAATAGTAGCAATATAACCTTAACACCTATAATCATTGTTATTGTTATTAATTATATGATAAAAATGATCTTAGATGTTTATTTGAAACAAAATATATGAATATAGTACACATCAATAATTATTATTGACAACTTATTATGTACACTGTGCTACTGTTATTGTTGATATTATTATTATTATATGACATAAAATTTAATATTATTTTATTAAAAAACCTTAGGTTCTACTTTAGATTTTTCTTTGCGGAAATAATTCAGCTCAGCCTGTATAATGTCACCAGACAGTGTCCTTCTAGCTCATGGGTTCTAAAGCGTAAGCCTCATAATCATTCAAAAAGGTTAGAAGCTACATAATATATTGTATCTGTCTCGATGAGTTACTATGGTGAAATGTTTTTTAATTATCAATTTAAGTCAACGTGGGACGAAACGTCTACCACGAGTATAGTTTTGTTTAAAATATTATTTATGCAATGTCGCTACTAGTTATAAGGGATATCTTTACTACTTTTAGCGGCGATTTTACTATAATATTATTATATAATACAACTGTTGCCAACAGCGACACAGTACATAGCACGCAATGTTCTGTGAAATTACAAGGTGTTTTATGGCAGTGCGTTCAGAGTGAAACGATTTGTTGCTTTAGTAATCGAATTGTTGGCATGTACACTAGATCTTTCGACAAAATGACCTGCGCAATACGTTGCTATATACCCGTGTGCAGTAATCAAAAAACACAGAAATAGGTTCTTTAATTATTATAAGGCCACAACTCGTATACTAATCCAATTGCGAGAGCAGTGGCCCTTTTCCGGGGTTTTGAAAATAATCCTTCGTCCGACCCATTGATGCACTGTACACATTTTCCGTTCCGCGTAAGTTGTGGGTAGGTTTTTCCTTATCAAAGTGAGTATTAAACACGCATGGACGGTAGAGACGAGGGTGGCAGGGTTTGGGCAATTTGAAAACTGGAACGCATCCTCGGGCTGGGTTAATCGTCGTCGTAATACCGTCTGGCCGGTCGGCAACGGAAGGTACACGAAGGGTTCAATCATAAAAACGTAAAACGCTAGTGAGATTTACTAATGACACCGCTGACTGAACAGGATTTACCAAGTCATTCAGCACACGAATTTTTTTTTATATAAGCCCGGTCGAAATTATATACCGCTGCAGTAGCAGACGTCATACTGACAGTCGACCATTATACCACGAGAGAGAATTCAAATGACAACCGACAGCAATTTTTGTCATTAAATATAAAAGTGAGTACTTAAGTATAGAGTTGAAGAAAATTGAATTTCAGTAACGCATGTCTTAGAAAAATGAAGTTATAGAGATAATTTACATTTCTATACTGCAATGCAGTTTAATGTCAAAAAATTAATAGTTAAGAAATAATACATACATTCAATAGGATCAACAAGGAACAAAAAAGATACAATTGTTAATATCGAGTAGTGATAAAAAAAAGTTGATTACAATGAAATTCAAAATAAAAGTTAAATATCCGTGAAAAACGAAAATTATACAATACTAATTTTGATCCATATTGTTTTAATGAAATTGTAAGTAATCATGAATATTGAAAAATATTTTTAGTTTTAAAAATTGCATTTACTTATATATATATATATATAAATGTTACGATTAATGTTCAGTTCTATAGCACATGATTTTCTAAAGCATTATGATTCCATTACAACATGAAGTTTACTAAAAAGTGCCACAAGACCACGCAATAGTGGGTTTCGTTTAATTGGTATAATTAATTCATACTCGTAGGTATACTAAATGTAGATATAAGTAAATATGGCCTTAAGGTGTCCACACCATAAACAACGATAAATATTAGTAGGTACGTACAGTATATATCTACCATTAAAGCAGGCACCACACCGATAACTGCAGGAAAACAATAAGAATTTATTGTCTTCTTAAAATTATTATTATTATTATTAATATTAGCTATATAGGAGAAGACGAGATGGAAATGAAACGCTCAAGAAGTATAAAAATGTGTTAACGGTTTTTATTATACGCGTAAAATAATAGATAATTCTCATCGTGTTTTAAAAAAGGTATAAAACGTTTAACGATAAATTATGTTTAGCATATTAAATTTTTATTACGAAAATGGATGTATAACGTATATTCATTACCCATATATTATATTATATTTATATTGTGTTTCGTAAAACATCAAAACTAAATCTTATGAAATACAATAATAATTTTATTACATTACTTTTTTCCAGAAATATTTTATAAAATAATCGTTCGTAATTATACTTTTGTTATTTGCATATCCCAAATACATTTTAAATTGTATTATATCAACCGACAACACATTATTTACAAAAATATTTTAATTTTGATAACGAAATATTTAAAATATTCAATACGTATACTTCATGTTAAACAAAATCGAAATATAACATAACTTTTCTGAATAAATACGTTAAAAAACTATTAGTATACCGTATAACTATTAAAAATATAGTTACACCGGGAGATATATTTAACGTAAGATTTTCGTTATGTTAAAAAGTTTAGTTTTAGAAAATATTATTATTAATAATTGAAGTTAATTAAAACTTTTTTAAAAATATTTTTATGTTTTATTTTTTTAATGATAACATCCATTTTTAATTCTTTATTTCAAAGCAGAGTACTTTTTAGTGTATTTTGATTTATAAAAATCGAATTTTAGATTAGTACTTTATGGGTTATAATAATATAAAGTTTGGATGAGCGGAGTAGTGATACATTACCTTTATAATATGTATAAGTCTAATACTCCGCGTTTATTATCGCTCAACTAAACATTAAACACTTATAGCTTATAAATTATAACTAAGGCTTAATAATACTTAGTTATAGGAGCTTAAACAGTCAAAAATAGTATGCAAGAATGCACAAATAAATATAAAAAATATTATAAGATGCCAATCGTGTACCAAAAATGTACTGACAAATAAGCAATAAATATATGTCATTCAAAAATAACTTTAAAACTTATAACAATAAAACATATTATAACTATAATTTTTTCTATAAATAAAGTTAAAGAAATATATTCAAAAACGCTAGAGTTTCTGATATAACTAGTGTTACGTTAAATTGACAACCCAGTTTAAAATAAGAACAAAATAGGATTACCAATTCTTTAATTGAACGGAGATTAATTTTACACAACGTAAACAATAGATGTTACAAAATATTAGAATAAGTATTTTATGTAAGAATTACATTACATCTTGTAATTATTTGCTTAGTTATTAATGAATACGAAATTATTATTGCCACACATCTCATTATTTTAGCAATATAATTCTTCCTTTGCGACAAACATTAAGTACTAACTATTCTGCAAAACTATAAGCATTTTATGCAGCAGACAGATATCAAAGCCATTGATAGTAAGAATCCATATAATCGAGTAATACCACGCTGTGTACTAGGTATATGATGTGCCATACAATAAAATATATAAAAAAATATATAACATTCACAGAATTGTAAAAACTAATACAACCATATCAAATTGGTATATTATACATATAATAACGAAGGGCTTCGAGTGGGTTTGTACAGGGTGGTGGCAGCGGTCTAGTGGTTTTTGAATTTAATTAATTAACACGCACTCACACTCATATACACACCCTCAAACACATTTAATTATATACGCGTACGCATATTGATAGTTGGTGCATGTATATTGTATATTGTATATCTATACATGCACGAACTGCACTGTATCTTGCTGTAGTGCAGTCTCTCTATCCGGAATCATTTTTATTCGGAAACCATAAACTCGAGAGTATATAAGGGAGGGACAATTAGGAAAATCTGAATTTATACGCGCGTGAATAGGTGGTGGACGAAGTCGGTAGGTGGCGGCGTACCAGACGACATTATAAAACACATGTCGTCCACCCCCGCCCCATGCTAAAGCGCATGACCCTTCTTCCCAGCAGTCGAAAGACCGGTGCCCAATTACGCTCTCGTCGGGCCGTGCATTTAACCCAGACCACTTCCGGTGGACTTGCACAATCAGCAATGCCATTTTCCCGGGACGGCGACCTTTATACCGGATGGTAGCGTTTTTGCCAGCGCCTCTTTTGAATAATCTACAATAATGTACGACCCTTTTACAAACATTTTTTTATTCGTTTTATGATTTTTGTCACAAACTCAGAGATTCGTTAGTAATAAAGAAATATTCATACAATTAAATTTATATTAACATATTATTAAGTATAGAGTTAACGAAGTATATAATATACGTAGATAGGTATACTCGTATATACTTTATTACATACGAATATTATCGCTGATAGTATATCTATATATTTGTATACAAAAAAAAAAAAAAATAATTTCTAATTTCTACTCGTGTAATGTCATGCGTATATAATTATTATATAATAATATGCGAGTTTAATTATGCCATTCGTATAAATACATTTGTTCAGAAAATAATCACTGATTTTCTCAAAAATAAAACCATAATAGAAATCGAATTCTCGTCAACCATACAATATAAATATAAAATTAAATAATAAACTACTACGACTGCACTGGTTTTTATGTTCACGTACTGATGTAAATATATTTACTTTAGTTTAAATTCCTGTTACCAATATATATACCTACGCTAATATATAATTATAATGATTTAAAAAATACCTACGATTTTCATATTATACTTATACAATTAAACCGACGTATTGCGTCAATCGGACGGTATAAATGATATAATTATTTTTCAGAAAAAACTGCAGGCATTTTTAAATCCTTATTTAAATTGTCCGATATTTATTTAAGCCACCTGAATCGGCAGATTAAGCGGTAAACCGCTTACGGAATAAACAAACCCCAGGTCGAATATAATTAGAAAAACAATTTCAGGGGGAGTAAAAAAAAACACTAATAAAAAATAAGGGTGAAAAAAATATGGCGGGTAATTATTTTAATTAGTAGACATTAACGATTACCGTGTAGACGAATTGTTACCCCTTCACACCTGAGTTTTGTAAATATAACAACAACATAGAGATAGGCACTCATTTAGTAATATAATACTTAATGAGGGTATATGATAAACTATGATATAGTTTTGTCTATGGAGACAAATTGCCATAAAATAATCTTTTTTTTTCTAAAGAAAAAAGGACAAGATCGACAAATTAGCTGTCCGTCATGCACTAGTGACGGTGGAAAATGGTTTTTACACTAATTTTCCAACCCCGATAATGCAATTAAACTTCTTTCGGTTGTTGAGTTTTAAAAGGGGAAAATAAGAGACAGAAGAGAGAGAAAAAAGATGCGGAAACTTTAAAGTTTATGCGGACACGATATTCTAATTTGATGGTTAAGAGAGAAAAAATTGTAAAATATAAAAAAACTTACCACAGGTATAACGTAAAGACATTTCGGCAATCTCAAGGGACGAGATGCTCAGTAGTAAACGTGTGTTACACTTTTACTGTTTCGATTTTTTTATGATAACGCGTGATAAGGGCAATAATAATAAGTATTCATATAAATGTAGTAAAATACTTATAGAAATGTGAAGGTATACATGTAAGGACATGTGCACATTTATTATTGAGACTAGTGCGTTTTATTGAACAGTTCACCGCGGTGAAGTGTATGATAAAAATGTATTCACCCGTAAAACGTGCTCGTGGTTAAACAAATATAATAAACATACATATCGACAGACGTATAGAATATAAGTGGAATGCCAATTGTTTTTCAGTGGCGCAATGTATAAAAATGAAAAAGAAAATTGATTGTTAGATCTAAGTTTAGCAGTACTCGTTGGTATAGTTATTTGAGGGAAACCATTTGGGAAATCAATCAAAGATTACTAGTTAAAAACACAGTAACATAAAAAAAAAAAAAAAAGTTTCGTGTTCATACTTTACAATTTATGACGGGAGTGGATTTTTTTAAATACTCAATTATATACACAGACAATTAAAAAATAATAAACAAAAGGTTAAAATTAATTTTGAAGCAGGAAAGTGTAGAGTACCTACACAAAATGGAAAATAAGAATGCTATGTGACATATAATGACTTTTTGTTATACCTTAAGTAAGTTGTGAGTATTTTCTAAAAAGCAGAGCGAAGAGTGCACTTGTTGATTATGTCATATATAGTGTTATATGAATGATTATTGAATATTATTAAGATAATTTTTACAAAAATGAAAAAAGTATATCTAATATAAAAATTGGCCAAATGGTTGTATACATTTTTAAATACCATAATTATTACATATAAAAAAAAAATTTATAAATAATATGTAAAGAAAACAATCCTCTAACAAAATAATATATTTTTTTTAGTTTCAATAAACATGGTTATATAAATTAATATACATTGAACACTAAAATCATAATTTTTTATAGAAAGCCAAAAAAATTGAATTGATTAAAAAGTAAATTATAATACGACAGCTACGATAATAATAAACTGACAACAAATTAAGATTTTCGGATAGTGTAGGATAATTATTCATTCTTGTATAATATGTGTATTGTATATAAATACCAATTTACTATGAATAGTTGAATCTTGCAGAATAACCAAATTATTTAAATAAAATGCTAAGTACTAAATAAAAAAAAGTACGATGTATATAGAATAGTAGACAGTTCGTGTAAAAAAAAGGCGAACCAAATTAAAATATTTTTTTCGAAGAATAATAATCAGTGTATCATGTTTTTTTAATGAATAATTCAAAGAAATATAATTAAATTTAAATTTATTCTGTATTAAAATGTTCTCTATCATTATAAGCTTGACCTAATAAAGATAATACATATAAATACTGTCCTATAATAGCATCATAACTGATAATATGATATTAAACATTCTTAATTTTATATCAATGCCTGTAATAATCATTTAGTAGATAGTTAATTCCTTAAGTATCATTTGTCTGGTTTATCAATAATCGTGTAAAAAAATTGTTAAATGATCCGAACATAAAGAACCTTCAGAGGGGTAGTGGATATGATTTAGACTTGGGGTAAGCAAGCATTATTTTAATTTTTAATCGATGATAGTCATAATATCTATAAAACTGTTGTTTTAAAGAGAAATCGTGTTTTTTTTTTTATTATTATTAATGACTTTTTAAAAACCTATTAAATCTCTGTTGAGTTTTTAATACGACATAATTTTTAAATGCGTTACACATGATCTTGTGTGGGTCACTTTTACATCCCATAACAGTGTTTGATGAAAAAAAAACACATCATCATAAAAACCGATAGTCTTAAACGTAAGCCTATATAAAAAGTATAAAATAGATTAAATATATATATATCATGCGATTTATCCAATAAGAGAGCATACGCTATAAATCGTAAAATTAATCAACTATTTTTTTTTCGCAAATCTTTAATGGTTTCCGATATAAAGTTTTCCCTATGAACAGTGAACAACAGTTATTGAACTTTTTTTATCGTTCTATAATGGTTGGAACTTGAAAGTTGTCTTAAATATTTTATAAGTGTTTAAGTGATCACTTGTAAAACATTTAAAAAGTTCTCCACAAATAATTTGCAACAAAATATTTTAACAAGTTATAATATATTTTTTTCAGATTGTGTAAAAAATGTACCAATACATAGTAGGTACATACTACATGTATCCTTAGAAAAAAATAACTCAACATTTAAATTAATTTAAAGTGATTGTAAAAAGTTAACTAGTGATAAAGTTTTTCTGAGAATAACGATAAAACTGAAGAATGAAAACTGATGGATTTTGTAATTGTTTAAATTTTAAACTCCTAAGGAAAGAATCTACATAAAAATAATACAGTAGTTATTACATTTTTATTCTTAATTCTGTAAACACTAAATGTTTTTAGATTAAGTGCTGAAGAAACTTCATATAAAATGAAACATCAAATACAAAATGTATAAATCAAAAATTCTATCTAGATTATCACCTAGTTGGTGAAATAATTTTCCTCGGTAATTTCACACTAATTGTGAGGGAAAACTCTTAAAAGTTTACAACGTTTTTAAACAATATGTTTTTAAAATTCGATTATTTAACAATGCTTTAAAATTAAAAAATTAGTAACAGATAATACACAACTACAAAAGCAGATATCTATATCATATGTTGACTAATATCATTTAGACTAAGTTAACTTTTTAAATTTTGTTTTATAGAAATAAAAATATTTTATAAAAAAAAAAAAATACTCATCAATTACAGTGTATTGTAAGTAAACACTGTCTCAGTTTATCAATGTATATTGTATATTATATACAACTACAAAATAACTGCACAAATATGTAGATATTTAACAATTATTTGTATATTATGTTATATGTATAAACGTTCTTATACGTTGTATATTTGGTACAGATAGCTTTCTTTTGTTGGTGCAAATTTGACGATCTTTACGGAAATATTTTGGTTTATCGTAACAACGCAGAGGAAATTGAATGAAACATCCGACGGTTCACGCCTGCCGCTATATCCTCACCCTCCTACCATCTGACAGCGACCTCACGTTAATGTTTCACAATTAACCTAATTAATTAACTGTAACCTTACGAAGGGTATATCGTCCTGGGACATCATAAATTCGTTTGGTCCCGTTTACCTGGTACGTGCCCATAGGTCGGAATCGTAAATTACATTTAATATAAAAGTTAAAAATAAAAAAAAAAATGTGCACAGATCCCACCGAATGAAAAAAGAAAAAGAAAAGCAAATGAATGGAAAATAATGCGATTTCAGTTTTCTAGTTTGTTCTTTGTTTTTACGCACAATTGGGTTTTCGGCAAAAAAATGAGTATAGGTATAATAATACGGTACCATATACGGCAAGCAGTCTGCTCGGTAGTCCGAACAAAAATATAATAAAAAAAAACAAACATACACAAAAAAATAAAATAATAATAATAATAACAACAGAAAAGAAATTATAGCACTCACCTCTGACCCACAATTGCATGGTCGTAGCATGTTGTGTGCCTACCGAGTTTTCAGCCACGCATTCGTATTTGCCCTGGTCCGTTTCTTGACTGTCACTGATCTGCAAAGCACCTGAGACACAAAAAAAACACACACGCACATTATTCACAGTGTTTGCAATATTTTTATTTTCTTCTCGTTACAACAACGGGGGATGGTGGTTTGGGACAGGTCCTAGTTCAAGGGAAAAGGTGAAACCATTAGGGATAGAACATGATGTTTGATAAACGGTGAGGACTTGTGTAATATAATAATAATATAGGGGCAAAGAGGAACGGCTTTCAAAATAATATACATATATAGGGTTTTACGATTTCCGGTCGCGTTTTTACTGCCCGACAGGCGCCCGTTGCCGTTTATCCCCGCTGACCGTATCTACATATACGTCGTATATATACACACATAAAGCTATCGAAAAGCATCGGCCGTAGCAGGACCATATTTTCGATTATCGCGACCTCGACCCTCCCCTCCCCCTCATTGACGTATATCCGTGCACCCCGTACATCCACCTATATGCAGCTGCCATCAACCGTCCATTTTGCCCACATCACGGAACGGACATCATCGGCGTTTATATGCGACAGAGTACGACCCCAAACGGTCGACGCGAATATAACGACCGACCCTTCAAATAATATTATAATAGTTATAGTCAACCGGACGTACGGTTTACGTTGTCGGTCGATTCACTTATTGGACTAGGATTTCTCTCGATTAAACGTTCGACTTGGTTACTGTTTTTATGATTATTATTATTGCACAAAGGTTTGAAAACAACATCACCGATTGAGTATGATGTATGCATAAATAATAATTATACTACATAAACGCAGTAGCTATAAACTTTTGTTTAAATAACTGTATTTTTGCCACGTTATGATTTACGGGGAGGGAAAAAAACTTGTTGACTTGGCAAACTTTGTTTAATCAAGCGAAAATGGGTAATGCAGTGGAGAATATTACGTTAAATATTATATACTTATTATATATTCGGTTTGTGTAAACATTATGATAATACTTATGTCTCGAAGACCAGTATAAAACGTCTGCTAAATTTGCAAATTGGTCAGTTTTTACTACTATTGTACAATGTAGAAATGAAAATCATTATTTAAACATGTTAATTTCAATTTAATTTTAATTGGAATAGATATCATAAAATAGGTATTAAATATAAATTAGGTAACTGTTGATAAGTTAACATTATTATTTTATAGCTAATATAGAATATAAATAATTGATTTTTGAATCAGAATTAAATATTATCAATGGGATTGGGAGATATTAATTATCACTTATTTCATTAAACTGAAAATATGCTTTTAAATATTTTTAATAATTATATGAAAAATATTGAATTTCTTAATAGTAAAAATGAAAACCGTATACATTATGTAAGGTATAACTCAAATATTTAGGTACGAATAGATGATTAAAAAACACAATTATAATATAAATAGAATGAAGATTAAAGTTAAAATTAATATTAACTATATTAAAACTTACAAGTATATGAAGA
Organism: Aphis gossypii; assembly: GCF_020184175.1. Classification (NCBI taxonomy): domain Eukaryota; kingdom Metazoa; phylum Arthropoda; class Insecta; order Hemiptera; family Aphididae; genus Aphis; species Aphis gossypii. Next base: position 10,722,024 of record NC_065532.1, read on the forward strand.
AATTATACAAAATGGCAGATAATAATTTTAAGTGTAATTGTGTATACAATTTTAAATTATCGAAGCTCTTTTTTAAGGTAAATATTAATTTTATGGGATACACAATAGTTTATTATGCATAAGCTTAAAGTGTTTTCTCTTTTGATATAGCTTCTTAGGATAACACTTATTGTTATAAATGTGCTAAATGGATTATACTACGAGACCACTATATTGTTACTAACTATAAATCTACAACGCATTATGAATAAACTATTTTAAAAATAATTATTTTATTGATGTTAACAATCAACAACATAATTACTTTTTAATATATACATTCTGCATTAAAAATACAAATTTAATAATAAGGATGATCAAATTAAATGACATTCTTTTTTATTAATTAAAACTGTAAAAAATAGTTTTTAAAACATATTTCATCATAATATTAATACTCTTATTTAATCAATAACAAAAAATTTCAATTATTATTTATTTTTAATAATTTAATCAAGTATGATTACTAAAAAAAAAAAATGCAATAATACAATGGTAATTATTAACAATATTTTGGCATTATAATTAGGTATAATAGAATAGCTATAATGCTATATAGTTGACACTCCCGGGAATTTTCGATTCCAACCTTTTAGAGAGTTATCGAGAATACCAAAAAATGTCCAAAATAATCATTTACAATGGAAAACGATTAGGAGTAAAGACAGTGTGTCAGCCTATAATGTTATGTAAAATATTGGTGCAATAAAAGTAATTTTTCTATAAATAATCTGGTAAGTTGAATTAAATTTTCCTATAACATTGTAACTGAAAATATTAAAGCCTGCATAAAATCATATGATACACATTAGAAATGTTAAGTGTATTCACGATATTATTTTTAAATAACAATAAAATAACCTAAATTGTTGTTATAATTTTAATATCGAATTTTACTATACTCTGAAATGCATTTTTTTTACTTTAAATAATTATAACCTCGCCTTATTAGAAATTGACAATTTTCAAGATTTCAAGGTTTTTGACAATAAAAAATTGTTTTTATAATAACCTATAGAAAAAATGAAAAACAAAATGTCAATTGTTTATAAAAGCTCGAAACGATTCAAAATATGTTGAAAATTATATCATGTATGAATCATGTTAATATAAACATTTGCTGAAAATACAAGTATTTACGTTATTCGCATATTCAAATTATAACAAAAACAAATTTAAATAAAAGTTCCTGTTTTTGCTAATTATTATTTTTTAACCTCACAAAAGTAACAACTTGACGCACTTTCCTACTATATATTGAAATTTTAAATCAAAACATATTTTCTACTATCTACTAGAAATAGTATATAGATTACAGACACACGAAACAACAAATATACATAAACTACAGTAAAATCAATGTATTCATTATGTAAACTATAAAAATGTGTAATGCTTATAGTCGCTGAGGCATTTGTTTTCAAATTAAAAAAAAAAAAAAATGTGTTAACTTGTTTAATAAATTGTACTTCATTTTATTATAACTATAATAGTTATTTGTTGGATTAAATCGTTATTTAGTATTAAAATGTAAATTGTTAGTTTATTGTCTAATTACCTAATATGTATTTTCATAAAAAAAAAATCACATGATTATAATGTGCTCATCGGGGTTTTTTTATTTTATGCAGCATAAATGCTTTTTTTTTATGGAAATTTAGCCAAAAAAGCTTTAATATTTAAATTAAATACTACTTTATTTCACGTTATTATGCATAAACTATAATAGTATAAAATTCGTTTCCACCATTTTTGTATGATTTTCGTGAATTCACGTTGTGTTCTCAGTAATCTTCAATCCCTAGACTCTGATACTTTGATTTTTTTTTTATGAGATTTTGAAAAGGATATTATAATATCTTGAGAATTAATAGAAACACATTTAAAATGTTAAAATGTTTAATCATAAATATAACCTAGAGAAACAATAACAATTAACAGGAAATAAGTAATGGCCTGATGTGTAAAATAATCAAAATATATACATTAGGAGTATGGAATGGAAAGAGAATCGAAGTGTTTAAGAAGATGAAACGTCAATAGTAATTTTCGTTGTTTTACTCCGAGCACTGTAAATAAACAACCAAACATACATTTAAAAAAAAATAATAATAATAAAAATATAATATACTGAACGGTAAAAATCTGGAACAATAATTCGTTGGGACGTATAAAATTGATAATATTAACGGTAAAGGCTTTGTCGTTTTGGACAGTGTGTGTGACAGATCCAGGTAGGTATACACGTTTAATAATACACAATGCTTACGCTCGGTGAACAATTGGTGAGTTTTATCATAAGGGCAACGTTCCATGAAATCAGTTTTATTATTTGTTTGAGAATTTTCTAAAAATATATAATAATATAAATAAATATCTTTGCAAACTAATAATCAATAGAATTAAATTAAATAGGTAATTAAGTTTGACGTTTCTTGAAATAATTCAAAGTTACCGTTTTTTTTTTTTTTTTTATTATTATTTAAAAGTTTCGCACTAAAATTACTTTTGTTCGGCATCGTAATGCATGTAATATTTATTCTGAAATCAAAATTCTAGATAAATTCTAAAATTGCATGCTGCATTTCTTGGTACATCTGTAAACATAACTTACGGAAGGAAATAAAATCGATACTATTTGTTCAAAATCGAACATACATGACCGAGAATATACGAAACTATTTGGTTTTATTAAATCCGAATATCTATATCAATGAATTGACGGCTTTTCGATTCGTAGTAAATACAAATAGTAATAAACTAATAAACGATAAATAGTAATATTATTAGAATAATAACTGCAATAGCTAGCGGCCAACTGTCAAATAAACTCGTGCGCGTACCTATTTTGCCTACTCGAAACGCCGTGCTATAATTAAACTATATGTAATAGAAATTATTAACATTTAGGTTGTTTTTATATTCATCGTATTTACACACGTACATTCGAGTGCGTTTGACGTTTTCTAGTGTAGGAAAAATTACGGTTTCCAAACAGAGTAAATAATTTATCGTGCATACATTGTTCATCGGACGTCGGTCATCGGCACCACAAAGAACAATGCCTAAATGTATTTTTTTTATATATATAAAAAAAAAAGCTACTACGCTTAGGCTTGAATATTTAATAATAATAATAATAATAATAACTCTAATGTTTGCCGATTTATTTAGATTATCGTGTTTACCGCCACGTTTCTATATAGACGGTAAAACAAAATACAAAGGAGAGGCCATTAGGACGGCCACCCGAAATTTATAGCATCGGAACGGATTAAAACCGGACTAAAGCCGACGACGTCGTTTCGGAGGTAAACACACTTATCCTCCGAGGATTAACCATTTATTGCGTTCTAAGTCCTGGTGGGGATATGCACGTATATGTATATTTATAATATGTAAATATATACGCATGCACACGTGTTTTGTTTTTTTTTTGTCCGCCACTGACCCGAGCATTGTTTGTAAATCGCTTCATGCTTATATCCCCGCTGCGCCGATATAATGATGATGATCACGGGATTATTTATTTTTTACCGTTTTGCGCCGAGGATATGCCGAAAAAAAAACAACCCCAGTGACTTTTATACCGTATACTTTATTGAAAAGTTTAATAAGCTATCGGAAAAGTTTAGACATTACGTTAAAAGCAACTACGCGACAGTACTAGAGTTTTGATAGTTTTGTATTGCTGCTGCAGTTCCGCCTCCTCTGCGGATTGAAATTGAAAAACAATCGTCTCACGAGGATATCATCATCCGAGAATGTCATCACCGTATTTACGCGTATATATATATATATTTGTCAGTATAAAGAGAAAAACAAGCTAACGAAAGCATAAAATGTTTGCTGTAATGTTACACGATATGTATACGTTTACTATGTATGGGATGATGTTTCACTGTTTGCTTGTTGCCGTCATAATTCAAACGGTCAGGAATATATTGAAATAATTATGTACCAACGTTTTAGAGTTAACAAGGACACAGAGTGGGTGTGAACGAGGACAAACATAATAATAGGCAATCAGGATACCTTATATACATTTATTTGTTATACAGATAGAATTCGTATTAAGTCATTTCTGTGAAGCAGTACACTGTAAACAGTACTAAGAGTTTTTCGGTTTTCGCTGTTGGATGATAAAAATCTGTAATTTTTTTCCATAACACTACTCCCGTTCTCCACTTATCCAAGAACTCGTATATAATATATTGTCACGGAGCACATATGAGTCGGAGTCAAAGGGTCAAACCTCGACTGGTACAGTAAAGTCAGAACCGTCTTCTTAACGAGAATCATACGTGACATTTCGACACGTACTACGCGGGTTTTCGTTTCGCTTCTCTTTTTCTTTTCTCGTATTATTTTTTTCTCTCCGTTCTGAAACCCATAGCGCACATATTTCACGTAGATACAGCACCTACTACCCCACCAGCTATAGCTCTCTTCGGTGTGAAATGCTTTTGTATTATACACTGGTTTTATATTTTTTTTTTTCGAAGCAGAAAAGTGTACATAAAATAAAGGTCAGGCGCGTTAGACGGTAGAAATAAGGGTTTGTTTTTTAATATCTTGATGGAAAGCGTCTTTATATTAATAAGCGGAAAATACCCATATTTTATTCATCCATTTCACCTATTATTATATATTACACGTCTACACGCGTAAGCAGGGGCTCGGCAGTTCCACGGTCTTCAAACGAGATTTTTTCATATAAAAAGAAAACCATTGTTTTATAGTATTTTACAAAGCGTATGACAATTTTAAGCTTTTCATATTACTTTAATATTAAAGAAACTTTAGTCTGCATTCACTATGCTGATGTGTTTTCAACTAGAAGACGTTAAAGTAATTTAAAGCTTGTTGTTAGTATTAAAAATAGTTTTATTTATATTGATACAATACTTAAGAAACTACCTATGAAAAGGTCTTTACAAAAATTTGGAAGGTTTTATGTGTAGATTCAATTTTATAGGCATATAGTAGTATAGGTAATAAAATGACAGAGTACTAAAAATAAATTCGTTCGTTTGAAGTATAATAATTTATAGCCATGTTAATTAAATTATTTAAATTAAACCTAGTTTAATGTAAGTAAAATATTATATAACTTAATAAATAAAATATGTTTCCACACATATAATCTGTTAAAATTATAATGTAGAAGCACGGCCCACCGACATTTTTTAATTAATTTTACAATTATTTACTTTTGTACTGCGTTTTCGATTAAGCAACACATTTTAACTTATCCTTTGATATCTTATCAATCTTATCAGGTATAGTTCATCTGGCTAGCCATCCAAACAAAATAGTATATAGTATAAATACTACTCAAGAATTTTTCAGTACCTAATATTTATAACGTTAGTATTTTAACATAATTAGTTATTAACGAATCAATTTTAACAGTTAGGTTAAATTAGGTTCTTTAACGTCATTAGTTTTTCTTATATATATTAGTTAACCGATAAGTTAAACATGAAATTATTTTATTTTAGCCGTGTTAAGCGAATGTGTTTTTTAATGTATTTGTATCGTATTAGTTGTATAGGATTGTTCATAAAGATTTAAAACCGACGAGACAGAATTTTTGCTTTGCGATGAGCTAAACTTTCGATAAACTTATAATAATTGAAAGATATAGTGGTTTAATTTTGTTTTATGTTTAAACTTTTTCGAATATAAATATCAATACTAAAAATATAATATATAACCATATGTGATAAGTCATGCATGAAGTTGAAAAAAACTTATTACCGCAGTATACTATAGTTATGTTTTACTATGAAATATATAATATATTATATAAATTATGTTTTACATATATTTCTGTATAAATAATCAAGTTAACTAGGTTATTACAGTGATATTATGTACGTCGCATAAAATTGTATGTTTTCTTAACTACCCGAACAGTAGTGGTTGCAGTTATAGAAGTATTATTAGTATTAATATACTTAAAAGTACTAGCAATAGTATAGTAGTAGTAGTGGTAGTAGCACTATTATTACTTTGGGGCCAAGACACCACACAAACGAAGCGTATTAAGCACTTCTTTAGCGGTTTAACGTACACCAAACATATATAGTTATATTTATTGTAACTGTTTGTGTGTGTATTATTAGCGATTAAAAGTTTTAAAAGTGACAAAAATTAGCGTCAATTTCATAGTGTACTTATATATATATATATATATTATATAATACGATTAAACGTTTATATGAGCTCGCGGGCATAGGATTTAATCGTTATAACAACACAATGTCTACATTCGATCTATGAAAAAATAACCTTATGTTATTCTCATCACAATGATACTATTTGCTGATTTATATACAATCTACCGGAGTCATATTAATTTAGGTGCATAATTAGAAAACAAATAATATACTTACATATTTATTTACCTAATGAAAAATCAATTCGGTTAAAAATATTACGATCGTATCGAGAATTACAGAAGAATAAATATAAATGTTCAGTCGGAGATGCACAATTCGTGTACCGCAATATTTTGTAAGACAAGAATATTATTATTATTGTGTTTTAATTTAGACATTATACTTTCGACAGTTGCACGATTTTAAGAACAAATCTGAAACGAAACAACAATGGTACTATAATACACGATTTTATCGAGATATGAATCGTGTCAACCACCAGCGTTGTTGTTTTTGTCATAGTCGTTTGTGTAAACGTATGTATTGTACATAGTACGCATATGGACGGTAGGGACACGTTTGGACAGAGGTCTAAAGGCACAAGGCACAGAGATAGGAATAATGTCAAATGCTGCTGCGATTGCACATACGACGAAGTTAAAAGCTTCTATATGACATGGCAATGGCAATATACTTATATATATATTTGCGACGACGTATTTATATTTTATACGATAAGTAAGCATACACACATACGCGTGCTGTGTGTGTGGGTGACAAACAGTGCGAACAATATATATAATATAATGTACACGTATATATATGTATTTTGATTTACAGCGGGGTTCGGGGATACCTAGTTGATAACACCTCCTATTCGAGCGCACATTTCATCTCAGACTTCGTCTAACCCCACTCGAAAATTCTCTTTTCCTTTTCCACTCACAATCGCGTCCTCGCCGACCGCCGACCGCTCTCCCCCCAGCCCGAACAACTATCCTCCGTTATACTACATCGATAACAAACAAAGCATACGAGACTTTGAATACTTGTTGTTTAGCGATCCGCAGGCTGTTTACATTCGGTCCGATAACTTTTGGTTTCGCGCGTCTCCTCCCACAGCATCAGTATTATATACGTATACATATATATATATTATACGAGACTCGCAGCCTGCTCTATTATTTTATACATACACACATACATACATGTATACACACCATCCTTGCATCTATATAATATGTTTTTCTGTTATATACCGCGCGCCGTTGCGGTGGAAAATATCTGTTTTATTAAGAAATTGCATTGCGCGCCACAGACCAACGAAACGAAAAACTAGAAGAAAAATCCGAGTCTGATAAGCTCATCGCCGGCGCGTCACAGCGGTGGGACGCGGGTGGGTTTCCCATATACGGCGTAATGGATTTGGACACGTGTGTGTATATATATATTATACTCTGCACCAGCCAACACACATGCTCGCGAGCGTAACGGCGGCGGTTCGCCCGTGTTTTTCGCTTCCGGACGTTGACAAATCATTGCGTGTCGGAGCGTGTAAACGTAGATGGCGTAATGTCGTTCTTTTTTTTTTTTGTTCTCCGGGCCTGGAGAACGCGCGACAACAATATAATGGAATGAACGGCGACTGTACATGTATATATATATATATATATACGGCCGTCTCTTCTCTCTCTAATATCTTTCGTAAAATGTGCTCGAATATAACACATATATATAAAAAAGCACTACCGGCGGAAAGAAGAGAAACATATACTTTTAGGATCCCCCGGGGAACGGTGAGAAACTACGACGAGTATATAATATATATGTGTGTGTGTGCGTGTGCGTGTGTGTGTCACCTGGTACCCGAAGAGAAGAGAAAAGGGGAAAAAACAAAGAAGCTTTCTCTCCTTGGCAAAGCCGTAAACGTTTTTCGACCGCCGTAATTCACTGACGTTTGTCCTGCTCTACACACACACACACACACACACACACACACACACATATATACACACCCGCCGCCGGCCGTCTGGCACATGTGCGCGCACGCGGAGAACACTCCGACGAAGAAGCCGATATTAATAAACTCGCGTATATGATATACGACCGCCTTTGCAACAGCACACCCACCTACCGACGCTATCCGGCAAGTCCGGAGCAAAAATCCTAGGGGCTTAAACCAACGGCTGCAGTGGCGGGGGGGGGGGCAAAACGGCAGACGGGACGCCGTACGATATATATATGTATATATAAGAAAGGGGTGCCACCGTTGTTGTTATATCCAAACCGGGTGAGCCACATGCGTTTTTAATATTGAATTTGTGTGCGCCGGAATTTCGTCGCCGCCGTTTAGAGTCATCATCAGAATTCGTTTAGGGGATCGTTAAAAGTCGAGTTTGCGGTATTTCTAGCTCGCTTTTTCCATACACATATATATATAACCATGGCCGTGACGTTTTAATTATCACCGCGAAACAACCGCAATATGACAAGATGCTATCCAGTTATGAAAACCACCGTTTTAAATGATCTTTATACGTATATTGGATATATTATATGTATTTATGTATTTCAGCCATGCAGGGGTACAATTACTAAATTACATAGGCCTGATGAATTGCTGGTTTCGTTAAGTACAGCATATCATAATTATTCTATATTACGATAATATTATGAACACTGTTCAGATAATCTGCAAAAACGCTATGTGAAATTCTACATATTATAATACATGTTCCAGTTATTTGTTTTTTGTATTTTTATTATTATATATAGATGAATAGTAAAGTTTTGTTATATAAAACGAAATTCAGTTTTTTTAATATTAATAATATTCCTTTATGGTTTATAAATATATGAGTGCATACTCAAACACACTCGTACACACGCCCACTTACTGTGTGATTGTAAAGTACTGTACAGTATAAATAGAAACAAAAGTTTCAGAAAAAGTATGTTTGTCGTATGACTTTTGTTATTTCACAAGTATGAACACAATTCGATATTGTGTTCTTATTGTTTTTTTTCCATACAGTGCACTAAAGAAACAAGAAATGTGTTTATGGAAAAGGTACATATTTGTCTTTTTTTCGAGATCAAAATTTCTTGTTGTGTTTGTAAATGTCATGATGGAAGAAAATACAAATCATAATAAAAACAAAAGGATTCGAAAATTGAAAATTTCCATACTCATCTAAGATTAATGCGTTTCCATAAAACGTTTAGTGGGAATTGATTTTACGATACAGGAGTTTCACTGTATTCACGGACAAAATAGTATCAAACATTATAAATTGCTCAATTATAATAACAAATACGATATCTGCAAGAAACTAAAAAAAAAAAAAACACTTAAAAACTCGACTCATTCTCTAAGGACTAAACGGAAAATGGAAATCTGTCCGAATCGCGCGGTCTTAACAAAAACAACAGCACATTGCACTTTTTGTTGAAATGAACAATAAATATGTCTCCGGCGGCGGCGGAAACAGAAAGAATTAAACAATTTTAATTCACTCGGCGACGACGGAAACGAATTTTCTTCAAAATATGAATGTGTTGTTGGTAGGTGACGGTCGGACGCAGGGAAGACAATACCCAACAATGTGATATATGACTACTACGCGTACTACGTGTCTCGGGTTCGGCTCGTATATAATATATAAAAAACGGATTATGCAAAATCACGGACTGGCAGCATATTCTAGGCCACTACACCGTGCAGCAGGTGACTATATACGGATACCAGAATAGTAGACTGCGAGTGTTTTACTGTATTATGGGCTCGTATATAATAATAGTGAATATACAGCGAACAAATGCGATTTTAATGGCGAGTATATACGAAATATAAAAAATAAATACTATCTTACCGCCGAGTGCACCCGTTGTATAGGTCCCATGACGTGCCGTCTTCCACCCCCGCGGCCGTATGTGTCCCACACAGATAGTCGAGTACGTTGGGCAGGGCTAGGGTGCAAAGGCGGCCAAAGAAAACGAATACTACTACGATACGCCGTTCTACCGCTACCCCCGCATGCGTCGCTTTTGTGAGCGCGCGTATCCACCGCCTCCGCCTAAAAAATAACCTCTTTCACCCCCATCCCTCTTTATGCATCGCCGTTTTAAGGCGGCGGGGTACGCTGCTGCAGTAAGAGAGAGAGTGCGCGTCACACGATTTCGTATTAAAGGGTATTAAATTATTAACAAGGCCTTTAGCTCCGTGTGACGAGCCGTTTGTTTTCGCTCGAGCCGGGGCGGCCAGATTTAATTACGTTAAAACCGTCTAAACCGTACCCTGCACCACCTCGCCTATTTAAACCGAACCACGAGCCAGGGAAAGGTGTCGTTTATTAAAATTTCCGCCGTATTTCATTGGGCTTAAAACGATACACCGCAGCGGCACGCCTTGGCTGGCTGCCGCTGCTGCTGTTACCGTTATACTGCAACAGTACCGTCGCACGACGACGACGACGATGGCGACGTCCGCTTTTAACGACGGTACGGCGTATACAGTCATTAAATTTATATGCATATATATGCAGAATATATACACACATATATAATATATATTACACACATATTAACTCGAAAAATGAGCCATTCCAATTATATATCCGTAGTAGTTGTTCATATTGTACAAATAGTTATAATTAATATATATACGCGCACCACCAATGTTTGCTTCCATAATTTTTCTCGTGTCACAGCGATGTTGGCCGTTGATTTATTTTATTGATTTTTATCAAAACAATAGGGACTTCTATGGATAAATGTTTAATAATTGGACACGTTTTTTAAAAGCTATATAATTTAATTTGTACGTTTTTGGAATATCAATCAATGATAAGTTGGTATCATATCGTAGGCTACATATCTAAACTATCATTTTCACGATAAGACTTTCTAAACTTCTTAAAATCATGTTATCGCGGTTGATAAGTTTTCTATACACTAAGCTTTTAAGTGCAGCAGTTAAATTAATCGTTGACGCCTGACGGAGAAAATAATATATATATATATCTAGACGATTGACGACAAGCATTTTTAAATTCTTATAAAAACATTATTGATGGGTTTTGACAAAAAAAATGTCTCATACGTATTTATAACATAAATATATGTGTGTGATTTTTTTATTCTTTTTAACTGAATTTACACAAACACACACACGCCCAATGTTAAGATGTTTATGAATTAGAAATAGCATAATAAAACCAACATAATATTTGTCTTTGAATATAGAGAAAACTATACGTTTACTGTTTTTGTTTACTCGCTGTTATGCCGTTTAATTTAATGCCGTTAATAAGGTTCAGTAGCTCCCATCGTACCGCCACCACCAACACCACCATGACACAATAATAGCGGGGCAATTAATAACGTTCATATATACACCTCTACTGCTACTATTACCCCATTGCCAAATGAAAGAGAACTCCATTGTTATAAGAGAAAAGTCACCGGTTGCCTGAATCTAAATTGAGCAATATTTTATCATTATTCAGGTCAAAAGCTGCAAGACATGTCGGTATATCCAAATACTTGTTTTATCGACAATACTTTAGAATTTATTAATACACGCAGCTATCATTATTTTTTTTAAGTATTAAAAATTAAAAAAAAAAAAACATGATAACAATAACGCTTCAACAGTATCTTATTCTTGTTTATTAAAGGTTAATAATATTATTCGTATTAAATTATTAAAAAAACTGTGTACCTACTAGATAATTTTATTTAGTTAATATTATGGAAACATGTAAAGCTCTAATTAAATTAAAAATACTAGTTTTAAAAGTTCTAATTAAACACTAGCTTTTTTCTTACGTGACTTGCGTAATGATGATCACAAATGTAAAAAAAAAATACAAAACATGCAATGTAAAAATGTTAAAAAAAAAAACAAAACTTAAAATTCAAATAAGGTTTTGATCTTTTTAAAATGCTATATTACTATAGTGTAATTTCTATGTACAAAAATGCATTCTTAATAAAAATAAAAAACGTTTTCTACATTTAGGTAGTATACATATTTATGATAACTATTAGTACAGTTATTTGGAAGATTGCATGTTATGATTATACTTAGTGATTATTATTAGTTATACTGAAGGGTGTACTTCGATGATTAACTGAATTTTAATTTAGTACCTAAACCTCGATTAATAAATACAATTTACATGTTAATGTATTCTAGTTTTATTTATTTACGATTAAAACACTTTTATCATTTTAATTGTAGGTAAAAGATAAACTTAAAAATGATAAGTGTATTTTTTAATGAGCGTATTATATAAAAAAGAATATCCATGTATAATAAACTTAACGATAATAACCGATAATAAGGTTTTAAATAATTATTTAAATATATAATGGTTAATATTAGTAATATTTTATGCAAAATATTGTAGTCATAAATAATAATCAATTGTAATTCTTATAGAATACTTAATTAAAGATTACATCACAATAAACTTAAAATTTTAAAATAATGATTAAAACATTTGATTATATTATCGTTAATACGTGTAGGTGTATAATATACACAATTGTGCTTAATGATATTAATTAACAATAAGTATAATAATAATAATATTTTGATATTTATAAAATGCGTATAGTTCAAATGTCTAAATTTATACCTGTCATTTTTATTTATTGTGGTTAATCATTTTTTTTTTTTTTTTTTTTTTTTTAGAAAAAAACGTAAGTCTGTATAACTTTTCTTTCTCATAATATTATGTTTACCCAACCGAAAGTTACATGTTAACGTCTCTTTGCATATTCGCGGAAAATATATTTTGCTATTCGCGTTAAAATGTCAAAGTTTTGGCCGTTAAACCCTACATCGACGATTTTTTTCACCTTTAACGGCTACGCGTCATACTTAAAAAGTTCTTTCACATAAGTCCCTCAAAAGACTCTAAAAGTTATTTATTTTTTTCTGATGCAACACGTCTGAACACGTGCATTTTACATCTCGGGTCATTCCAATAGATTATTATTATCCATTTCTGTTGCTGATTCTTTCCCCCCTTTTCATTTTTATTTTTTTTGCTAGTAAAAAAAATTGCTGCTTCGCACGCCACCCTGAATAGAATCATTAACACAAAGGTCTCTCTACCTTGACGCTTTTTCATTATAAACTTTTCTAAGTCGAGACTTCCCCCCACAACTAACGGTTGCGTGCCTGTAATTTCGTACACGAAGCACATTATGTACACGTTTTAATGCAATTTCGTCTTTGACGAAACTGTAAAATAAAAAACCAGTGACGGTCAATAAGTGTTTGTATTTTTTTCTCAATCAGTGTGAAAAAAAAAAGAAAAATTGTTTACAGCCTGTCTCCAAAGTTGATTTGCATATCGCATTATAACTGTTTGTTTAGTGAAAATCCGCTAACCAGCGGTAGTCTGTTATTTTTACTGCTATTATGCGATGGCCGTTAAACGGTTTAAAGGATTTGAAAAAAAACGACAACTGTGAACCTTTTGTGTAGCAAATCCTGCATGGTAGGATGTACTGGATCCAGATAATACGCGGTGTGAATTAATCACCTGAATATTCAAACAACTAGATCACGAGAACTTTTAGGAATCATAAAAAAAAAAAAAATAAATAAAACATTAGCATAATGTTAAATATAAATACTAAATATAGTATAGGTAACGAATAAATTATTATATTCTGGAAGTATTAACATGTGTCATTCGAGACCAACTGGACATATTAAATTAAATCAATAGAAATAAAATATATTTTGAACTGTATACCTAATATAATATTATTATGTAATTTAAAATAATTATGTGAATATTATCATATTCAAACAAATATAATATTTAAATTTTATAACCTCATGAATGAGAGATAAGATATTATTTCCAAACAAATAAAAATATTTATTTTTTAATTAAGTTTTTAAATTATGGATTAAATAAAATAACATTCTAAAAGTTGCATGTTTATTTCGTTGATAACTATAAAGTCAAGAAGTTAATAATAATACCAAAGTTACAAATTTTCACAATATAAGAAGTTTATTAGGTTACGGATAATATTCTTTTATAAAATATAAATATATATAATTATTTTTCATGTAAATTTTTTTTTTCATAAAGCTGAAGAAGTTTCTTATTATTGTTATATTATTAAACCTTGTATAGTTTTGTAGAGATAAAGTTACACGTATATTATAACAAACGAAAAATATAAATATTTGTGAATTTAAGTGATTGTGTAGCTTGAGAACTATAGACATACATTTATAATCACAATTATTATATTCTTTCTTAACTTTTTTTATCACTATTCGTTTATATTTCAGAATGAAAATAGATGAATTCCTAACGACTTCTCATAATAAAAAACCTGTATAATATTTAAATAGTTATATTGTACAATGATAATGTTAACATACAATTCGATTATTATTGCCATTTTTTTCGCTTTATATTCTTCATTCTCAACAACAGTTATCACTCATTTGTTTCCATAAGCTATCTATAATCACTCATTGTTTCATTCTCACAACTAGTAGCAACATTACTTGAAAATTGTATTATAATATATTCCCATTCAATAAACTAAGCCATGGCACCGATAACATGAATTTACCGAAAACACCACTATGGACCTATTATCAGATTTTCTTTTTATACTTCATAAACCATTGTATTTTATACATAAAATATTATGAGTATTACTGAGAGAGCTATTTAAGGCTATTTGCAGGTTTTATTTAAAAATATTCAATTAACAATTAAACGGATAATGAATACAACACAATACAGTAAGATGCAGAAATTAAATTATATCTGAACATATTGCTATAATAAGAACTATAACAATATTTATTAGTGTTCACGAAATTAACAACTTTGAACGGTTTACTTACGAAAAGTCTTAAGAAACTAAACGAAGTTTGTTAGTGTTTCAACTCCTCAATAAGGTTCCAACTTTCTCATGATTTACTACTCGAAATAATTGAGTTACATGGTCTGCGAATTTCAGCGAAACAAGTAACTGTGTAACTGATATTAATCGTAACGTTCATTTAAAATATTTAATTTTGGTAGTTAATTCATCAATTCATTAAAAGAGTATGATATATATATACTAAAATAATCATACTTAGTTGAACATGCAACATAATTAGTAATATATTTTACGTAAAATTTAAAAAAGATAATGGGACGAATAAGTAGTATGTATTAAAATATGAACGGTTTATAAATCATGCTGCACATAATAATCACGTTGAGATAATACACAAAATTATCTTACCTTGTTTTTTTTAAGATCAATAATTTAATTTTTACTAGCATTGTATTATTTAGTGAGTATCCTATAATTAAATTCTAAATTAATAATGTAACCTTATCTACCGGGTTTATCTTAATTTTATACTAATGTAATATTATTATTGTATTTCTTATGTATAACTTAATGCAATTGTATAAACACGCATCACGTGTATTGGAGGCCCAAGTACACTAATATATAACGATTTAGTTTTATTACAAGCTAAATATACTACAGTATTTACTAAAAACAGTGTAAATATACAAAATGAATTTCTTAACATACGCGCGAGATTATATTATTAAAACTGGTTAAGCTTTTAAAAATACAGTTTTGAGTAAAGAATAAAGTAAAGTAATTAGTTGGACTTAACGTTAACATTTAAACTCTTGTATAGCTGTGTTTATTATAATCCATTTATAATTAAATAGATATCTACTATGTACTGGGTATATATTATAATATGATGGTTTTCGTTAAATCTTTAAAATTTATCGATTTCAATAATATTACGTCGATAAGTCTATGATTCACTTGGACATAAACAATAACCACACAAAAACGTAAATATGCCTTATAGATGATCGTTTTGTATAATATATAAACGGCACATTTTCTATGGTGTTTGAAACACACTAGAGGCCTAGAATATCATCAACACGGTGTAAGTATAAGCAAAATATTTAGGTGCCTATATAGTAACTATAATATCTATTTCAGCTATAAGTATATTTTTTGTTGAAAATTAGAAGGTAGTTTACAAGTGCGGCGGTTTGAAAACCCATAATGTCACACCTTTTGGTTTGACCAATAAAACTTATATCCCGGAGAAACTTTACGATCGATGGGGTGGTTTGCTCAAGTCAAAGGTCCCTAGAGAGGATGTTCAGAACGCAAGAAAAAACATCCCCGTTTGCAATGAACCGACTTTATATTATAATATACAAGACAAGGTGCATACCTGGAAATCCTTTGTCGAGAATGGAGTATCTCGGGTTTGTGTCCAAGTCCAGTCGCATACTATCTCGAAGCCAATAGATGGACGGTTGAGGATTACCAGTAGCGGTGCACTGCAACACGGCGTTATGGCCCACTTCAATAGATTTGTGAGTGCCAGGGCCCTCGGTGATTACCGGAAAACCGACGGGCAAATCTTTTTCTGAAAAAAAAAAAAAAACACAAAATAAATAAGACGAGTTAACATTTTTTATCGTTTAGTTCCGCTATCATAGACGATGCGGAAACGTGCGGCAACAAGTGGCCCTACACACACACACACACACACACACGTGTGTGTGTGTGTGTGTGTGTGTGTATATATATAAATTCGAAAAACACAACGACGTACATGCCTACGGCGGAGTGGTAAATATTCTCGCTGTATCAACTGTGCAGCCGTCGAACGTGTATCTCCGAAACAAATATTTGCTTAACAATGTCGACGCCTTAGACGAGAGGAAATATGTACAGAGAAGAGAAAGTTTCATAAACTCATCCCACGGACAAAGTGTACACGGCGGGTAGGCGAGTGTGTGTGCCCCGTGAACTTGGCTCGACAGTGTCATACTTAATTATGAGGGACTCTGGCTGTTAATTACCGTGGAAAGGACATGTCAAACATGCATGTGCGTGCGCGCGGTTTGTATATAATACACAATAATATACATGTACTAAAAGATATATGTTACACGTCTACGCTGGCCTCTGTATAGTGCCGACAATCGGTTCACAGAAACGTATCAAAACATTCGTTGACTATCTACTAATATTTTGTACCTATATACAAGTTCTCGTGCATATATATTATATATATATATATATAAATTTATGTTTGATGATATACGTAGCTAGTAAGGGTGGCGGAGTAATAACCTAACCCCCTTGGAAATTTACGGAGTACCTCCCCCCTCAGGTGTAGAAAGTCAGTAACACTGTAGATGTGCAAAGGCTGGTCGGTGAAATGTTTATCGATTACCCCAATAGTTCATGGTGCAGTAGTATATAGTGGTTATTAAAATTCAGAATGTATCCACAACAGTTATCAATGACAGCTCTGGGACAATTATTGTTCATTGATAATACGTGTATTGTGTAATAATTTTCAACAACATGAACGTGAATAAAATATAAAAAAAAATTATAAATCTTTCAGTCATTTTATGACATTTTTATTTATTCAATTGCATTTAGATTTCTATTTAATAATTATTGTAGTTAGGCTAAACATTATAATAATAATAGCCATAAATCATAATAGTGAGTTGTTGTACTAGGCAATAAAACAGTACCTACACATTAGGTACTTACTATTTTTTTTTTAATTGTTTCACAAAAGAATACAACTATAAAACTTCTTAAAGGGACAAAAAGGTTTGAGTATTTTTCAAAAACTTTAAAAAAAATTATGTGATAATGAAAATCACAAGATTTATTCTAAAATATAAAATGTTTAATTTATTTGTTTTGACAAACACAGTTCTTTGTGAATTCTCTTTGAATCGACATAACGTAAACAAACATTTAATCTCACAATGCATGTAGTCATGAATAAAAATGAATACGTTCTACATATATATCGTGTTATGTAAATGGCAAAACAGTATAAGAAAAAGGAATATACCTCAGTATATATGGGGTGCACTGTGCATCTATTCAAAATTCAAAGAGCAAATGTTTTTATCTACAGCTCCAGCAAACTGTTGCGACTAATTTTATTGTATATTTTTATTCTTATTATTCTTCGTCTAAATATATATATATATATATATTTCAAGAATTACTATGAAACTTGAACTGCGGTTACTGTGTATATATACCTTCTACTTTCTCTTGGGCTAATAAATTTAATTAAGACAACGCCAAAGCACCCTGGGGACATGTCTGTTTATCAGCTGGACCGACCCTACTTGTTAATTACGGTTTATTATATTTTCATTATTATTGTTGCTAATCCTGAAACCCATGGGAACCATTGGCAAAGATATGAACGAAAAAATAAGAAAAACTTCAACTGTCAAGAACGTTTAAATTAATTTGCCCGAACAAACAATAATATTGACATTTGTAATTAACAAATATAAGTATTTTTTTTTAAATTAAATATTTTCATTATTCGACTCTCTCAATTTTAATTTTTAATACAAAGTTATAAACTATTATACTTTTATATTGTTCATTTATTTTTATTACCTTTTGAGTTTATGACGAATTAAAATTTCCGTATATTACTTTTTGACTGTAAATATTATTATGTAGCAATTAAATTAAATCATAAGGTGTACACAACACGGTAAGAACGTTATAAAAACATAATAATCGTGACACGAGGCAATTTTAAAGAGTAATAAAAATATTAATTTATCAATGCGTTTCAATGATATTGATTTTTAAATTAATATTTTCATAAAATACACGAACAAATCAATAATATAATACATACATACCTATCTACTCGTATCTATACAGAAATAATTACTAACACATTTATAATAGTTAGAAATTACTTATGTATAAATTGAATCAATTTAATATAGTACATAAAGTAAACTTATGTTAAATAAGACAGTCAAAAAACTTATTTTACACAAAAACATTTCAGTGTATTAAATTAAATAAGTTTGTTTATTTTTTTCGGAATTTTTAAATGTAAAAAAAAGAAAATAATTAATACAAACGTTGATATAATATTGGAATATTATAATAGCATATAAAAAGAGTTCCTACTTCAAAAAATGTAGAAATGTATAACAATACAATACAACAAACGCGTACATAATATTTTATTTTTTATATGGGTAATATTTTTTATGAATCCTTGACAAAATATTGTTATTTTCGAATTAGAATTTATTATATAATTGCATCACGGTAAAATACGTCCAACAAAAAAAAAAACGATTATTTATTAAAGTAAAATATTTAATTCGAAAAAATTCAATGAAATATAATCGACTGATAACTTTATTTTAGTAAAAAAAACTTTCATTAGTCACCTTTTAAAAACTTTTATAATGCCTTCATTTTTTAATACATATTTTAATGTGAACAAACTGTTATAACTTATAAGTGGACATTTATTTTATACTTTTCTTACACACTATATAATAATATATATGTACCAATGTACCATATATATCATATATTAGTAATTGAAATACGTCAGTTTATTTTTATAGTTCTTTAATTCCGTATAAAATAAATAATAATAGTATAAATTAATAAAATGTATTTTGTCACTTATCAAATACCTTATTTAGGTATTAAACTACCATTTATTTTGTTTTACTGATGGCCCTCATTTACAAAGTCATTATTGCGTTGCCACTATCATGCATTAAGCAATGCAATTAAAAATATATGGAAATGTCTATAGTAATAATTAACATAGAAGCTATTATTTATTATTATTTTAGTATCCCCAAGGAAGAAGAAACAAGCCCCTAAATTGTTTCTACTATCGTTTAATATTGATTATTGCACTATTATTCTCTTCTTAAGAATTTGAGGACACCTACGTATTTTCATAAGTATCTAATTTAATTTTAATTTCAATTATAACGCATGGCATTCCTTTAAAATTGAATTAAACTTAAATACCTAAGATTATTGTAGCCTGAAAATCAACTTGAATAACTTTACAGTTATTAAGACATGATTAATATTCAGGGTGATAAGATATACTTTTATTTTAAATTATTTATTTTTATTTTTAAATATAGCATTAAGATAGAATTTATTATAATTTCAAAAAATTGACAGCCTTTTTGGTTTTTTTTTTATAAAAAAAAATGTACCCAATGGATAACGTTACAACATCTCTCATAAGAAATAAGAAGGCGCATCGATTGGGCTCAGGTGGTTCATCTCAAAATCGGTCAAAGACGACGCTGTGTGCGCACTAACAAATAATTATTTATATATAAGACCAGCTTGGCTTGTCCGCTCTTTTAATAACGATCCAGGTTGTGGCAAATATAAAAAAGTCATCTCTCTTGGCGTCTGACAGCAGATGTGCAAAGATCTTGGGATATTGCGCTTTGTTCCCCAACGCGTACCTCTTTTATTCTCAGGCCGCATAACGTTATTAAATCCTCATGCCCCTTGTTCTGGATAGGTGGGAGGAGAAGTTTACCCACCTCGTGTTGTTATCCTATTCTTTGGTGACGATTTTATATTTTAATAAACGAGAATCCTTTGCTATATTCATGGAACATTCCCTCAACTTATTTGGGAAAACCGGTGTGGAAAAACACAACAGAATAAACAAAGAGTGTTTTATATTTTTCCATCTCTCGATACAGAATACGTAAATAATAATAAAATGGAACAAAACCTATTATTTATGAGTATAAACTATAAAATAATTGATTTAATAAGATACCTATTATTTATATACGATCAAAATTCTATTTTAGTAAGAAATTAGTAACAATGAACTATTTAAAATATAAAAATATAACTATGTTAGAACATTGAGTTTAGTAGGTAAGTAACTATATAACATACGTATCTAATAAAACCTAGTATAGAAATAACCTAGAAAAATATGAAAATACATAAAATATGTATAATCATTATTAAAAACTTTATTAGCATCCAAATATAAAATATGATCTGCAGTATAATATAGGGTAGAAATTATTTTTTTTTTGAAACAATGGTTAATTCCAAGATAATGCAGATAGACGTTCATTAGATGTGTTAATTTGTAAAAGCATTTTCTAAGAATATATCATGCATAAGGGGCATACATTTTCAAGATAACTATTTAGTCTAGAAGACCCTTATTGAATTATAACGAAGTGCTCTATAGGAGCTCATCTGTTTGTAAACATCCTCGAATGATATATTTCAATAAGATCTCATCACTGCCATTACACTCAAAAAAAGTTTGTTTGCATAGAATATTATCTTTAAGTGGCGATACGGTACCAGAAATGTTTTTCGCATATATGAGCAACATTCAATTAATTAAGTCATGTACAAAATAATTATTAAAATGCACACACACGTTTAACTCAATTAAACTTTACACGAGATTCGTGTAAGTGTATCTTAATAATGGTTTTAAAGTAAACACCATTATTTTAAGAAAATTAAGGTACGCATAATTAATCAGTATTATTAACATCATAGTGCAATAACAAAATGTAGAATTATATTAATAGCTATACATTATATGTATATGTTATTTTATGAGTTAAGTTTCATTAAATTTAAATGTAGAAAAAATATATATATCTAATATGTTTTAAAATCGAGCTTGCATCAATATCTTTGCCTAGAGTTTAAAAAAGTGACATTAGAGAAAAAAAATTCCAGGACTAAAAACTTTTAAAAACTTACATAATCATTGGAATGTATTAACAGTTATTTAAACAGCTGTAATAGATTTATGTTTTAATTGAGATCACAACATGTATACTTTATACTTAAACAAATAAATTATTTTCAGTAATTACTTTAATAATTGGGTATGTATACAAAACTTAAAATAAACAATCAAGCAAATGTAATGCATTTATTTGCATATTTCGTTTTATTTTTTATATAAAACATAGATTTCATTATTATTTACCACACGTTTTGAAAGAAAACACATAATACGTAGATCTCTCATCCGACTAAATAGTGTAAAACAAAAATTATGTTGAACTGAAACGTATTTAAATATTTTATATGCATATATAAGCACATGTGTATTTATAGGTTCCATTTATTACATACTGGGTAATACTACTCTTACAAGAAACCTTTATGATAAATAATAAATATAGTCTCAGCTGACTTGAGTCGGTCTGGACATTTTTAAGCATTAGGTGTATCGTCGTAACGGTGATGGATTACACGATATGTGTTGTTCTTTATTTCCACCTGACGCTTCGGTTTTATTTCGGGTCGAATGGCGCAGCATTAGACGAACATTGGAACAGTCGTGAGAGGGCGGACGGACATACGCGTCTAATGCGTTTATCCAGGGCTCGTGTAATAGACTTGTCACCTCCCCTCCAGCGTCTATAGTATTCTGGGTGTTTTATTTGTCCTATCCCTTGTTATATTCGCGAGTCTGTATCTAAATGGGACTTGTCACACAGTCGGGCGGAGAAAAAACGGTAGAGATAGAAAATCCTTACCTTTTTTTCTTTCCTTCCCTTCTCATATTCATCCCCCCCCCCCCGAACAATACACACAACACTAACACATCCTTTGATTACTGTCTGTCTGCGTTAATAACACCATAATAAGTCATTCCAAGAAGACTCAGGCAAAAGATAAATTCAAGCTGTCCATGCGGATTTACCTATCATAAATAACATTTGCACATGCACAATGAGAAATGCTGAAGACGGATATTTAACGGAGTCTCTACATCGCATAACGAAACATATTATTCATCAGTAGGTAGGTATATTCTTCTATCGCAATGTTTTTCGTTACTCGATTTCTAAATAGTCACCTTTTGTGCCAACTACGATTAATTGAAGTCTTTAAATTTTCAGCTTTCTCAACATAAATTTTAAAGAGCGTTTATACGTGAAATAGAATGATTGTTTTATAAGTAATCATAATGATGTATCATACATTTAACGCGTATATACCGCGATCAACAGTTGTATGAAGTAAATTTACTAACACAAACTGATCAATATATTACACTATAGTGATGCTATAAATTCATCAAATACATAAAACATAGGAAGTATAACTTGTCATACAATTTACAGTTAGCAATCAAACAAAACTTCAGATAAACAAAAAAAAGTATACGTAAGTTTTTTTTTTCGGAAAGTGAATCATTTATTGACAAAAATCCATTTAAAAAGGTACATAGTACTCGTAAATAATTGTAAAACAATTTTTACATGGAATCGTTTCATTAGATCAATAATTATAATAATAATAATAAAAAACCACCCTCTCGGAACAACATATAATAAATTCACAAAATTTCCGTAAACTCGGACAGGGCCTTTTTTTGTTTTAATAACGGGCCAACAATATTAATAATATCTTATTTTTATGGACTCAGATCGGTATCTAGCCGGCACCGTGTGAAATATGTAGCGTAATAACAGTACCTCAGAATGTATTCGCAGCACACGATTTAATGGTTTTTGGGTAAACGTTCGACGCACGGCGAGAGGGAGGCGGAATGGCACTTAAAAAAAATATATTAATAATAATTCCGCGCGAACCTTATTTTTCCAGAGCACGTAAAAATAATACACGTATATTATACGAACCGAACTTAATAGGTTTCCCTATATATGCGATGGCCGTCAGTGAATGAGTGAATGTGTGTGTATGTGTATACCCATTTATTATTATTGCTGTTTTATTATTATTATTATATATATATATATATATTTTTTTTAACCTATAGAGGACGAACGAAAAATAAAGACGATAAGCATCGGGAATTTATTGGTCTAATAAAAAAAAAATATATATATTTTATATATAATATAAATATATTTATTTTTGGGGGGTAAAATTGACGCGAAAAACATTTATCTGACCGAATAAATAGACGTATTTCTCGCCTTCTCTTTGTATATATCCGTGTGATAGTAGACGAATATAATATTAGATAGAGTTTCCTTTATGTTGTTTAGCAGGTGCCGGCGGCAGAGTCCCGTTAATGGAAAAAGCGGCTTAACTTTTTGCCTACACCCCACTACAATAATAATAAACATGCCACATGTTGTCCTTCCCCTCCCTATGCTTCGTTTAAGCCCTTCCCCATGACACGGCTCGAATACCCTCTCCCTCATCACACCATCTCTTTGCGGTGCTTAAAATGCCAGAGGCGAGGTCGAGCCGTGAATTGTAAGCATCTGTATGTGTTTTCAGGCATAGCGAAATAATTATTGAAATTTGACAAGGCAGCTTTCAAAAATCCCAAGTGACAGTAAATCTACCATATAGCCTGACATAAATTAACTTAAGTTTTAATTTAAAATTAATTAATTTTAATTAAAACATTTTACCCACAAAAGGAGTCGATAAAAATAATTATTATGCTAACATCACTTGTAAGTGTATTAGTTGTATTATAAGAAATTACAATTTATAAGTGGCTATATCTATATCTTTCCTTTATTGACTAACTCATACGTCAAGACAAGTATTATTAATGTTTATGACAATAACATACCACCACCATATTAACTAGCTATAAGAGTTTGTTTCAGTATTAACTTGTACTGTCAACGAAAATATATATATATAAATATGTATATAACGAATAGTTTTTGATTTTATAGAGTATTGTATTAAATATCAAATTTTAAATAAAAACAATTTAAGAAAATGAACGAAATAGTTCGAAGAAATTCTAAATTTGTTATGATACTGTAATTACTGAACAAATTGTATAAGCCTAACATTTTTGTACAATATTGTAATGTTTAATTTTAACTATACAAGGTAGTTAGCCAAACTTATCACATTATAATAAAATTAATAAAACTATTCTTTGTGATGAATAATAACCAATTATTAAAATAACAATACGAATAATATTAATAATAATAATAATAATAACAACCATATTTAAATGTGTAATATACTTTATATCTATTAATTAATCATTTACTATTAAGTACGACAATTTTTAATCAATGCATTTATCATAAATAAAAAAAAAATGTATTTTTATACACACATACATAACTTGCGTTATATAATGATTGTAATTAAAATACTTGATTAAGTCATCTCACTTAAATATAAATTATATAACATGTTTATGAACACAGATATAAAAAATTATAAAATAAAAAACTATATTTTATATACTATAGTTTATTGAAGTATTATTTATCATGATATGTTTTTGAAATGTTAAAATCATACATATTAAATTTTTGACATCGGAAATAGAGAATGCGCTTGTAATAACAGTGAAGAAAAATAAGGCGATATTAAATATTTTAATTGAACAAATATTACATTTTTTGAAAAAAGTTAATAATTATTTTGTTCATTGATTGCTATTAGAAATAATTACCGAGTTACTTATAGAATATATATAAATAGGTGGAGAAATTTAATTTACGACTAAGTATAGTTTTAATATTTGAATTACAATATAAATATAATAAAACTTTGAAAAACTTTGACTGAGATAACATAATAAGGAAATAAAAATTTTTATCGAAAATTTAAATCAGAATAAGTGACAAGGTAAGCGCATTCAATGTGTATATATAGATATGTTACTTGATAATTTGACATTGGTATACAGAAAAATGTGACAAACAAAAATAATTATTTTTGGTGTCTCTTATAACGCTGATGATGCACTCGATGTAAAACGTCATTAAATAGTGAGAAAGAGAGAATGGAACAAGAAAAAATACGTACAAATTAGAAGACATTTTCCAGACCCTTAGAAACAATGGTCTGTAGCATCGGCGTCTTTTGAATATACAAAGTTTTCTTTAACTTCTGTACATCGACTGTAGTCGCAAAGTTCGAAACAAAAGGTTTTGTCGTTAATGTTTCACGGTAGCAAGGTGGTTGAATGGAGCCTGAGCATCATTTCTAAAAGATTTTAGTAACAGTTTTTGGAACAAGATTGAGGACGGTATAAGGATATAAGTAGTAGAAAATGTTACTTTAGGCATTTAAAAGTTTTTTAGTCAATAATTTAATAAAACAGTTTGAATTTTGGCTCTGTTTACGAGTTAATTTAATAGTTTTTATAAATAAATTTAAAATTTTTTCTACATTTAAAACTATATCAAGTAGACACATTAGTTGAGTTTATTTGAGTCCTGCAGTTACTTGTAAATAACTATTTTCTGTTCTGAATTGAAACAAATATAGTCTTAGGTATAATCCTATAAGTATACGCACGAAAAAAATCACAATGATTGTCCGTATAATTTACTAGTACATCAGATAATTGAAATTAAAATAATTCTATCACTGGAAAAACAAACACGATTTGATAATTTACAACAACTGTTACATATCAAGTACTGTGTAAACAAAAATGTTTTATTCTGTTCCTAATAGACAATGCTAATAAATCTAGTTGGGAACGAGTGGCAGTTAATGTGAAAAAAATCTCCGACAGCAATTTGTTCACCCTAACATTGATTAATATTTTGGGATAGCTGCTAACGTTAACGTCGTTATCCTCTTCCCTTGGCGGTAAAAAAAAAAAACAATTAAAAAATAATATATATATATATAGTCCATCAGTTAATGAATAACAACGCGGTCAAAATTGCTGTAACGATTAAAGTCATGATTTATTAGTTAACAGAAAAAACAATATGAACATAAAAAAAAAATTAAACATTTTAGGATTTATGTCTTGTCACCTGAAATCGGTTATGTAACAATATTAAAAACATCCCACGATGTTGATAATGGTGTAAATGATCCCAGTTTAACCAGTTAGTTCTCATCATTTATTATTATTTAGTAAAAAAAAAAAATATGAATACTGATATATCTGTAATACATCACGCTCGTATACTCTATTCTAACTATAGATATTAAAAAAAAAAAGGTAGAAAAATATATAATTTACAAATACTATGGTTGATATAAATTTATAGTTTAACTATAGATTGTGTTATATTAATGTATTAATTAAACACATAGTAAATAAAATAAAATATCGAAATATGTATTCATGATGAATTCAATTATTCACGATTTACTTAAATAATAAAATAAATTTCATTACATTTACTCTTATTTTCTAAGTACGGTGTATACACATATATATATATATTTATAAACTCTAATCCATTATATGTACCTAACTTGTCCCGAATTCTAGCGACTGAAAACTTAGTTAAACTAGTAAGACATTATATAATAAACTTTTAAAATTACTTACTTAAAAATAAATAAATAAGTTTTTTTTAAAGGGTCTCGTAGAATTTCTTGATTGAAATATTTATTCTTGACTAATAATACAATTTTACTAAACAGAAGTTATATTTTTTAATATCAACTTAAGAAATTCGATAATCAATTTAATGTTATTCATTTGAGCTGTAAAATACATACTAAATTTGTACACACCATACTAACATAAATATTATATAATATAACATCTTATACTATAATAAAATCATATATATTATGTATAAATAAATTCAAAAGCTGACAACTATAAGACACTAAATGTACTATTATTAAATTAAATGATAAGAAGAGTGTCATATTTACTGTCTCGAAAAATAAATATTAATTGCCGTGCAAGTTTTTTTAGTTATTTTGTAAATTATGTAAATTAATTTAAACTTCAGGTATGTATACAAATTATTAAATTAAACAATAGTCAGTATACTAACGTAGAACAGTTGAAATAAATATGCAGCTCCTTGATATTAAATCGACCAAAAGGTCATTCTATATTTTCTGAGGATTTTTCAAAACTAAAATAAAGAATAAAAGATACAATATGGAAACACTCGTGTACACACATAACAATAACCCCGAAATAGATTGAACAGATCTCAGTTTCAGCTTCGAACATTTCACTCTCCTCTCCAACTGTCCGATAGTTCTATTAGTACATTTCGTTTATTTTATCCTAGTAAAAATTTTAATACAATCGTGCACCGTTTTATGAGAACGAATTCTCAATTCGACTTTACGTACCTACGTGTAACACTAGAAAAATACAAATAAGTGGAAAACAAACAACACGAGTACTACCGGTTGATACTTGCCTTTCCTATTCTTTTCTATACATTCTATATATATATATATATATATACATATGAAGTATCACACCAGGGAACCATACGGTACAAACGTGGATACTAGATACATATATACATATATAACACAAGTGAATATTTGGTAGTGCATATGAAAAATTGTACGGGCCATAAAAAACAAACATCCATATTATATATATTTACCCATAGAAACTTTACTACAGGTAGGTAGAATTACCAATACTTTTTTATTCACTCCAGAGCAGGTATCAAAAACAAAATGAAAAAAAAACAAGAAATAAGATACGAATAAATGTCTGACGACGGCAATAAAACAAATGATTTGAAATATTCGTTGCACGCTCAAACGTTTCCTTCAGTTAAAAATGACAGAATTATACTTCAAACTCGTGTAAACTGATTCACAAGGGATGAAAAAAAAATGAATAATCAGTCTTGTGACAGGTTGCCTCGTTCTTTCAGACATTATTATATAAACGTTTCGGTCGGAGGAAAGGCAAATGCTAAGGGAGCAGAAAACGAGGAAAAATCGTAGGGCGATTAAGAGTTTTATCTTTGGCTGCACCAAAGGTCGCAACGATGATAAATCGCAAGACGTAGCGCCGGCACCTTTTGTCCTAACGGTAATCCTCCTGCCACCACCGGCATAGAAACGGCGGGTGGTGTAGCGGGACAACACCCCCGAAGGCGTTTTCTCTCCCAACACGGCGGCAAAGGGGCACTGTTGTAAATATTAATAAAGCTGGACCCCTTCTTCCTTCATCTCTTACGAAACACTGAGGAGAGTAGGTGTTAAATCCCGCGTTCGGGACACGCCCTTTAATGCCACGGAGAATGTATACCCCGGCAAGAAGAACAACACGCCCGGCCAACAACAACAAAACGTTAATAGCTTTCTTGTGGTTGCAGTGCTAGAGACCCTTCTCTCCTTTCCTCTATTGGACTCATGATTATGATGATGATAATAATGATAAAGATGATGCGAAAAAAAACAGGGTAAAGAAAAGACCACCTTAAACAATAACATGAATGGCGTAAACAATAGCTAAGGTACTACACAAACACACACTCATATATATATATTTAAAATGTATAATATGTATATTGATAAAGTAAAGAAATGTGGAAAGCATTAAAAAATAAAACATTCAAGAACAATAATAACCATTTTAAGTGTTAAGAATTTAAAATAATTATCACAAACAAAAAGTGCAATAATATTATTCAAAAACTAAAACGTTTTAATAAGTATGATTATTTTTTGAACTTTTGATAGTATTTAAAAAAGTAATAATTTACTAACTGTTTAGTTATATCATATTACACGTCTGAAGTGGTAATTAAAATTATGGTATTAGACGTGTTTCAGAAAACTATTGCTGCAATAAACATATCAGTTTTCAACTCCTCGACAATTAATTAGGTATTATTATATCATAATTAAACTAGAAATTTAAACCAAAAACGGCAATAAATAACATTAAATGGATCCACTGAATACCATTCAAATATAAACAAGACAATACCAATCTATGAAAAACTCCCTACTAAATGTCTTTATAAAACAAAAACGATAATTATAATTAATTAACTGTATGAAAAAATATCCAAAAACACTTATTCGA
This sequence comes from Aphis gossypii, assembly GCF_020184175.1. Lineage (NCBI taxonomy): Eukaryota > Metazoa > Arthropoda > Insecta > Hemiptera > Aphididae > Aphis > Aphis gossypii. The sequence continues at coordinate 10,751,877 of NC_065532.1, forward strand.
AAAAAGATACAACAGCTGAGTAGTGAGTACTTTTATAACTTATAAAATATAACATACTAATTTTAATATTAATAAATACGAAAGTTAATAAACTATTAACCATATTTGAATAGCAGTTATAGGTTTTCAGTATTATTACCTAATATAAATAACTAAAAGTTAATATTAGTTCAACAATGGTGTTAAATATACAATTTTATGATTTAAAAAATAATGTTTTAATAGAAAATCAATAAGTTGAAAATATCAGAAATAAATTTAAATTTTAAGTTATTCGTTCAAAATTAATTTATTAACACAATTAAAAGTAATACATTATTAATTTATTTTGAATAAAATAATGAAATAAATGAAATACATTTTCTAGAATTTCGCAAGTTGGCCATGACTGCAATTACGGGAAACATCATATACACGTATACATAAATATATCGATTGACATACACAAAAACCACTGGGACTTGGTTATTATACATTGGCCATTATAATAAAATTTAGAGTAGGGGACAAGGCATCGACAACAATTTAGATGAACAGAAAAGGGGAAGAGAGTGCACCAGCATGCAGCTAGAATGACACGAAGGCCAATAATGGGATATATAATGTTATATATATATATGGAGCTCCACATGTACTGCAAAGGCGGCTTACGGTGGTTGAAACAAAAGCTTGCTACCACTATACACATATGCCTTACTCACTCGGGAATCTACATATAAACCAACATCAGATAGTGTATATACAACAACAGCAGTCGATGTTGAATTTTGACGTAATCCTATTTCGGTATTAACTAAATTGAGTTCAGCAGTCCTCATCACCCGACGGCCTTAACCTAAAATCGTTTACCAACCACTTCCTAATCCAGGGGAAGAGGAGTACTCTAGGGATAGGTCGACTTAACACATTAAAGTTATATACTTCAATAAAGAATCGAATAAGAGTTTAAAACACACTAAGTTACTAAAGTAGACCTGTTACAAAACTTGTACATACACATTCGCATTAAATAATTAGTATCATTTTGTTTTAGGAATGAAAAATATCTAATGATAAAACAAGAGAAGCTTAGATAAAGTTCTTATCATTATAATATACACTTTGTCATTATTATTCTCTCGAATACACTTGAATATACTATTCAATTTAAAATTAAATTTCATTTTCAATTTAAATTAATGGCTACTTTTCAATTTAACATGTTTATTGCGCAATAACACTAGATTATATTTGGCATCTTAATTCGTTGGTATTATTATTAAAAACAAAAATATATAATTAATAGGTTAAATCTACGTTTGAAATAAAATTTTAAAATAATTTAATGGTTTTTATTAAGTTTTAAAGAAGAAGCTATACAAATTTTAAAAAACTTTAATTAGTTAGCTTAAAAGTACTAATAGTAACTAAATATAAATAATACCAATGATTATTAACCTCCATTATTATTATAACTTAGTATCAAGTAAGCTGCATACGGCTGAAAAGGTATAAAAATGGTTAAATACGATTAGGAAGCAGATGTTCATACATTTTTTAGAAGTTTTAGTGGATTCTAGATTGAATTATAATCCATTTTATAGACTAATAATTTTAAATTAAAAATTGTATGACTGTTTTTAAATATCTAAAGAAAATAATTTTAATATTTCCATCTTTATTAAAAAAAAATAATAATTAAATAATTTACATTAAAAACGAAATAACAAATAATAAAGCTACTTGCAAAATACAAAACATAGTGAAACCCCATCAAATTCAATAACAATTGTATAAAATATATATTCTTTAATTATCATGAAATTTAGATAATCAGTATACATATAATATAAAATAATGCAGAAATTAAATTTCGATCATTTGTAATATTTATGCAATAGTGAAAAACTAAAAAATTTGAATGATCTGATAAAACTCTTTATAAATATAATAAATGATTATTTATTTTTATAACTAACAAGCCTCATTAATAACACTACATGTAACTATAAGTTCAAAAATAAATTGATTCACGATAGGTAACACATAATATTTTTTTTTGTGATTATTAAATCAACTTATGTATTATGATAAGGACAAAACCTTTCGAGTTTAATTATTAGTCTCCGATGTTTTTGTTATTTTCTCAACTCTAACCTCGCACAAGACTGTCGAAACGTATATATGTCGTGTCTAAAAGCCCGGACACGCACGACCTCACCCTCTTTTATCCCCATCCACTGTTTGCTCCACTACTTCTATTTACCGGGCAACAGTGAACTTTTCAACAGTAACAACAAATTGGGTCGTAACAGTCTCTGTTTTATGATTACATTAGTGAAATACAAGAAGGGTCATAGGAGAGAGGTCAAGAGGAGGAACAGAGGGGAAGAGGGATTAATTTAAAATCAGAGTTATTATTATTATTATTATTATTATCAAATTGTGTACAATACACAAACGACAACAGTATGTAAAAAACAAACACGCGAAAGTAGTTTCGTCGAATATTTTTCTGCCTTCTGAGGACGCACTTAAAGCATTTTTCAAGTATATCTGATTCATTTTTTTTTCAAGTTATATATTCCATCGTCTTTTCTATTTAATCTCCGAAGGAAAAACGTATTATTTATTTTTTCCGTAGAGAAAAACAATATAAAAAAGAAGGCCCTGTCGTCTCTCAAAGGGAAAACTCTAGGTTTACCTGCGGTTGATAAGTCGTATATTATTCTCGACCCTGAAGGCGATATATTCCGGAAATTTTAGGTTTATACGGATATACCAGCACAACGGTGAGATGAAGCTTTTTGGTTGGTCAATCCAATATATTATATGATATAGTATTTATCGGTAAACGACTTAAGTAGAAAAAAATAGATTCCAAATACTATATACGAAAAGAAAACTTATTAAAATATTTAAATTTAAAAGATCATAAATAATTACGAAATAATCAGCAGAAATAAATTAAGTTGGTGAAATACTGATCTTGTATACTGTAACATTTTCAAAGTAATAAACACATAAAAATCCAGTGCCAAAAATACTAAGGTATCAATTAAAATATTTTATTACCTTATTAAAATCTAATTTTCTATTTTAGACATATTGTTTTATAAAACAACAAATGATTAAAATTATAGGTATTCATTTAATTTTATATTAACATTTTATTCAATCACGTTATAAATATCCCCAATGTACTATAAAGTTAAAATTATTTATTACTTTACTTTCATAAACTTAACCAAAAGTAATAAGTTTCAAAAAAAAAAAAACTAAAATAAATCAGTATTCCTCATCTTTTAGTTTAAAATAATATAGAGATACTAACAAATTTAATTAATGATAATAATGATAATTGATGATAACTGAAAAAAATGATACAACTTAAGTTATCCATTAAGTAGTCATTTTCAATTTTTTAATGCTATTCAATTTTTCGAGAAACTAATTCTTAGGTACATATAAAATATAAAATATAATGAATAATGAAATTAGTTAAATTTTTGGATAACTCAATAACTGAACAATGTATAACATGGATATGATGTTACATATAATTATTTGCAAAAACAATATTTCAATACTGGCAAAAAATGTATTATATATAACGTGAAATGTAGAACGTATATTGTTATTTTTTCATTCTATATAACTATACAGTAACTGACAAGAAAAAACGAGAATGTAAACTCGTAATACAATTACGAATCAAACCCAAATCATCAATTAACGGTTTATTCAAGAAATAAAAAATGTTATTTATAATATACAAACCAGACATCTAGTTTGAGAATATGTAATAGGAAATATAAATTCCACTACAAATCTGTCATAATATAAATGTTTATAAAAAAGTATATAGTTTTAAACAAATGTTAATAAGATGATAAAATTATTTTATCACATTAGGATATTGGGTGACACATTTTGTATGCGTTGTGCAGTTAGCACGATTATAATATTATTATTGGTTTCAACTATATCGCAGTCGTAACGAATACATTAAATGATATTAGCGAATATTCCATTATCGGTATCAAAACCGTTACTTATACTGATAAAATCAAAACTTGAACATCATGATCCTACGTATATCATATATAATACATAAAATGTACCCTGCAGTAATATCAATTCGCGTCTACAACTAAAGAGTAAATATAGAAACGAGGAAAAAAGTAAAAGGAAGAATTAGCGAATTAATTGACATTAACGTCGGTTTTGGCTTCTGGTGTGATAAACGAGCGCGTCACCTCCCTAATCGCGCGCGCCGCATATACAGTATCAATCAACCCTCAGGCGTATAAACTTTATAATAACAGTAAACCGCCAAAAATGAAGGGAATGGGGAAAAAAGCGGCGTCATCTCCACGCAAGTTTTTCTCCTTCTAACCGAACGGGAAAAATTACCGCTAGGTCGTCGCCGCGGTCTTTTAACTTTCTCCCATTAATTTTCATTTTCTTCGCCATTTTTACACCCGCTCCGCCATTCTTTTCACACCGGGGTCGCATCTGGTCGGTTTTAATGTGATTTGTTGTTATACACCTCTAATGGCCGGTAACTTTTTCCTTGCCCGTCCCGCTACCAAAACAAAATTCGTCTGGTCGACTGTACAGAACAAAAAAAGTTTCCACACTCTAAAAGTCAACAACATGCGTCCAAAAATGATACGATCTTCCACTACGTTTACCTGAAAAGAGGTTAGGAAGCCTCTTTAAAAATTATTGAGACCGAAACACATTTAGCAAAAATATATTAATGAATAGGTACCTCATTTATATACTTGTCAACATTGTTGATAAGACAATACAGAAAAATAAGTAAATTTTATAGTTCTAAAAACAATTATAATAATATATAATAATAATAATTTAAAAATATTAAACGAGGAACAGAAAATACAAAACATAATTAATTTATAACTACTACAGTTATTAAAGTCTATTGTATCAACATGACGGAATTTTTAGGCAAAAATTAGTATACGTTTTAAAATGTCTTAGCATAACAGACTCTTTCTTACTACTTTTTTTCCAAAAACCACTTGTATATTTGTTTAAACTAAAATTGCAAGTAGTTTTATGCAACAAAAACTAATAAAAATATTTAAACAATTGTTAAATTAGAAAAAAAAGAAAACCTAGTTCTAGATTCATATTTTGATGTTTAAATTTATAATTTTTTTTTTTTTTTTTTTTTTTCATTGATTTTTGTTCATCATTAATACCGCAATTTTGTATGGTATAGCAATTATAATTATTTGAATGTATAAATAATTCAAAAAGTTTTCCCACAGGTCAAATGAGGGTGTTCAATTGACCCCCTTGCGTACACCAATGATTGCTATTGGGAATAAGGTTTGCGGTCAATATAATTTACTAAATAACTTTAGATAAATTATCCTGGTTATTTGTAATACAAAAAATAATTACTTATGTACTTTATTTAATTGTATGTATTATTATATATGTAATGTTAAACATGTTATATTAACATTTATAGGAATTAAATTTAACCACAATTAGAACAAGTTCGTTACCACATTAGAATTGATTAAATTATGTATACGAATGAATGTTTTTTTTTATACATACATATAAGTAACAATGTGTTTAAACCTATTGAAATAATTTCACAATTTTCAAATGTCCATAATTTTATAACTCATCATTAGTTTAATCATTTTACTTTAATGTTTAACTGTAAGTAAAAAATAAAACCAGTAATCATATACAATTAGTAATTATTTTATGAAGGATCCATGTGTAAAATATACAACACTTATATTAGTATGTGTATATAAGTGAAAAGAAAATCTAAATGCATTAATATATGCATGCTAATATAAGACTAAGTTGGGGGCTTGTAGTTATTATTTTAAAATGTTTATACATATATATTACGCTTATAGACTATGCATTGATTTTATGTCGAAAATAATTATGTTCTGGTTGTATTATTACAACTCAATACTGTGCAGTTAATAAATAGTACAACTCAATTCTGGGAAAATATCAACATAATGTTATTGTAGGATTCAATACAAGCCGTTTTTATAGCATATATAAATGTGACAACTGGCAAACGATCCCTATGGATTCGTCAATCAAATTAATGGTTTAAAGATAAATTGGATGTTATATTATATTATTATCCTCATTAGAAATATAAAATAACATACATACAAAGCTTATATGTACTTTAACATTTATTTTTATTATTTTTTAAATTAGTAGAAATATTTTTTAAGCATACTCTACTGTTTAAAATATTGTATTATAATATGCGTTGGCGGGCCTTAAAACTTCTGATACAACGAAACGCGTAACCCGTTTTCCGAGGATTTCAAGCTGAGTGCAGCGCGTCGTGGTATGACCCAAACTACATTAGTCACCAAAGCATATTATTCACAAGTTCATCAAACATTTTCTCGCATTTATTATTTACAATTACATATGTATAATTGCACATAATGACGTAGTGTATATAATATTATAATATGTAGGTTGATACGTACAAGGGGAGGCGATTCACAGAATCTAATTAAATAATATTTGAACATTCTTAGCTATAGAGGTATGCATAATATTTATTTATTTTTTCATTTCAATATATTGGTCATGTAATATTATTACACATAACTATACAATTATTTAAACAATAAGCCTCGTTTACTATACGAAGGTATTCATTAATGTATACATTGGTATTTTCGTGTTGTTTTTTTTTAATATTTTCCTGGAACTTTCGCAAATTTAACAGGCCGTATTCAACGCATACAATTTTATTAAAAGTCGACCCTTTTACCTACTATTCCCAACCCGTAACTTGTTTATCACTAAATTCTTACAATAGATTCTTTAAACATTGCAAAAATATTATATAATTAGTTTTTTTTCCTATAAAGTATTACAAGCATCATTTTTCTATACATAAATATCCCAGTTATTTTCATGCTCATCATTGCTTAAATCCAATGAATGTTTTACTAGTAAACATTATTATTTTATCTTATTAGACACTAATTAGTAATTATCATGGGACGACAAACGTGAAAAAGCACTTATTCTTATAAAAACATTAAATTGTACATATATAAATGTATATATAGTATAAATAATATATATATACTAATAAAACGATATATATATTATATATTTTATAAAAATAGTAAGAACTGAACGTCATTTAATATAAGTTAATGGATTGTCGGTCACTTTTTACACATCATATTCACACAATGATTTCAAATAATAATTAACAAATGTTTAAAATACAAATACTAGAAAATTCAATTATACATGTCTACATTCAATATTGATATAAAGGAATTATATTATTATATTATTAGTAGTATATTAATAAATCTATCAAACCTATTTAAACACAGTTTCACAGAAGAAAGTACCTACTTACACCATAATATGTAGTTATATATATTTTAAATCCGATACCAAAATGTATAACATAATAAATTTATAATAACATTGTAACTAAAATAAGATTCTTTAAAATAAAATATGATAAAATTAAATCATCTTCTACACTATTTACTGAGGTCGGGATTAAAGGTATATATAACATAAAATCTTGAATTTACGTTTTATAAAAATATATATACTTAACAACTTAATATTATTAGAAAATCATGACGGGATGGTCGCAACTAAAACATTTTGACAAGAAACATGTAAATTAATATGGTACTGGAATGTTCTATATTAATAATTATAATAATAATAACGATATTACGAACAGTGAAGATACGCACAATATAGTATTTGGACATACAATAATCCCCTTGGGCAATCGTGGTACATTCAATGCTGGAAATAGATGACGGAAGCATGACTCCACCACCATACTACCAGAGGATAAGGAGTGAATATAACTATGAATTTATTATTATAAAGCTATCGGCAGCGGCGACTTGCCGGCAACTTTTGAGTGGTTTGCGAATTCGGAACGAACCCCTGTAGGGCGAACGCGTTAATAATGAATTTATACGAACCGTGACAGATAGACCCTGCAGTTAGTTTGCGGAATCGAAAATTTTATAGACGTCGCTGTATTCAGTTGTTCGGCGTGCAAAATTCAATTAAACGCCTGGACGGGTCTTAAAAGATGTTCCACGATGGACCGGCAACCAGAGTAGGTAGCGGCATGTAGGAGAGTTAGCTATGTATACAGATTGCTGTGGTTTGGGGGTGTGTGGCGTGCGCGTTTCTGAGTGCCGTCGCCGTCGCCGCCGCTGTGTATAGGTATATTAGGTGTGGGCAAACACAACACAAATAATGTACCGTCGTCCCAACAAACCCCGATGACGAATCATTTAAGCGGGACCGGCAGTGGAGAGGAGACGAGAGGTATAGTTGATGTTATCAAGCGGACCAAAAACGAGAATGAAAAGAAACGAAATCATACGCATTCCGTACAGAAGAACGTTGCCGTTGACGTTACGCGAGATAATAAATAAATACTCGCCGCCGCCGTTGTTGGGCGTAGGGAATGCGTTTTTTGACGCAGAAATAGTGCGCTTCCGACAAATCGAGTAAAAGGGAATTTTATATTATTGTAAACTTCTACATGATTAACTTCGAATAGGAAATGTGTTCACAGCACGGCAGCTCTGGCGTGGACGGGACGAGAGAGCAGTAGACGACCGACGCCAATATAGCGCGACGGCTCCAGTTTCACGCCAGAAACGGCGTACGAATAACCATAGTTTGATGGGTGGGTGCGGGTAGGTGTGTATGGGAAGGGGCGGTTAAGCGAACAAACACTTGGCAAACCCTCTGCGAAATGGAAGTTGGTAGAGTAAAGAAATAACAAACACAGTGACTGGTGGCGGAGTGGAGAAACATTATTTCTTTTCCATGCACCACACCGCGCCGTCCTGCAGACGGACGGCCGCGGTTTTCAAATACGCGTGGTAACAGAGAAGTTCGGTCGGCCGAGACGTAACATGTCGTACGCACAATATTATTATCCAGTGGCGTAATTATTGGTGGGTTATATGGGTAGAAAATATCTCAAGAGGAACTTTAATTTTTTTCTTTCGGAATAGGTATATCGATTTACACCACAGTATTGTAATTAAGTGAAAACCAACACTGTCACATAACATAATTTCTTCAATTTTAATATTTTACTTAAAAAAATATTTGTAGACATGCTTATTTGTATCTATATATATATTGTATCTACATGTTGGTCGTCGATTTTTGTACAAAAATTCATAGATAGTTGGAAAATGTAAGTTAAAATTTTTTCAATTATCATATACCAACATTTAGATTACTGAGTACGCTTCATATTTTAATTACAAAACTAAACTATGTTAACTATTTATACAATAGGTAGTTCACTTACCGTCGAATACTTCGAGCTTGGCCTGTGCGCTGACCGCGTCACCCACGCCATTCTCGGCGAAACACTCGTAGATCGCATTATCCCGGGGCGCCCGAGTCGGCTCAATTCGCAACACCGAACCGGTCTCACTATCGCCGACTACCTTGTCAACAATCTCATACCGGCTCAATGACGCCGACACCTTTTTGTAGTTCTTTCGCCAGTAGATGTTCGGACGAGGATCACCGCGCGCGCCACAGTAGAAGGACGCCACGCCGTTGCTCTTCGCCTGCTGCGGTCTCGGCTTCACTGTCAGCGTCGGAGGTTCTGTGGACACGAATAATGAAAATAAATAAATAACAAATATTAATAAAATACGACGAATGAACTTTAAATTCGACACACAAAATGATGCCGATACAGATTTCCTAACTCGAAGTGGGTTTGCTCGCACAAATGTTTTGCGTAAACATACGATTTTTAGATATAGTGACTGAAATTCAATTTGCATGTTCAGTCCGTGTAATGTTCAACAAATATAATATAATATTATGCCCAATCAACTAAATGATTTGAAATATTGACGCTCCTAATTAAACTGATTACGTCATTGACCAAATTTGATTTTGGGTTCGTACATATAGTCGTACTTGAATGTTTAGATGACAAATGCATATTTTGTCTTAATTGTATACAACATTTGCATATTTCATATTATTAACTATAAGTAATTAATAAAGTTATTTAATAAGTTTAAATTTAAAATACTTAATAAAAATGCTGTACTCATATTATGTTTTGTTACATTGTTTTTAAGTTATTTTATATAAATAATATAGATGTATTTTTACATTAATCTACGGTTTTATTTAATACATATAATATATCTAATTACTTTTTTAAACGATTAAAATAATATAAGTATTTAATATTTTAAGATATCCAATTATTATTTTATTTTTTATAGTGAATTTTATCGCATAAAATCAGGTTTAAAAAAAACTGTTGAATGAATTTAAACTATTAATTGTTAATAATACAATTGAGACATATTTTTAAATCTTTGTCTTCATACTAGTAATGTTTTTAAAACATTTTTAAATTTTTAATGCATATTCCAGTCTTATGTACGTTTAGGTACCATAGGTCACATGCACGCGTTATATCTATGTGTTTGTTTAGGTACTCGCGTGCAATTACAAACGTTTGTCTTTCCATCACGAATGTTAGCAAAAATGTAATTCCGATTTAATGTGTTTTATAGTATACTCGGGCACCTACACAAATACATTGCAGTATAATACTTCCTCGATAATTCTCATGATATGATTTACGTTTATTGAACTAAGAAATAGACGAAATTCTGAATTACATAATAATGGTTTACATAAATCATTGAAAATATTGTTAATTTACATTTCGTACAAACATAATATTTGTGTCAACGTTTAACTATTTTATACGATCGGAACTCATCTCATCCCGGATTCAAATTATTTTTTGTTCACTATAGCAGGTATAACAAATTTAACTCTCTATTGTTAAATATGAATAATATAGTTTACTGTGATTTGAAAAATCCGAGGATTATGTGTTTATATGCTCAGAGATTTAATTTGTCAAACATTTGATGGACAAAACTTATTGGATAAATGTAATTCGAGCAAATAATACGGTTTTTTTTTTTTGTTCTCTATTTAAATTTAATACGAAATATGGCCGAAAACGTTGGTAATTTCCAACGATGAGTTTTAAATACAAAAATATAAAAGCCACAGGAAATATACATACAACAAAGACCTAAATTAAATAATTGTAATACAATGAAAACTATTTTGAACAAGTTTTAACAAGACTTAGCCGGGATATTCTAAAACTACGAACCTTTGAGATTCAAAAACTTTTCATGTTGTCCCTCATTTACTGAAACGGCATAACAAATTTAGATTCATATTAAACCATTTTACGTGACATAAGGCATCTAAGCTATATAATAACTCCCTTTTTTCTTTTTTAATCCAAGCCATTTTAAAACAATGAAGCCAACCGAGGTCTACCAGCGTTTTAAAAAATTCCCCCCCCCCCCAAAAAAAGGACCACGGAAATGACATTTTGGACATTCAAGGCATCTGCGAGATAGTTTAAACATTCATCCTCCGTATTTTTTTAACTTGCTCGTCCTTAACGGAAATATGTATATATATTATATAGTTATACCATCGTAATATTATTATTACTGTATCCCTTCACCCGGGTTACAAAAACTTCGAATTTTTGATACTTCTCTAACAAACTTCTTTGGGTCACTTAAGCTATATATCTCTAGCCGACATACACGAAGCAACATAAATTCGTTAGATAACTTTTTTTCTCTTTTTAACCTTTGGGTTATTCATAGCAGTTCTTTTTTTTTTTACTGAAACAGTAGAAATGAATTCAAGACTTTTGACTTGATACTTTTTTTTTCTATCTCAGTGCGACATGAATATTTATGTTTGAAATATTTTTCGTTTTCTTTCTTGTGTTGACAAATAACAAAGGTTATTTATTACACTGTAATATACTTACGTGTCAAGTATTGGATAAATGGAAATGCGGAGAAGTTGGCGCCTGTAAACATTTAGGAAGACCACGTGCAATATCCCCGAACCAACAGAAACCGGAAAATTATCCGACTTAGACGCTTTACATTTTTAATACCTTAAGTGTTTACAAGATCCCAGGGACCCTCAAGGACAGCGTGTTTGGTAAAAGAAGCTTTTAAATGTTCTTTGTAAAGGTAAAGAGCCCTGAGTACTTTTTTCAATAAAGTATAAACTATATTACGTGGTTTTTAATGTTTGTTATATTCAACAAAAAAGATAGGGTTATATTTATGGCAGAAAAAGGTGCCTAATTTAAATTGCTAAAATAATTCCCAGATTCGGCAAGTGTATTCTTTATATAGTAGTATTATTACACTAGGATCCCATGTCTGTTTTCCGACCGCTTGACATCAATCAAAATCCTATTGTCCGTCCCTTTATAAATATTTATACCAACGGTGAAACGGTTATTTTTCACTTTTTCATGAATAAATATATAATTAAAAAAAAAAAAAAACTGAGACGTGTCAGAATTAATTAAAAGTAAGAAGTTTCGATAAAGCAGCAGGAAAATTAATAGTTCTTTTGTGTAATAAAGAAACGTTAAGAGTAGATGCAAGCAATCTATCGGAGTCCAGAGACAATATTTCCCACCCTTTATCATGTTGTAAAAAATAATTAAGTAAATAAATAATAATAAAATGAAAAGTTGGAATGTAATTTTGGTAAACCTATCTTGCAGGTATATCAAAATATTCCTATCGATTTATACCAATAACAACCCTTAAAACAAAACAGTGATTATGTATATAAAAAATATTATGAGACAAAAGTACACAGATGACAATCCAACAATACATTGCCATTTAATAATACTTAAACGCGTTTTTTTCAGCAATAAAAACATAAACGTTTTATTAATTTGATACATACGAAAAACATCATCAGAAATCTAAATGTGTTTAAATATCTCCAGTACACGTTTTTCTATTAGGTATAAGTAAATGGGTAGGTACATAAACAAATGTATTACACATTTTTTAAAAAATAAATAAATAAAAATAAGCTAATTATTATCATTATATACCACTTGATATTATCTAATAATACGTACTCATTAATCATAATAGATTTAAAAACGAGTTCCAAGACATTTACCTACTTAACCACATGAGGTACATGACAATATTCATTAATTAATCAGATCATCTTTTTACAATTAAATTTCTTTTTAAAAGAAAATCGATTTTTTTTTTTAGAATAATACCATATTTTAAAAGTTTTGTTTTAATTTAACCTACCTAACCGAGAAATACGTTCAAAAATGACTACTACTGTACAATATGAACCCTTCACAACACAGGTAAAAGAAAATGATCTACTAAAGCTTTGGCGTGTCGACATTTGATACCAACCTAAACAGCGACGACGATATAAACCCTAAATAGATCAAAAGAACAAATATATAACACATGTGCGGGCAATGATTAAAAATCAAACAAAGGATTTCCTTTGGAAATTCGACCATTGAGGTGTGTTGTACGACAGTATATCGTGTAGAAGGAGGGGACTCAGATATTGGTCCATGAATATTCTATTGACTTTATTCAAGAGACCTTTTGCTGATTTTTGATATACCAGTGAGAATTATTTATTTAATATTCGCATAGCCGGCAGACGGCGGTGGTATCAAACTGTACGTATAGGAAAGCAAACTCATCCATTCAATTATTAATCTGTGCCATTCCATCCGAAAGCACTACTGTAAGTTTCTCTTATTCGATCTCAGTAATAAGTAACAAATTGCAGTCCGCCAATACAGTGTATAGAATTTTTTTTGTACCTACCCTTTCTTCGTTATGCGCGTCTTATAAAGGTCTGGATTTGGTAAGGAATACATTGAACACCATTATCTCTAGTTTAAAGTTTTTAAGTAAAAAGAAAACATGTTTATTTTGATGCCAATCTTTAATGGAAAACATTTTAAAAGAGATTTTTAAATGACGTTGTGTGTTTATTTCACATTCTTGAAAGGAAATAGAAATGCTCGGGTAATTCTCACAAATTCCGGTAAGTAATTAAATTATTAAAATTTTCTCATCTCTCAAATCAATATAACCTATCATCGAGATTAATATCAACATCTTTCAGGACACATGCGCGCACCTGTTGATCATTCGAGTTATGTTTGGATTGATCGTTTGAGTCGTTTGAGGTCGTTAAAATTGAATAAAAACTTTACTGCTAGTATTTACCGAATTCGCATAAAAGTTAGGCAGCACGGATGTACAAGTTATGATAGTATCTCAAAGTAAAAATTAATACAGCCAAGGTGCCCTCATAATAGACTTAAAAACACAATCCATAAACCGAAAAAGTTTAATCATACCTTATTTTAGTATGTTCGGATAGTTTTACGTACATTCATTCGAATAATATGTAAGTAAATGAATATTTAAAAAGATAATCGTAATAAACTGCAATTAATTATATTAAAAGGGTAATTAATAATTATGCAGCGATAACTATAAATACTTATATGAATATTTTATATTTGTATGCAGAATATTAAAATATAGTTATACGTTATATGAAAACAATAAATTGATGATACATTTGGAAAATTTATTAAACAATAATTCAAATTTAACTTTTTTTTTTTAATTTTATGTATGGAATAACGTACAAATAATTAATACAGAGAAAAATAAATCCTATTACAGATAATTAAGAGTAATAAATATTGTTAAGTAAAAAAAAAAAAATCACTTTTTAATAATTGTAATAGGTAAAGATAAAATTTTTTAAAACTAATAATTATATAAATTATTCATAAATATATATATTTCAGAAAGTATTAAAATGAATGTAATTTTCTTAATTTATTATTCAATCGCAGTAACAGACTAGAGAAAAACTTTTTTTAAATTTCGTTTTTATTTAAACCTTCTTATACGAGTAAAATCGTAATTGACGATTATTATAGAATTGAAATGAAATTGATTGATGATACTACATCGAATAATGGAGGATTAAAAATAACCACTCGTATTTAAACTATTTTTTGCCTCGAATTTAATTTTAACGAAAGTTAATTTAATTGGAATTTTTAAACCTGTCTCATTTGCTTTTGTATTTTCACCACGCTCAAAAAATAAAAATTAAAAATAAATATAAATTAAAAAAAGACCTCTGTCCAAATCGGAAATCAGACTGACGGCCGTTGGGAACAGTAAAATAATATGACTCACTGGGGTAAAACTAGACAAATTCGTAATAATTAATAATTGTATTTTTTTTCACGTCCAACCGTTCCCCTAAAATATTTTTATTCAGTACACATTGATAACAAACTCGTTACTTGTCAACCATTTGACAGGTGAAATATAATTGTTTTATTTTCCGATTCAACGATGAATGTTGATTTACTGAAGAACGACGAATGCAAAATTGTTTTTTATTGCCATACGATAAGAATTAATTATTTGATATATTTAATTTGGTATAACTTAAATAAATAAGGACACACCAAGAAAAATTAATTCAACATGTATTGGTATTTTAGATACGTTTTTTTTTTTTTCGAGAAATACTCTTCCAATACTACCTTGTCAATGATAATTAATTACTATTACAATTAATTAAACAGTGAGATTTATATGGTTAAAACATTATAATAAATGCAAATTAAAATTATTAACTATAATTCAATAATACTTTATTTAAATATTTAATCAGTGGTTCAAATGTTAAATGATTATTTCCTAATATACGGTTAAAAAAAAAAATTGAAAAATGAAAGAAAACTTTTCTTTCATACAGAATAAATGGTTCAAAAGAAGGTTATAACTTATGAAAATTATAAAGTTTTTATCCTTATACAACTAGAGAGCATATCAATTATTAAAACATCAGTGCACTTTTTAGACACGAATTTTCAAATAATTTCACTAGAATTTCATTTTAACTCTCTTAAGAAAAAAATATAATGTAAACAACTACATTTTTAAAACAAAGTATTCAACGTCTAAAAGTTAAATGCAATTTATTTTTCTGCCCATTAATATAATATGTATATAATAAAAAAAAAACTCTAACGACAAATTTCATTTTTGGTAGGTATTTTAATTTATTCAAATTTAAAAAAAAAATAATACTCTAATACTATTTATAATTTAAATGATAATAACCATTAAAGTATTTACTTTTATCTGTTAACTCACTAAAAGTGTTGCGGACACTCGTTACTCTAAATGTGTATACATAAAAGAATAAACAATAAAGATAGAATAATTAATATATTTCTGTTATCTAAATCGCTTAGTATTTTCGAAAAAAAAAATGGGAAAAATATGTTTTCTAGTCGACAGATTTTCGGTACGACAAAGTACTTCAATTATCCAAAGCTAAAGTCACTCTGTTGCTGTTGCGTCCCACTATATCACGTACACAGTAAAACACTCCCACCACTATTTGTCTTCACAACTACAACTATATAACTACCACCAATAGTTACTACTAATACTACTACTACTACTATCATTGGGCGGGTTTAGTGCGGCACTTAACGTAGTGTCAGCTTGCGAACCACTTTAAAAACGTCCGGTGTAAAACAGCTGTAACCCCCACCTCTAACCTAAATCCCCTTGCCTCCACAACAACAACAACCTCTTCGCTGTTGTTTATCATCGAGGGATCGGCCGACCGACTAATTTGTAACGTGCGGAACCCGAGTTTTTTTTATATATTCCCTTCTTTATACTTCTACTTTTTATATATATACAGAAACACACACACATTGTGTAAGATTTTCTCGACCGGATGTTGGTAAATTACACAGCTAACGGATTTTTTGCCGCCCCGTCAGCAATACAAAAGCTCCCATAGTCACTTTATCACCTGAAAAAATCTTTAGAGGACTTAACGCGCGCAACACATTTCTAAACACGTGTACTTACATATAAATCCTTGTATATATACAACACCTTTGGTAGTACTCCCATTAAACGCAATAAAGGATGTATCATTATATCATATTCTTAACCTTTCGAGTACCTAGGTAACTATTCATACTATGTATTAAATACAATATAATAAATTACAATATATGTATATTAGTATTTAATAAGTAATTAAACCTACCATGCATACATTTTTTATAGTATCCACTTACGAACGAAATAATATGAAATGATATCTCTTTCACTATTAAAGAGAAATGATCATTAATTTTAGTTAATTTTATAATTACTTTATTAAAAAAATAGGTAATGACTACTACTTAAATAATACCAATTATAAATTATATAAAATATGTTGTTGATCCTCTTTATAAAAATCCAATTAATTATAAGCTAAAATAATCCTTTATTAATTTCATTACTTAATATTTGAATATTTATAGGGACTTCCAATGAAATCTATCTAAAGTATCGAATTTTCGATGATAAAATACTAAATATGTATATAATAATAAAATAATCTTTATAATAGCCTAAGATTATTACATACCACTGATTGCCAAACCTTATTTAAATCTTATATTTTTTTTTTTATTATTATTATTCCAAATTTTTTTATTTTTGAAAAATTATAATCTACACAAGTAGTAATATCCAATAAGTAATTTAATTATAACGAATTAAAAGTAGTGAGAGATGAGAAACACTAATAAAAGAAATTTGTACAGTTAAAACAACCTGATGATTTGAAATAATTTTTAAACTAAGGCTTAGGCACTAGTTTTATTTAAAACTGATAAGCTAAAACTATCATAATTGGAATTCTTTAAGTTCAATTTTTTCGTTAAACATAATCATACATATTATATCTATAATCTAACACTACATAATAATATGCGAATAAATATAGGTAAATATGTTTCATTTAATAAACGTAGTTTATTGGCGATAGAAAAAACAATTAATTATTTAAAATGTATCACACGATGTAAAAAAAAAAAAAAAAAAAATGTTTTTAATTTATTATCCCTAACCTTGATTTCATATTTAAGTTTAAAACAATATTGTTATAAACACGATACTATTTTTTTAAAAATTTGTTATAACTTTAAGATATATAATAATACTTTTTAGAACTTTTAAAACATTGTTCAACAACCAAAACAAAATGCGTTTAGATAAAATGTTGCAAACTGGCCAGATTTTGTAGTAAATAACCGATTATTGTACTAATACAATATTGTATTTAATATATCTTAACTATGTAAATATTCATCATATATAAGTATGTGTTGCAGTATACATGGCGGTCTCGTTCGTTTCAACCCAACGTGATATTTTCAATTAAGAAAAAACTAAAAGCAAAACAATGCTGAAGGATTTCGACGTCAATTTGGAGATTAAACAGAGAATCAGCATAGAAAATGAAACAGCGAATAAATAAGCATATATTTAACTAAAACAATATTGACCAATGTGAATAATTATCCTAATCGACGTCGGTTTTCGACCCATACGAGCATACACAAAACTCGGGAGTACGAATCGTAACATATAAATAATTATGCTACATGTAATATAACAATAAGAGAAAATATGGAAGTTCAAATATTATAAACAAATTCCGTGGTAAAAACAGTAACTGGGAAATGAAACCGAAATAGTATAACGATACGATATGTTTCTCGTAAGCAAATCATTACGCAACGGAAAGTTGTGTACAGACGGAAAGAATGGTAACTTCCGCAGAGTATATAATATGCGTGCACGCATATACATTAATTTATTAAATATAAGCTTGCCGACGTCATATCTCGGTGATAAAATATAATTATATGGTTAATTTGAGAGCGCGCCGGAGGTTAACGAAAAATCTGAAGTGCGTGGAGAAATAAAATTAATCGATTTTTTTTAAATTTGGCGACAACCAATTATTATTGCTTTTCAACAACTGATTACGTCATGGTGGGAGAAAAACCAAGTCATACGAGAACGTTACGTTATTTATATATATATATATGTGTGTTGTATATAAATTATAGGTATATCATATACTCGTCGGGAAAATCGACAGTCCTTATACAACGAATATAATTGTGTCATTATCGTCGTCGCCGATGTGCCACACAAGTTATTGTTAATTATCTTCACTTTTCCGCATCACAATTTGCGGACATGACGTTTCCCGCTAAATGTGTTATATATATTTATAAGCCACGAATTTGCCATGGCAGAAATGATAATAATGATATACCTCGCTAACGACTTTATGGGAAATGAGTTCGCGTACGCGAATAATCGATATAACGAGCGATTGTGATGTAACATCAACTTCGTTTCCGTTTTGACACTATATTATATATATAATACAATATTACAGCCGACACTATACATCGAGGAAGAAGAGTTCGATATATCCGGCTACACCCACGAGTGTTGGTGTGTGCGTGTCCCCCTTTATTATTATTATTATTATATTATTACAGTTTTGACGTCGTGAACAAGGATACCTCGTGTGTGATGGTGCACGCACGCACTCGCGATTTACGGGTAAATTCCTTGCATGTGTGACAGGACGAGAGGACGGTATGCTCGCACGAAGGGTGGTCTGGTAGAGGTGTTAGCCGAGGGGTGGGTGAACAGACAGACGGGTATGTGTGGAAACCGAACTCATCCGGTGGCTGCAAAGAGTATATATACCTATATATAGTATATATGACGATGACGAGGGACTGCAATTGCGGTGGGGCGGTGGCTCGGTGGGCGGCGATGGGAAAACGGAACTTTTCGCGCTCTACGTAACAGAGAAAAACCCAGGGTATTGTTTAATTGAAAACCCGCGTTAACTTTAATTTACTCTGCCTCCTATCATCATCGCCGCTGTACCGCCACCAGATCGTCGAGTTACTCTTCTCCTTCATTCTTTTTTTTTCGCAACCACCAACCACCTCGCCAGACTACCTCCCGGATGCCTTTATATATACGTCACCGCTTCCTCGTCGCGATCGTATATATGTATATATCAGTTCGAAATAGGTTTCATCTCTACCCACGAGCGGGCCGGAGATCTAGTCCAGAAATTAACGCAACTTTCCTACCCTCGACCACCGCCTACTTGTGTACACATCGGTAAACTCCGAGGGGGAAAAAATACGCGAAAACTTCGTTTCGTTATAAAAGAAAAAGCTACCCCACCATTGCCATCGCCGAAGCCGATGGGATCTGTTTATGTACTTCGTACGATCTGAAAGTAATCTCTCTCTCTCTATATATATATATATATATAATATATATATATATATATAAAGTATTTACACATACATAATAATATATCGAATGGAGTTTCGTTGTTCTACCACAGCGACACTATCACCGTCTGCACTACCACCAACGCTGATGAACGTTAATCAAAACATAACATCAGTGGAGTTTTGTTCTCTAACGTAACGACAACAATCAATGGAGCTTATATATAAAGATGTAACAACTAAAAACTACAATTCAACGTTAATTGAGCACTTGTTTTGTTAAATAACAAAAAGTATACACTATTAATACCCTAGAAAAAGTACAGCTTAACTTTAAGTCTATATATAAAATTTAAAAACTCTTACATGTCATAAAATTTATTTTGAAACCCATAGATCACACTTTTAATATAAAATGATTCAATTTCTATTTCGTGGAACGTCAAACCTGCTTGATGCAGTTTACGTAATAAGCAATCATAGTTTAAAATTAAACCTGCGTACAAATGCATAGCAATATACAATTAATACAATAATATGATAGATATAAACAAACAAAAATTGTAGAGAGTGCAATAATCCACAAATTAAAGGCCGTCTATAAAACGAATTCAAAACTAAATCTAAGGCTTATAAAACTTTTGCCGGATTATCCTAAACTATTCACACATAATAGATGAATAACTAAAAATCATAATAAAAGAGATTATTTTCTAAAACTCAAATTTTATATAGTATATATAAAATATTCAGGATGATCGACCATCGTTTGCAACCATTATACATTTATTTATATTTCAAGTCAGTTAAAATTATGGTATCAAGTAAAATATGAGTATAGGATTAAATAATATACATTTCAGATAAAACAAAATATGTACGTATATTAGTGGTTAAATTAAATAAAGTTATCTCGAATGAAACGTATTTATATACAAAATATAAATCATAACGTATTGGATTTATGCAATACATATGCTTTATTTTATGCATCATAATGAAATAAGCTACTGAGTACACATCGTGATGTACGCTTATTGCACCAAGTAAAAACGCAAAAACGCCGGTTAGTTTCGTAGAATTAAACCCCTCGAATTAATTCAAATCAAACACAAAATTATTGAGCAGGTCAGACTTATTTAAAAAAAAATCAGCCACCTTTATTGATAAAAATCATTATTTCAAAATATATTTTGGCAATTATGTCTTAATATTTTAATTTTATGAAATTATAAAACAATGTTTTTAGGGAAAAATATATTTGTTATATTCAAATTGTTTTCCAAAAATCATTCAAAATAATTAAATTTTAAGATTAAAACATTTGGTTCATTATTTAATGAAATTATAAGTATGACTAACTATTATAATAATATATAACAAAAATAAATACCTTTTACAACATACATGTTGTAAAATATTAACCAATATAATATTATAATTTAAAATACTACCTACATATATAATATTTTACGACGAAATAAATATCAAATATAAGTATAGATATATAATTTTCATTAACTATTATGAAAAAAATCTGCTTTGCACTTTAACATTAATGTAATTATTGTTTAGTATTATTATTATACAGATAACTCGGTGAATAATATTATTATATTGTTTCCCTTCTGCGGCGACAACGAACCTATGTTTGTAATGTATGTACACGTGACAGCCGCGAGTCATTCATGGGTGTGTACACAACGTGTAACAATCGTGTATGGACACAGACGAGAGGAATCCTGTAATAATGCGTTATTTGACTCACGACAAATAATAATTATTGTTTTAATTATGATTATTTAGGTTGGACTAGCAGGGACAAATGAAACGATAGAATTGTGTGGTAACCGAATGCGGTTACCTGTGAACAAACAATTCTGCTATATAAGCATAAAGGTAATTGATATGTCTATAAAATAGTATGCATGACAAATATTTATACTTCATTGAATACACAATTATTATTTATTTATTTTATTAAGTCGAAAAAAAAGGATTAAATATATTTATATAATATATAAGATTTCTAACATAAATATAATTTTTTTTTTAATACTCGATGAATAAATTATAATGTAAGCATTACAATTAAAACGAAACGATTAACTAAAAATAGATCCGAAAATATCTAATGGAATATTGAATTATAAAAATCAACTCAAAACTGTGCTGACTATTAAAAACCATGACATAAAAGCTTCAATATGATTTTTATTCAATAAGTGTTGGGAAATCAATTATAGTTGTACACCATTTGAATCATTATTTTACGTATTATTTCTATATTCTAGTTATTAGAATATTAATAATTATAAAAACAAAACAATACAACGCAAAATATACAATTTTAAATAAGAAACAGCTTAAAAAATATTCAAATAATATAATTTAATCCTTAAAGAAATTTTGCCATAAGCAAAGACGTGAAGTTTTTTGTAATACGCAGAGACCAATTTCGAAATAATCCATGTAGAAATGCTTTTTTTAGATAACATGATTCTAATATTCTTTAATGAGACAAAAACATGTGACAAAAAATATAAAGTATATTTACAAATTGAAATCAGTTCCTATTTTTTTTCTTATATGTGCTAAATATTCCATAGTACGATTTATTATACCAGTAAAAAGAAAAACTCGTTAATTAATGATAAATTCATAATCTAATAATTTGACTCACTAAACGTGAGATGTCAAATTCAAACATTTGTATGCTAAAGTAATTTAAAAAATCATACTAAACAATCGAATGATATTCGATTACAATGCTTAATGAAAAATATATTCCAAGTAAATTTATTCAATGAACGATTTAAGGAACAAAATAATTAGCAACGTCACATCACGACTATACGATAAAATGGCACGCCGTACCTACATAATACTTTCTCAGTTGCGCATTACAGTTTTGTATAGTTTGCAATTTACCGAAAACAAATTCGAAAAAAAAAACAAAGCAAGATGCACTATGCAGACCACCACCGCCGTTGAATGTACCGTCTACCTAAACTGCTGGACGTGTAGTTAAATATTGTAACGGCGCATTCAGCTTATCTCTTGACCTGTAGAAACACGCAAAAAACATAAACATGACTAGGGATAACAATCCGCTATAACACCACTGCAGCGCCAGGGTATAGTTATTGTGGTTATCGTTTTTTTTTTTTTTTTACATATATTCACCCTTTCCTCGATTCAGAAAATAACCGCACCCCGAACGAACTTCGGCACTACGTTTTCCAACACGGGTTATTATTATATAACTGCTGCAACAACAATATAACTGTCAAAAGCGTGTATCGTGTGCCCACTGTAGTCATGTAAATACGTTCGAGCAAAATATCGTTACCAGTTATATCGCACGCGGGTATCTCAGCAAGCTATGGTGAAAAAAATAAAAACTTAACCCTCCGTTGTGGTTATTTTTCTATACCAACCCCGCTCGTGCTGTCATCGTATTAACCGGATTACAGACATTCCCGACGACGACCAGTATTTTCTCTTAATTTATTTAAGCAATGTCTGTATCCATTATATTATTATATATATATTACTCTCAGTTTATCAGACGACCACGCGATTTCTCTATCTGCACGACATCCAAACAATAAAAGATACACTAGCTGATGGTTTATTTGGTATATTATTCATAATCGTGGTATTATAAAATAACAAAAACTAAAATATTCAAACAACGTTATCGCATGCATGTCCCTTTTATCAACACTAATTAACTAAATACTCATCATCGTTGTGACTGGAAAAACTTTTCACTTACAGCGCACGCAGACTATAATACTTATTAGTCGTACTGTGTATAGTCGTATACTATGTACAAAAGCATTTTTATCTCGACAAACGAAAATCAAAAAAAAAAAAAACTAAAATTAAAAATTTCTCAAGAGACGAAAAATAAAAGACGATATTATGAAAATAATAGATTACAATAATATAAAGAAACTCCATCCCGCGTTCGTCTCATGTACAATTAAAATTACTGTGCAAAGACTGTATTGTACCTACTGCGCGGCGGTTTCCACCAGCAACGAGTGGCAGCAAACGTCATTCTCATTCCTTCCTCCAGTAAACGTCTCCCTTTTTCCAGCGCATTATCCTGCAGGGCTTTCCGGGAACGGTTAAATATTA
Source organism: Aphis gossypii (assembly GCF_020184175.1). Classification (NCBI taxonomy): domain Eukaryota; kingdom Metazoa; phylum Arthropoda; class Insecta; order Hemiptera; family Aphididae; genus Aphis; species Aphis gossypii. Next base: position 10,776,157 of record NC_065532.1, read on the forward strand.
TTATTATACTTATGTGTACACGAACGCTTTTGTTTCATAACGGAAAACGGCTATTGAATATGTCGTCATGTTCGCGTGGCACTTTTATTTTATAAACACGATGGTCAAACAATCGCGACTTCCTACATAATACAATGCATAATACTACGGGATTCCGTGACATAGAGGTTGTTTTATATTATCGATTTATTTTGAACCACTCTCAATTGTAAAACACGATGTCATATGATATATATTTGCATCATTATTAAGAGTCAAGACTAACGTTATAATATAATAGGTGATTTAATTTAAAAAATATATATATGTATAAATAGTTTAAATAATTTGTGACTGTACAATACTTTTTTTTTCAAAATATTAGTCTGTATATATATTATATATATATATATATCATTAAATACTAAATAAATAGTATCTTGAAAACTAATATATTAAGATTCTGATAAAAAAGATTTTTTTTAAAAAATTGTATGATGTTGAAAGCATTTAAAACTATATAATACATAAAAACTTACAAAAAAGATTAATGTAGCAAGCGCGTAGAGGTGTTAATGTATCATATTATTGTATTGTTTTTTGCATTATTATTATACATTTAATGTCATTTTAAATTTAAATAGAACTCAATACTTATTTTAATATTATTATTTTGTTAAGCCCGCTGTTTCATGGAGCAGAAATAGTATTAATATCAAGAGTCATTTATCGACTATTAAATTACAGTTGATGTAAAATATGCTTTTCCTCACTTGTTTTTCAATATAAAAACACACAAAAGTAATTATTATAAACGATAGTGGCATTATGCCAATTCATCATTTAATGCGTCAATAAAAATTGTCATCGATACCATTGAAAAAAAAAATGTCAATTTAGAAAACAATTGTATTTTGAACATTATGAGACACGTATTATAATAATATGCATAATGTTCACTTGTTGCATACTAAAATTGAATGATATACAATACAAACGATTTTCACTATTCTCAATATTTAACCTCATTTTATACATAAAATACGCTTAAACATGAAAGAAGAGCTTTTCACAAAGTTAATATAATTTCCTATATGTAAAAATCTATTTAAGTTCAGTGGTTTTTGAAACGTAAAACGCATCGTTGAACTTTAAGGACATAAGCAATTATCCAACAAATATAAAAAAAAACCTTAACATAAAAAAAATACTCGCTATTATACTCGAAGCACACATATTTCCGGTTGTTCTAAGGAGCCGGAAATTATTATTATTCGTTGTACTCATCCCTTGAAAATCCAAGAATGCAAATATAGATAACAATAGTAAGAGATTATGAGAAGGTTAACTAGTTACAATGTGGAAAACGAGTAAATGTTTTTTCTCAGACTATGTCCGATACACTAACATAATATAATAATATATTATGTATAATACGTAAGTTTCCTTATCGGATAATATTGCAAATTCATCGAATACAGGCATATTTATAATTCTTTGTCGAAACAATAATTTTTAGTTACAAATAAAAAAATACAAAATATAAGGTACACTAAGAGAAAAAATGGAAACTTATACCCCCTAAACCACCAACGGTTATCCTCCCTTCACGCATATGGGTGACGTGTAAGGTCGGTCATGTAGGTAATGTACATTATAAAACCTCCCATGGGGCTCGTCCATCTTTTGTCTAACTACCCTCTCACCTACAACCACACTACTTCCGGATACACTGCACATATATACATCGCCATCCCCACCCCCAACACCAACCACCCAGTCCACGTTAATTACGGTTAGAAACGCCAGGTTAAATAACCGCGGTTGTTTGTTGACTCTGAGCTTATTATGCGATTTTACTCGTCCATTACGACTAACAAGTACATAATACATATTACATATATACGCAAGTGCATATATGTCTGTATAGCCGCAAACACACTAGTTTAATTTTAAACGTATACTATCTATATTGTTGTCACAAATACAATTTAAATATATTGATTATTGATAATTGGCCCGTTCAATCGTTCATAAGAAAATATAGTGTATCATAAGTGTATAAATAAATATCAACAATGTAAACTAACAAGAAATAAGAACTATTAAGTTATAGAAAATAATAGTGACAGAAATAAATATATCAGCCTGGGCATATCATTATATAACAAGTACTACAAGATTTATAAATATATAAATAAGAAAATATGAAAATTACAAGAATTTGGTTGTCAAAAAAAAATATTGGTGTTTCACTAAAAATCTGTTGTTTTCATTAAATTTAATTTGTTTGATAAGTAAATAAATAGTATTATGATACTTTTAAATCGAAGCATATTTAGACCGTAAACAAAAGTAAAAATGTATTTGAACGCATTCAATCACTAAGCTGTTGTATAAATTTGCATTAATTGTACCGAAAAAACATTTACAACTATTGAATTATAATAATATAATTTTTCAACTTATATCGCAATATTTAACTTGAAAAAAAAATAGCCCAATTATTTTTTTTATAATTGATTGTTTCTGTTTAATATTTTAGAAACATTAATTAAGATTAAATACCAATTTATTAAAAACATTTAATAATTTTATTTGATTTAAAGAAAAAATTGAAAATATACTTAACATTCTCAATCAATTTATTATACGTTTTTCAAAAATTTATTAAAAATACATGCATTAAAATAAGCGTGAAAATTCATGTTTTTTAAAAGCCAAAACATATTAAAAAAATTATGAATCATTTTAAATTGACATATTAGTAAAAACAAAAACACCCACATTAATATATATATAGGATGCCAAGCATTATTATTTTTCATCAACAAAAAAAAAGATCAACATTCCCAAACAAGATAGACAACTCGTGTCAATAATATAAAGCTTTTACGTCCATGAAAATTCATATAATATTAGTTGACGTAAATACCCATGGGCCAAACACGAATCGATACGTCACATATCGTCGTGCAATGAGTTTACATAGGTAGCAAAATAAAAAAAATACCATCCACTGTTGTTACTGTTATTTTAAACTTAGTGCAGTCAATTTTTTATCATTATTATTATTATCGTAATAATTTTTTTGTTATACTATAACTGCACACATACATATTTTACACACACCCACATCGCTTGACCTGACCGATAATTGAAGGCAAATATAGGGGTGGCGATTATTTGAAAACCTTTTAAGGCAGAAGGGTGGACGAAAAAACCGTTTTTGTAAACATAAAAACGACTAAGCGACAGCCTAGAGGCAACCGAATAAAGGTACCCACCACATCGCGGGTGGGTAATGGGATATTCCTATACAAAACCTTCGGGCACTCGACAGAAAAATGACTTTACTCTCCACACAAAAACTTTTATTGGACTTTTAAGCAGATAAAATCATTGTGCGGTGGTCATATAAATGGAAGCTGAAGATGACAGATTTTCTCCAACGTTGATGTTTAAAATAAATAATTTTTAAGATTTTATAATATATATATATATATATATATATGATAACACGATGTATGTGTGAAGAGTAAAGTTTCACGCCTAAGTAATTAGTCCATGGGACAAAAAAGTTTTATGTTTCATAGTGTAGGGGTGGAAAAAAGTACTTGAATTTTTAAGAAGAAAAAAAATAAGTCAGCCTTCTTGAAAACTGGGCTAATGTTTTGTTGGGCTTGTCCATCAACCCAGCAAAGAGGGGTGAAACTCCCAATGATAAAATCATTAGCATGAAAACGGACTGACGCTAATAGCCAGCAGTGAGCTAATTTATGGTTTGAACAGAAGGTTTTTTGACATTATCGTATTTGAAGAGATAAAAAAAACAATCTCAAGATTTTGTTTTTAACGAGAATAAGAAGTGAAAATTATATTAATTATTTCAATACTAGCAAGATCGATAATTGGCATTACATGTACATGATTTTACAAAGTACAATAAATAAATTAAAATATCCATTACATTTAAAATATAAATATTAACAAAGTATAATATATAAATTAAATACTTACATGCAAATATTTAATTATAATCCAAGAATACATTTAGCTATACACTCGTTTTGTTACTATAATTAAAATCAACAGCCTAAAATTAAGAAAACAACAGCTGCCACATGTAAAATCACAGTTAGAAGAAAGATATAAGAAAAAAATTATCTTATAGATGTTGAGAAATCGTGCTATTTAATATTTTTATAAAATAAATGAGTAATCTAATTAGTTGTATTTATTTTATTATATACATAATAAATCCCATAAATGGACGATGGTTTTTTAATAAATGTCTACGTCTATATTTAGTGCAATAACTTGTTACACACTTCCTATTTGTAAATCAATAACATAATATTGGAATATTTTAAAATTGCAAAACTAAAAAAAAGTCAAAAGAATAATGAATAAAATGTATGCAAAAAAATATCTTTATCTCATAAAAATTGAGAATCTAATATAATAAAATTATATATAAATTATATACCAGTAATATATTCTTTTTATTTTAAACGTAATAAAAATCTATTCAGAATATACTTGTCCGCTTGATCAAATTTCATTTTTATTTTTTTACTTTCAAACGCACATTTTACCATTTATGATGGACAATATAACTAAATGAATGCGAAGTACTGCGTGGCCCGAGTAAAATCAGTGTATCATCGACTTAACAATTGAAACGATTAACTTACGTACCTACTCATAAAATATAATTATATTAATGATGGAATTTCAAAAACTATAATTTTCAATCACATGTAGAATAAGTTATAAAAATAAAATTAATGAATAATTTTCAAACAGATAAATAAATAAAAGTAAATATTCATTGATTGTTAAGACGGCATACATATCAAAAAAAAAATAATAGGTACATATAGTATACTATAAAGTATACAAAAATATATACACCGGAATAGGTATAAAGAAAACTTAACGGTAACATTCCAGTTGATAAAAAAAAAAGTTTGATTTCCAAATTTTCCAATACTAAATGGAAGTTAGTATAATTAAAAATAATAGAATAACCTTGTAATTATTATAAATCATAGTAAAATCAAAAAAATTGTAACAACTAATGTAACAAAAAAAATAAAAGTTATTTTTAATAGCCTATAGGTAACATAAAATTACAGAACGAATAGAAAAATAATCAAAACATAATTCTAAAAATTCTTGAATAGATATCAGGTCAAGTGGTTCATCGCTATTCTACAAACATAAAATGATTTAAAAATTCAGCCCTAATTAATTATTTTCGCAATTAAAACGATATATAATATTAGAGCAACACAAACTATCAACATAATTAATTTTTAATATTTTTACATCATCTATAATTGAGTTACAAACATCATAGTGCAATTATTAATTGTTCGTCCTAATGAAATATATATGTTAACACAGAATACTAATTTTTCATAAAATTATATTTATTTAAGTACTACGAATTAATGTAATATAATAATAGTATCATTTTAATAATTTTTATAAAGATAATTAATATAAAAAAAAAATACTAATGTTCTATAGTTATATAACTAATAAATTAAATTAATATTATTGAAATTACTTTAGTAATAATAATAAATTATTATAAAACTAAGAAAACAGACAAAAAATGAAGTATTAAAAATTATATATTTCTAGTAAACATATAAGAAAATAAAGATGAATCAGAACGGAAGAAAGATGATAGGAAACTAAGATAATATAAAGTGCATTCAAAGATAATGTTTGAAGAGGTATTCACTTTGAACTATAATAAATACATTAAAGCAAATGGTTGAAGTATAGATCAAATATAATTTAATAATTTCTAAAAATTCTTTAACTGAAAAAAAAATAATTAAAAATAATGAATCATCATATTTTTAAAAATGTAAGAACCTGTACCTATCTATAAATACAATCACGCTAAACAGAAATAATTATAATGAATAAATTACTGTATTAAAATATTTGTTCAATTGATAAAATTTAGTTAAAAATATTTATTTTCCTCATATGAAACATTAGTTTTGATTAGGTAAGATTTATAAATTATATCGTAGACTCGTTTAGTATACTTAATTCGTCTACATTCAAAAGAAAAAATAACAATAGTTATCTATTTTTTTTAAGTAATAATTATTGTTTTTAGAATGTAAGATAAGGTTATATTTTCCAATTTTAAAACTACATTTTTAAATACCAACATTAATGTGATCACTCTGTAGACACATTATAAACTTCCGGATTTAAAGGGTTCAGCGGTTAAACCCACGTCACATTCATTGGTATATCCTGTATATAATTCCAGCTTTAAAGGTACGGTCATTAGGAGTCTAAATTTACAGCGGACAACCAGCCAAGGTTGTTAATAAATCGTATGCAGAGTAGTATAGTAGAAGAAAGGGATAAACGTGCCTCAGACCTGTAATGATGGACTTATGTAGAGGATGGATACCCTAGCAGCCTTACTAACACCCAAAAATGAAAAACAAATAAAAAATAAGTTAAATCTAAAATAGTATAGTTGATATTCAACCATTTTCTCATTTCTTATACCTAACGTACAAATATCAATAGTCTAGATACTGTGTTTTCAAAATTAAGAAAATATATATAATTATAAAATAAACATAAGCTGATAATGCCAACAATGACAATTAAAAATGTAATAAACAATAAATTTAACTGCTCATTATAATCTAGCATGCTTAAATAATCACTTTTACGGCATTTAGTCATATTAATCTTGATAATATTATATAATCTAACATAAATGACAATAATATTTTAAATATTTCTACGTTTATTTCTAATATTTTGTAATTAATCCAATAATTGTTGCTATAATTATCTAAAATAGTATTTACTATATTTATACATTATTATTTAGAATTAAATATCTTTAAATTACTGTTAAGCTTTCGACAACACGGTTTTCATAAAATGATAACGAATTTATTATTGTAGAATACTTTCAGCATAGTTAGTTGAGCATCCCCAAATGGGATTTAATATTGGGCGAAATTGCAACTCACATAATATAACCATATAGGTATAGTATCTATAATTTCAAACCTCATTTCATATGCATTAATTTGACCTCAATTTTCCGACCATGGATGCAACGTCAAACCGAATCAATATCGAAAAAAATCTGTTACACGCGGACGAAACATGCACTTAATAAATATATTTTTCCCGTTCGTCAAATTACTCGAAACACATGTAACAGTTAATAGACGTTATACATTTTGAACGACCGTTTTCTAATACTTCAGACTTAAACACTGAGAGAGAATAGAGGCGTATTAGCGAAGGGTATTTGCGAATTTAAACCCATCAAATATTAACAGGTACCATTAGCGAACGTGGTGTCCGAAACGGTAAATAGCAGAAGGGGAAAGGATGGCACGCGATTAGGGATACACCTCCGCCCGCTACTACTGTAGATTTCGCAAAATTCTGCTTCACCTCGCTGGTTTGCATAAATAAGTGAATTTCCATTTTGCTCTTTAAATTTTACTCAACTAGTAGTAAAAAATAAGATTAAATAAAGAAAAAAAATAGACCAATCGAAACTAGAAAGATGTCATACAAAAAAAAATTAGTAATAATAATCACTAAATCGTATTAGATATACTTAGATTCCATAGTAAAACCATTCGAGTGTTGTAGGTATTAATATAATTTTTCCCTCCATGTGTTATGTGTACGTCTGTAATTAAATGCTAATGATAACGAGACTCGGATATAATATCGAGCGAATAACTTATACAAGCGTAGGGAGAGTTCAGAACTTCTCGTATATACTAAACTTCACATCCGGTGGGAATTTCACGATAAGTCCCGCACAGGACGAGAGTCTGTTATTACGTGTAGTGGCTTTTTGAATCACAAGGACCGTTTCTCAGCTTCACTAACACTCGTAAAGTGAATAAGGATATATTTTTTTTTCTTTTTAAAAACTGAAAACAATAAGAGTAAATAAAAAAAAACCTCCACTTATAAGAGTATTTCCGCACACGTCTAAAGGAACAAGTCGCACACGACTGACATACAAAAGGTTTCGAATACTATTCTAACTCAAAAATGGTTAAAGAGTTTTTATTTTTTATCAACACCGGAACTAGAAACCAAGTCGGAAATTAATCTGGCACCCTAGTATCGAATAGAGGTTAAGGTTTCTCCTATACCTACAATATAACACGTGTTACACATACGCGATATATTGTTTGTCCATAGTCTTTTTTTATGGTTTTTTCTTCCTACTCCATTTATTTATTATCTTTTCAATTTCCTACGTTCCGGACAAAATGTTTTGTTTTCATAACGAAAAAAATATAACTGTATGTACACATAAAAATGCAGGTCAAATATCCCGGGTGTGAAAACCACGTGAAAAATCATGAACGACCGTCGACAACCAATCTATCAAAAATACACGAGATATATTCAGATTGAATTCACTGACGCAAACCAATGATCTATTGGTTTTAAGAACAAAAAAAAAAAAAAAAGAATAAATGTAATAATCCCAAAATTACAAATAATAGAATCTTAAAAATATTCAAACACAAACTATACGGGTATATATTATATATAATCATAAAAATGTCAAAACGAATAATTTTTTATAATTTAGAATTTTAGAATTAGCAATATATTAAGAAAAAATTATCTTTTTTTATTAAATATAACAGAGCATAAATATTATTTTTAACTTTTATAGACCAAATTGAAAAACTAAACATTTGCGAATAAAAAATACTTCACAACAACCACAATGGTAGCCAACAGCTAGACTTGTCATTTTAAAATAACTTGTTTTTAAAATAAATATTGCTATTTATACAGTATATGTAATAGTGGCCAGGGATTATGGGATTTCGTTATCCTCGTATAAAAGGCACGCGGAAGTATTCCAGAGGAAAACGCCGATTCGGCGGTGCGTTCGGTCGAGGCGATACCGGAACATGAATTATGTACGTTAAGAGCCCGGGGGAAAGAGTGGGCAAAAAAAACCAACCACCGCCACAGAGCATATAATAAAAGGGACGTTTACCCTAGGCTATTCCTACACTCCGTGTCCACCACATTACGGTGTGTTGGTGAAAAGCCAAAAATTTCTCGTTGTTTTTTCTCCGGTCCAGTCCGTTTATTGTATATCTCGGACGGTCCATAAATTATTTTCCACCCCTCCCGAAGAAATTGATAAGCTCCTTTTTTACCCCTTCCAGTCCCGCCAAGTCTCGAATGTGAAATTAGAGGGTTTTAAGGCGAAATTGGCAATCCCTCGTACGTTAGAAGACCATGTCAGTAACAATAGTCTCCTGAATACCAATCTAAAAATAAATAAATAAAGCCATAAAAATGACCAAACAGTAACAGTATATTAGTATATACTGCAACGTATCATTTTATTTCATTTTATTTTTATGTTTCATCTTTAAATAATCACGTAAAACCACTTTTTAAATAATAAAACTTAAATTTAAATAATATTTTTAATATAAATGTAATTACTAGTAATAATCACATGTACATTGCCAACTGATATTATAAATTATTCATGAGCAAGTAATGATAAAATTCACAAGATGTATTAAAAAACTTTTTATACATATCTTATTGCAAATAGTTACATTTATATTTTCTGATTTTCATAAGCTCATCTACTTAGTTATTACCAAGTATTATAATCTGTGTATGTTATTTACATTTATCTTAAAATATTTTAGCTGATTTCCGTTTTAAATTTAAATAGATAATGCATTAACTCGATTTAAAAATAAATCAGGGATAATAAAAATATTTTTTAATTGAATTAAATATTTTTGTGTAAATTAATATTATTATATTTATGAGAACATAAAAGAATAACTATTTAATAGGTACTTTTGACGATTTAAGTATAAAAAAAATAGTCTTATTTTATGAAAAAAAAAATGATGATTCAGTACGAGTATTCAAAAATATTAGCATACAGCAGATTTGAATAACTATTACCCCATTAGATAACATAACAATATAAATTAATATTAATATTCTATTATAATTCTCTTGTTAAATTAAAAACATCAATTTACGATAATGTAACTCGCGGAACATAGTAAACCGAGATATAGAGACCATTTTGTAGCTCAAGTAACTTAAATCTTTTCTAGAGTCATAAAAACTTAACTTTATTGATAGTACTATTTGCTACCAAAAGGATTTTCCCTCCAGATGAACTACACAATTGAATTTGTTTTTTCCAATGGTCTCATATTTTTTTTTCAGATGACTTTAAATTAAAAAGTCTTTAACAATCCGGAAATATTTTATTTATCCGGATGTTAAAAAAAAATATTGACTTTTATTAGCTCTCATTCGAAATAATAGCAGTGTTTCGTTTTTTAGCTATAATCTGCTTTATAGGATCAGCATTATACTTAAATACAATTTATATTTTAAACCTTATGCTCATAAGTTGGAACAATTTAAACAATTCATGTAAACAATAAGTTCTAGAATTTCTCATCTAAGTTCTCTCAAAAGTGAAATACAAAAAAAAAGGTGTGCATTATTTTAAAAAATGTTAAAAAATCAATCGTATTTTAATAGGTATTAATTTTTGAGTTTAACTTCTTCTAAAATAATTTTAAAAAAATATAGATACATATGTACAATGTACATATTATATACGTTTATACGTTAGATAAACTATTACCTAATGGGGGAGTAAAATAAGGGTAAACCTGTCAGTCTAATCCGATGGTTTTATTAAGACGGGAAAAGTAAATGGTCGTGGTGAGATGTAGAAGTGAGTATAGAGTAAAAGTCAGAGATTATTTTAAATTATAAACTACAACGCTCCATTACTTCGCAATAATAACACTTTGCTTATCAACCTGGCCACTATTTAAAGAGAGCAGCGAGTCCAAAGGCTCATTCAAAATCCCAGTATACTATTATTTAATACTAAAAAGGTATAAAAATAAATTTAGCGCATGATAGTTATTTTTATTACTGTTGAAATCGAATTTTTTTATTATACGTTAAAGAAAATTAAAGAGTAGAATTGTCATTATATTAATCCCAGATTAATGCTGATACATACAAATAATTTTAATAAATCTGAAATGTATGATTGTTATTGAACATTTTTATATTATGCTTAATATTTTATAACTACAAAATCAAAACGAAGAGTTTAACATACACGCGATTGCACCAACTAAACGTACAAGACAATTATCACAAATCCCATAAAAACCTACACAAAACGCAATTCCTTTAAAATAAATTTTTATTAAACGAGTTAAGTATCTACTATCTAATATCAATCGATGTTCCATTTTTCCATTTAAAAATAAAATCATAAAAGATGTTGTACATAATTATTATAATACAATAGCCTAAGAAAAAATCAAAATTAAATTAAAATGAATGAAAAATATAAATATGAAAATTTCATAAAGATATAATGTTTGAAACTTTTTACAACATTTAAGAAAATGTTAAGTTGATACAACATTTAAAATAAATGATTCACAAGATTTAAAAACAAAAACTTAAAATCATACTTCTATTTTATACTTTAACTATTAATAAGTAAGTTGTATAAAATAATTTTTATCTAAACTTGTTAAAACAAATAATTTTAATACAAGCTGAAATGGAATTTTAGTACTATTGTTTTTGTACTTGTGTTTGTATTATACAATAATCATAAACATTTCTAACAGAAATGGTTATCTAACCTTATAATGTGACAATAATTTCTTGAAAATAAATAAGTAAAAGCGTTACCAGAATTAAAATAAAGTAAAAATTAATGGTATACTCATCATTTATAATTTTACAAACATGACAATAATTAAACAAAAGTACCTAATACACAAACATCGCAAACATTTAAGCATAATCGTTTCAAAAATAACTAAAACACATAAATAATATAAATACTAGTAAAGATATACTAACAAGGGATACAATATGGGTAAATAAAATACCAATTATAAGAAAATTTAAACTAAAAATATCTTATACTTTTTAATACAGAAAATAAATCCTTAAATTTCTGCAATGTAAATTTAATGTACGACTAAATAATGACGTCATTGTGAATGAAAGGCAAACAAAAGAAAAAACTACACTCGTAAACGTGGTTGCTTAATTTCAACGATATATTTTAATTTAATTATCTTCGAGATATTTTATTTGAATAGATCAATTCTATTCCAATCCAAATCTAGAAAACTGCAGACTAGTAAAAATTAAAAAATAGTAATAATGAGGCAAGAAATTTAAACTCTCTTAACCTAAACAATTAATCATAATGGACATAATAAAAATGTAATAAAATATGTTAAAAATAGTACTTAATTTAATTATTTTATTTTATTTTATTTTGATATAGACCTAAACCCAAAACAAAAGTGACATTTAATAGTAATATACAATAAATTGAATGAATGAATAAAAAATATAATAAACTTAACAGTTTACCAGTGAAATTAACAATGGATAGTGTCTGAAATAATATTACTAAAGATCCAGTTGAATAATATTTTAAAAATAATTGAAGGTGGGGTCTTCATTAGGAATACGATCTACGATCTACGATCTGAAAGACTAGATAAACTTAAAGCAATACGAACAGGTTCGTAATCATGAGGAGGACAGGGTATTTTTAGTGAAAAAGCAGCAAATGATAGAAATTTCCCTTGGACCCTTTCTATCATTAAAGAGTCGATAGATAAATGAGGGTCCCAAATAACCGATCCATACTCTAAAATAGATCTGACTAAGGAGCAGAAGAGAATCTTTAATGACTGGTGCAATTTGAATTCAGAGGAGATGCGTTTAATAAATCCCAATATTTTCAGAGATTTACAGCAGCTTCTTATATGTGAAGCCTATTGATCTATTATCTATCTATTTATTTATTTTCTAATTTAAAATCAAAATAATTTAAAGACTAGATAATAAGTAAAACATCTTGAAAACGGTAAATTTGTATTTTTTTTTTTTTTTTTGATCAACTACCAACGTTCCTATTAGTTATTGCATGATAGAAACTATACATATATATACAATAAAAATAAAGAGACTCGCTTTAAAATTGTCTTTTGTCGATGGCAGTGAAAAAAGCTGAACACAAACAAAAAAAATTCAACATATACTGCAACTAAGGAAGAAATGAAATTGTATAACATATAAATCATAAAGCAACCCAAAGTTAATTTTATTACTTACTTCAGTTTGAGCTATAACACAAATCATACAAAAATTTTAAAATCATAGACATGACTAACCTTTTTGATTTTTATGATTGTATATAACATCTCTTTCATTCATCTGTCTAAAGTCAAACTCCCTAGCTTAATACATGATTCACATAATATACATCTAGCTTAAACATCAGGGGTGTATATCCATTTATAATTTAAAATCTAATGATCTATACTCTATAAAACTGTCCAGTGTATGATCACATAGTTTATACAAACTAGAATCTCACTAAGTATTGAATGACAAATTATCGAAGTACAATTATTTAATAAAAAAAAAAAATAAACGTATTATAGAAACAATTATATTGCAAATATACATAGCAAATCGATTACTGCTACAGTTAATTACACAATAAATAATAATCGATAGATTAAATATCGAATAAAAATAAAAAGTTTGTCAAGATAAAAGTTTATAGTTTATAACACTTGAATAATAATTATATTAATACATTATTATGTACACCTACTAAATAATATTTAAATAACTTCATTTAATAGTCTAGTAAAAATTTGATGGAAAATTAAATTGTTTCAAATAAAAAAAAAAAATTGAATTTTAAAATAATAAGTTTTGATTCTATAAGTGAACTTTTGTTAAATATCAATTTAAATCTATAATCATAATATTTCTTATATCAACTTCTGAAGCTTAAATTAATAATAATCAGAATGTTTCTAAGATTTTCCTTTAACATTAAAGAATAAATAAAAATTAAATGTCATGTAATTTTTACTTTTATATTAATAAAACTTGAAATTAATTTTTTATAGATGATTAGCATTTTAATGCAACATATAATTAATAAGTTGTAAAAATAAACATTTAATTAATATTTCATTAATTTATACGTAATAAATAACATAATTTGAATGTTAACTAAAAAAGTTAAAAAAGTGTATATATAAAAATCTTTTACAAGTAATATGCTTAAATTATTCTCCCCACACAAATAATTGACATTCAAACGTATAATTCAAATATGCATTGCAATTTGATTAACTTCTACATAAAATTAAATATAGATACTGATATTGTTTGTTTTTTTTTAGTTGAATAAATTCCAAATGTAATAATTAATTCCTAAAACTATTGAGTTCAGTGAGGGAAAATACTTTTAATAACTCCTCGCTACATTTACTACACTCTGAAAAGTATACATGGAAAACAAAAATGTGGTGATTACTTATAATATTGAAAAACAATGATTGACTCGAATTATTGTTCTTGAAAATGTATACATTAAGAAATAAAAAAAAAGTAGTATAGGGTCACAAGACCGACCGGTTTTAATTACGTCTTTATTGTTTCCAGGGGGTCAGTAACATGCGGTCATTCATTAAAAAGTTATTACCCTGGGCCCGAGGATATTTTGAAAACTTTAGAACACCCCTCGGAGAAAGCAACGAAACAAGCGACGTTTTTAGAATTTTGCGGCAATCCCCACATAGACTGAGAAAAGAGTAGAAAATTATTACGACTAGCAACGGACTCGGAGAATTAAATTTTATGCTAACACCTCCCGCTGCAGCTGTACTTGTTGTGAACAAGTGCACCTGATTGGACGCGAATTAAAAATAATTACGGCAATTTCCCTTTCACAATTAAAAATTAAACAAACTACGCCTTGATAATGAAAAGAAGAGAACCGTACCTATGTATACGTGTATACCTATTATACGTACATGCTCACGTCTATAACATAATATTACACATAATCACTGTTTGTTTTAAAAGATAAAACTGTTAATATTGTTTCTGTTATCGTCATCCTAATAACCTGGTAACGGAAACTGAGGTGTGGAAGGGATGTCAATGTATATAATAAATAACCATATAAGTACGTACCGGAAGCGAACGCGCAGACTGCTGAACAGGCCAACACTATGGTGACCAGTGCTTGCCAAGAGCTGCTCGAGCACATCGTCAGCCTGTAAAATACAACAGTTAAGACATATTGTGTCTGATGGTCACATTCGGACCCACGATTGTTGATAGGGAGAGCAAACCATACAAATGACAAAAATCGTTTCACGATCGATTCGAAACGCGATTGTATATTAAGATGTCATACTTAAACCTAAACCCATAAAGCGCTACTGGTAGAAGGGTATAGTGGTAAGTGGGAGGGGGATTTGTTAAAGTTAGGCTAGGTTAGGTTGGAAATGATCGATATTATCATTTCGGATTATCCGATTTCTGTCGGTTCGGTTAGTCCTAATAACAACGCATACCGCAGCATACACATCCCGCGCGCAAAATAAAAACGATAACAATACACAAAATATATTATGATTAAGTAGTAATGATTATTTCAGTGTTGCGCGCAATGTTTATAACGATAAAACGGCAGAATAAAACTTGACTCGCGTCACAATTTTGATGACGGCTGTAAAATCAAATCGGCATCACTGTCTATACACACGAAAACGGTGAATAAAAAATTAATAACAATAAATTGATACTGTAAAAATTATATTATGGTATTGATAACGACGCGATCGGTCGGTTGTTCGGACGGACGACAGACGCAGTCGTGTCGTACGGGCGCCGGTGATACGTGTACACTGACTGAACGCGACGGGGGCGGCGCAAGCCCCGCGAGCTTGGAACGCGCGCGCGGCCCAATCCCTCCCCTCCGCGCGTACTCGCCCATCATCGCCGCCGACGCCACAGCCAATTGGCAAAAACCGCCGCCGCCGTCGCCACAGGTATCGCCGGACTCGCCGCGCGCGTGCGACGATGGATAAACGCGCGCGGCATTCGAACTGCACGAACGGTCGGGACGAACACGCTCCGACGCCGCCGATACCGATGATGAAGATCGCTTGAATGCCGCCGCCGTCACCGACAACGAGTCCTCGCCATCGATGCGCCATTCAAGGTAAGCACAACAATATTAATACAATAATCGAGTGTATCAATACAGTATGAGAGGATATTATAAAATCCGTATATTATACAGGATGATTTGTCAAACATTATTTAAATTTTTCATTTTTGGAATTGCCCACCATATTTTCTAGTATTTGGAGTTTATATTGAAATAGAGAATAATTATAGCATCTATAGGTATCTCATCTAGCGCGTGATATAATAACTCTTTTTTGAATTAGAACTTCTCTTTTTAACTGTAAACACTACTCGTATGTAAAGAAAATAAGATTTTAGAAAACCGATTCAAACAAATGGTTTAAGAACAATTAAATTATAATATGTAGGTACCAATGTCCGAGAAATTTTTTAATATTTTTTAAGCAATAAATAATAAAGTACTTAACTAAGTACACATATACCAAACATACTGTGTTAAACGCCATGATCTCCCAAAGTGCAATTATAGTATAAGTACATTTACGTTAGTAATTATTATTTAAATTAATAGTTATTATTCAGGCATTCTTTAATCATTAGAAACTCATTTGTATTAAGTACAATGAAGATCGATTTCAACAACTTCAATAATTGCCAAGTTATGTATTTTATGTATTTATGGCTATTAATAAATTATATTTTCTTCTACCTATATTAAAAATAATAATAATAAAAAATACTCGTATACCTATAATTAATTTGTATTGTTAAAAAATGTAACCCCGGCGAATGTAGTAAGACGACGATATCTGACGAGGTTAGGTTAAGTTCGAGAAAACTATAATACCTACCAACTGTATATTATTATAATTTAAAATCACAATTTTATTTTTTTGCAAAGGATGCGTTATTTTGGAAAATAAAATAACTGCAGGTATAAAAAATGTAAAATTAAAAAAGTAGTGGGTTTGTATTTCAGCCTCGTATATTCACCTCCTATCAACCACTGTGCATTAATTTATACAAGATTTTTAGAGTTTCATTTAAGCGACTATAGTATGACGGCATATTATACTGTCAACGAATGCACAAGATTTAAATAAATATTTTACAAGACAGTGTCATTCATTCACTAATACGAGTGTTTATTTTAATATTCAAATTCATTAAATTAGTGGGATAAATAATACGTACGGGTAATATCGTAATAAGAACACGGTTTTTTTTTCATAAATTATAATAAACACGTCAACATTTTTCCTCGCGATAATAAATCAGAATATAAAATTGTTCTAAATAAATTGGATATATGATATCTTAATAATAAATACACGCTAAGATAACGAAAGAAATCCTATCACGGAGACCCTATAAACCTAATCTATAAGGGTAGATATTTCACAAATATTGAGAATCCGCCCGAGGTAGTTTTAAGCGATAGGTAGTTTTTTGTATTAAATTTTCAAGGACAAATATTAAAAATATATAAAATTACATGAATAAATGTATAATATAAAAATATTTTATTTCTAAGTATACAATAATATGGTGCATTTTTTATCTCTAATTAATCATCATGATATTTTAATCAGCGCGAAAATACAAGGTATAATAATAAAAGTAATAGTAGACATATTATTAGATAAAATTGCACATGCATATAAATTATGTTTGTTATAATTGTACTGTAATTTAGAGACTTAAAAATAATAAAAAAAAAATTTGTTGTCCAGTATATCAATACTTGATCATTATTATACTTTAGAAAATATCAAGTATTAAGAACTATTGTGAAACTGTTCAGAAATTAAAACACGTTGATTAATGAAAGATGTATTATATAAAATCATTTCTTCCCCATAGATTATTTATTTCATCAATAAATTTATTTTTTTATTTTAACTTAAAAACTTAATCAACAACATAATAACTTTCAAAACATTGTACCTGCACAGTCATTTAATTGTTATGCTCGATAAAATATATGCTATCTGTTGGGTTAAATAATACGACGTAATCATTTTAACGTTTATAAATAATTGGATTATTGCAATTCCATATAAACTCACGCAAGCTTTATAAAGAACTTTATCTACATAATTTTAAAATTATTATTATTATTATTTTTTTTTTTTTTTAATAAAGAAAAATTAAAATTTTTATTCTGTCAGGTAGGTATTATACTTTATAAAAATAAAATGACTGCAAATTCAACAAAAAAAAAGTTAGTAGTATTATTATTTTTTAATTATCTAAATTTAATTTCGTTACGAAATTGTATTCTAAATTTAATAATAACCTTGTTATTTTGTTAGTTTAGTCCAAATTTAGAGCATATTAACGGTAAACCATTTCGTTTAGGTCATTCTTAGGCATAGCCATGGTTTAGGTATTTTATTTTGATATCATATATTATTTAATCCAGTATAACTATCAATTTTCACATATTGCAGATGATTCCTGCTCTACCATAGTTTAAATTTAAAATAAATAATTATACCATAATTCTATGCAATAAGTTTTAATTCGTACTTTATTGAATTTAGAATGTTATTAATTTACAATGGTTTGCATTTCATTCAAAAATATTTAATTCATTTAAAGACTTTTAATTAATAATAGTAATTTAAAGTACCTATATCAGTTCATAAAATGCTTATATTATTCTTATTTGTAAATAATAAATCAATAACATATAAATTCATAACCAACAAATAAACAAAACTAAATTCCATAAAACTATAGTTTATGCTGCATAATAAAATCCGAACATTTCTCATCATAAATTATGGGAGGATATAAAATAAATAAGAACTACGAATATTATTTTCATAAATGTACGTTAATAATAATTGTAATACTAAGTAATATTTCATGATTTTAATTTAAACTAAGTCTTATAGATATCTTTTGAAAATTTATTTGGTTGTCATTAATAACATTACAGGTAAAGCACATAAAGCGAACATTGATATGTTCGTAAATATTACTATATTCAGGGATACATTAAAAATATGAATGATAATTATGTATAGAAAAAATAAAATCTTATTGAGTTTTTTGTAATAATAAGGAAGTATTTTAAAATCTTAATATCTATTTTATAATAATAATATTATAAAACTTTATAAATATAACTATCAACTACAAAATAATTTTAAATACAAAATAAAAAAAGCATATATATATTTAATAAGCAGTTATTCAAATTGATTAAATATTGGTGTTTTTAAGTATAACATAAACTTAAAAATATTATAATATTTATAACTTGCAAATAATCACAAATTGGTAGAGAAATTATAAATTTAACTCCATGATACCCAGATTGCCAAACTCCCTATTTTTATACACTATTTTTTTTTTTTTGTTTTGTCTAATTTTACCACAAGTCCTGACCATCAATCGTAAAATACCGTTTAATAATACATTAACATAATTTTCAAAACGTTAAGTATTGTAAACACATAACTAATTCTTTTTGTAATATAATAACTACACATATTTAGTTTAAATTTAAATAATTTAAATTTATACTCTAGTATGAAAATAATAAATGCTATAAATGTTTTATGACTGTTATGAAACATATATTGTTTTTTATAGGTGCTGAACAATATAAATAATAAAATATCTTTAATTCATTATATAACAAATGTAATACAAAATAGTATTAAAATTAAAGCTATTATAAATAAAACACTCAACTACTAGTAATATCATTATATTAGATCGATAAGGTACCTAATGTTATTTATCTGGACTCGGTTTTTAACTGTACTTAATAGCTTCACAATATGTTTTTTTATGTAAAAATAATTAATGATTATTGATACATTTTGTACAGTTTTATAATATCAAACTGAAATAAAACGTTTTGAAAAATATTTTTCCCAACAAGAACCGTCTTATACAACATTATTAAATACAAATAAACTAGATTTATAACAATTATAAACTTTTTAAAGTATTAATTATAAATATACACGTACTATTATTTAAATGATAACACTTCTTAAATATTATATAAGCACAGTCAATAGATGACTTATCTATTAAAGTTAAATCCCCGTGCCATAAAAATGTCTTAAATATTTATTATAGAAATATTTATTTATAAATTACTATATTAAAAAAATATTATTCAAATTATTTACATAATATTTTCCAATACATAAAATAAAATAAAATTATAGACCTGAAAATTAATATGTTAAAAAACAATCACAAATGATGATCATTCTATTCGTTCCAAAAAAAATATAAATATATAATGTGTATTGTAGGTATATATAACATATTAATTTATAAAAACTGAATACTTTATTTGTTAAGGGGGCAAAGTTTTATACATTCAACTACGAATATGAATACGTAGGTATGATTTATATCAATTCTGAAAATACGCTTGAATATAAAAACTATTTGGTGACCGTACTATATAAGTTACATCATAGACTAGGCCTTAAAAGTTTTCCCATATAAAATTCATTTTATGCAAAAAATAAAAAATAAATGTTGTTGGTGAAAATGGGATCACTATTAGGAAAAGTTTGTGTAGAAAAAGGGCGATTACCATTATGGCCAGAAAAAACTTTTGCTGCAGCTTACGCACTTCGAATATATACCAATAACGATAAACATACTTTCTAAACGGCAGGAAATATTACCAAACTCAAATAAATATATAATATTATAATTGTATACAATGCATTTTTTTAATTTATATTTACAGTGAACATCAAATTCAATAAAAAAAGTATCAACCTTTACATTTTGTATACCAAATATTACCACAATTATATTTATCATTGAATCAAATGAATATAATTAATATTTAGTATGGATAAAAAAATGTTATATTCGTATAATAGACATTTAAACAATCAGTAGTACCAATCTTAAGTATTGAGAAAACTTACAAAAATTGTATTCGATAATCAATCAATTATTTATTTATATCAATAGGTAATCACCTATTGAAACTGGAAATTCAAATTATTTACTGTATAATTTAATATAATTTCCTATTAACTTGTCAACTAAACTCGATCTATATTAACTAAAAGTTGAGTTAATTAATGCTGTATTTCATTTATTTGTATTAACATCGTTTATTGCTAAATTCGTGAACTTAAAATAATAATTATACTGTTCTACACTATTTTTTTAATCATTTTTGGAAGAATGCACAACGAATATAATTAATAATAAGTACTAATATGGTCAGAAATCGTCGATTTTAAAAAACTGATAGACTTAAAACCCGTTAATGAATGTTTTATTTAAATTAAAGTTCTTAGGATGGCGGAGTCTTAACACGAAATGAATATTCATCCTGGTCGATTCGTCTTGGCACGCCCGTAAACTTTCTTCCCGAGAGAAAATAATAATTCCGAATGGATTTTAAAACGGGCGTCCGTATATTATTCGCTGGAATACAAATATCACAAAACTTTTACTTCCCACTAACCCATCCACTCTACAGTCTTATTAGCACCGCTCTCAACAGTCTGATGAGTTTTTTTTTACGAACTTTGCCGCATAGGTTTTAACCCATAAATACCAATAAGTCATATTTTCAGTGGGAAAATATAATATGCAAAAAATAATAGTAATAATAAATACCAAACACCATAAAAAGTAGTGTCAACATTTAAAAGCTCCATACTTTGTAAACTTAAAAAGTATACTACAGGAAGATTACATTGATTTTCAAAAATATTGTTTACTTTACAATATTCATATACTTCAAGTAAACGTTAATTATAAAAGGTGACATTAAATGAAATATTAAAGTACATTAACAAAGAAATAATCTTATAGTTAAACAAAAATTATCAAAAACCAACAGTATCATAAAATTTAAAGTTTTTTATAACAAAAAAAAAATAATCCAGATAGGTACATTAACAACATTATACCTATTATGAAATAAATATAATAAAATTAAAATCGCTATTGGTCCATTCATAATATTTTTAAAGTAGTATAATAAGTATAAAGTAAACTTTTCATGAATAATTAACTGAAATATACACACAAGTTATTTATTTTCTAAACAAAAATTTAAGTGCTACTTAACATGTCATTTAGTATTAAAATCAATGTGTATTCAAGCATAATTAAGCAGGATAACGAACTATTTTTTGAACTTTTTTGTATACCTACCTTGTTGTTATAAATGAATCAAATACAAAAAAATAATTTTAAATCTATACTCTGGAACAAAAACAAAACGTTTTGCTTAACGCTTCAGCATGATATAATATACTAATGAAGGAATGTACTTGCTCCGGAAATCGTCACTTAAGTAACAATATCAAATACAATATTTTACTCTGTTCGTTCAATAATGCTCAACATATACGTGTTAAAATTGTTAAAATTGAAGTAAATAATTTAAATTCTATTACGGTCAAAAATTATAGCATTAAATAATTAACATAGTGAAAATAAATTATTTTAAAATAATTCATGATATAGTTAACAAAAAATAAGCAAAGGAGTCTGTAATACTCTTGCATACATTAGATGTTGAGTGGGTCACTATTAAAAATGTGTTAAATTTGAATTCAATGATAGATCGTTGTACATGAAAAACGATTCTGAGCGAAAACAGTCTTTATCACCATAAATGCTAAGTTTTTCGATATAACTATTAGACTCATTTAATTTACTTTTAGTATTGCAAGGTTAGGTAGTACATTTATAATACTATTAGTATTTAATTATTAAAATAAAATATATTCATACCATATTATATTAATTTATATAACATAAAATGTAATAACATCTTTCTTTAAGTAGCGTAAAACAGTAAAAACAGATTAATAGAAGGTATCTATAAATAAATAATATTTAATAATAAATCAAAAATATCATTAGGTATAATAATATAAAACATAAGTTTAATAAAGTTTTAAAATTATAACCAAATAATTAACATATCGTTATTTATCGTTTAAAAAAGTAAATTCTTCTAAATTGGAACTTAAAATTTCTATAAAAAATAATCGTTGATATCCATTTTTTTAGATTTTATTGTTTCAATATAAACTACTTATGAGAAATCTCTTATTAAATTTTTAAAACTTAGAAAAGAAAAGTTTTAATGAATTTATAAATACAAAATAGTTTGTACCTAATTTTTGCGATTTTGACGAACGGCAAAATTCTAACTACAAAATAATGCACATAAAAAAAAAATTGTTATTGTGTATTTTTAATTATTTTATACAGATATAATTGTATTATATTTTAAAATGTTACATTTTCAATCAAAATTTATAAAATAACTAAACAAATTGAAAATCTTTAAAATATTTCTAAAAAAAATTAGAATTGAGAGAACTATCAAACCCGACAATATCTTAGAATTTTTCTGACAGCATACACAAAAATAAAAAAATAGTTATACACGTAAAATTAGTTTAACAACTATAAGAATAGCAAAGGAAGTACTACATTTTATTTCCCCCTATAACCCATTAAATGATTCAAAGAAACACGATCTGAGATAAAAGATAAACATTAAGCATATACTATATATTGTTAGTGGATAAACTTACCACCTAAAACATAATCCCCATACCTTAACAATTGATCTAGATATGTAACCAGAAACGTTTTCGTATAATATTCAAATAAATATTTTTGTCATCGTTATCATATCATTGTTCTGAACACCAGAATACAATTTATTTATTTATAAACTATTATAATAATTGTATTTCAACTTATCTGTGTAATAACGTATTATAATATCTATCAATAAAATATTAACATTTGGAACCAAGAATCCAGGTTTTTGAACAAATAAATACCTAATTTTTATTAAATCCATAAACTTACTAAAAACTTCAACAACAAATTATAATGTAGAGATCAAGCAAAACAGGAAGAAATCATCACAAATATAATAAATTATATTAGAAGAATATAGAATATTTTGTAATTAACGAAATTTGATAAATTATAAGCGTTATAATACATATTATATCACCATTTAAAGTTTAATTTAAAAATTATTAGGTATAATCTTTCATCTAAGAGACAGGTTAATTCAAAGTAAAAAACAAATAACCGATGATATTATAATCTTTCATGAATCAAACATCATAATTTTCGATTGGCTACTTCTCTGTTTACTAATGATTTTCGGGTGTTTACTCAATGAATGAAGGTGGGGGGTAAAAGCAATTGATTGTCACGATTTTACTAATTATTGTTAGCCACAATCTGTCAAACGTTAGAAAATCGTGGTTTAATTATTAGTCTTCACAATAGAATAACATCGTAAATATCGTGTAAAAGTAAAACTATGAAAATCACAATAAATTCTCGATCCTTTAAATAATGAAATCCACTGATTTAACTCATTGACATAAATATAATATTATATTATTGAACACTATTAAAAAAAATATTATTCTATAAAATACATTATAAAGAATAGATACTTAGAATGTTTGGAAACTATTAATTAAAATTTAAAAACGTTTCCTAATCGCGATGTATAAAAAAATAAATATTTAAGAATTTAATAATCTAAGTTTTAACAACTAACAAAATAATATTTCATCTTTCTTTAACTTAACTGGATTTTTATACCTAAAAAATCATAGTATACATACGATTCAACTTATAAAATGTGTAAATAGCGGTAAATAGCGAAAAGTCCATTTTTATTTTAGACGGTCTTTTCAAAGTCGCAAATGTAACGTTCAAAAAGACTTTATTTAGATGTATATAGTATACACGAGAAGGTTTTTTACCACCAAATACCTCCCATGAGACTAAAAGCATTACAAGTAACATGCGTGATTTAAATCGGAGAGCCATAAGACGTTTAAAATAAAAGTGAAAATATAAACTGTAGTTCTTTCAAATATATATGTAAAAAGAAAAAATAGATTTTTCAGCATTCCCGATTAGTGATTACAAATTCAGTCATTTTTTAAATCAATAACAAATACTATTTTAATTTATAGCCAGATTTATAAACATTTTTTATCTACAAAATTATTAATTTAATGTATCTAAAATTTTACAGTTTAGAACATTATAATTAATATAGGTATGTTATACTTGAATTATTCTTATAAAATTAACTTAAAAGAAAGTCTTAAAATAAACATAGAATACACTTATTGGCAAGCAAAGTATGGTAATCAATATTGTACTAAATGCATTACCTATTTGTATTATTTAAAATTAAAAATATTATTTAAATGAAAAAAATAAAAAATATTTAAGTTTAAAACTTTTTTATATTATATTTAAAAAATGAATGAAGAATATACTAAAACGTACGTTATCTATTTAGCAATATCATAATATAAAATTAATAATATTTCGAAAGTTCAGATGTTTAAAATAAATCATAAAAATGTTTAAATGGATTTTAAAATAATAACAGGTCCCTGCTTAAAATATATAAAAAATACCTTAAAATGAAATTTTTTTTTTTTGAGACAGTAAAATATTACTATTAAGATGCATAGAATAACAAGTGAATACTAAAAATAAAATAAATATATTTCAATCATAAAAACGTTTTAGAAACAATATCCGCGTGACAAATAAACATAAATATTTTATACATATATTTAAATATGCAAGCTGTAAAAAATATCCAATCATAAAGTGCACATCATAAGTCTAAGGCTTTAAGGTCTATAAGGCTAATGTTAATTTAATTTTTTATTAAATTAAAAATTACTTAATGTTAAATAAATAATACTTATAGTATTAGATATCTCGTAAAACAAACTCATATAAAATAAAATCTCCAATAAGATATGAATATTTAATTAAAATTATACAAATTACAGTTTATTTTACAGCACTTATTTTTTAAATATTCAAAGCGCCAATATAATAGCAAAAATAAGCAAATAAAAATCTGCAATCCACTTAAAAGTTTCGCTTAATAAATTTTAATTCCATTTTTCACCATTAGACTTAGAAAATATAATTATAAGACCAAACGAAAAAAACTCTGCTTTGTTTAACGCCAGTAAAGTGAAGACTATAACAGATGATGACCTATTTATTTGGTTTTTGCAGCATTTGACTGCGCAATTTTCCTATGAAAACTTTGATATTTTTTTAAATTGGAGAAACGATATTGAAATTATATTAATTTTAACCATTAATGTAAACATATTTTATTTTCTACAATCCCTTTGACGTTAATCAGTTGATTTTAAATATTTTATGAACAACGCTGCCAAACAAATAAAAAAATGTTTAGAGTTTGTTTCTGTTTACAATGAATTGTATGTACGTGAAAAAAGAAAACAAAAAAAGGTAATTTTATGCAACGACACAACCCCACGACAGAACAGCGTAATAATGTCGAGTTATGTTATATTTTTTTTTTCATCTCCATCACCCACCTTCCCTCAGATCACCACACTCGTTTACCCCTACCGGTGTTCATATTACGTCCAACAGAAATGTAAAACGTTTAACGGTTGCCGTACAAAAGCGGCGGCGCGGCGGCGTGTGTCCAAAACGAGACAGTAGCAGGAGCATGGGTCCAGAAGCGGTGTTTACATTATTATTAGTTTAAACCGTATTTCGTGAGCGAGTCGTTGGTGATGGCAGAGGCAGTGTTGAGGTGGGTAGATTGTGAGTACCGACAGCGTCGGTTGGGCGGTATGGCGTTATATGACTGGCGAGCCTTTGGCCGTGAGTTCCATCTCAGTGGTGATGAAGTGGTGAGGAGGAACAAAGCACCGGCGGATGAGTTTAATTTCGCATTTCATTAAGCCCTCTGACCGTTGTTTAAAGGGCGGTATCCCTACCGGACCGAGAGTGAGAGCACACACGCCGACGCCACCACCGCCATCGCCGTGACATCCGCCAACAGGTCCCACCCGCGCCACCTCCTATTCCTACTTTGGTTGACCACAATAAATCTGTCGGCCCGTGTAATTGCGTTTTACATCTTGCGTGGCCGTGGATCCCGATTTGCCGTGAGGCCGAGAGATTAATACGCGACAAATCCGACGGGTTAGCCCCCCCACACCCACAAAACATCTCATCAGATATCTCCTCTTAACCCCTAAGGCACCACCGCGATGGAATCCGTTTACTAAACAATGGCCAATGGAGATTTGCAATCAAACTCAAAAACACTAACCCCAGACCCCCCACCAATGCTCTTAGCATATCACCTCCGTCCTGCCACTGTCATCCTTAAGAACGCATACGGTACACACAAAGGACGATTATTTGGAATAATATAATCGAAAGGGAGTCGCGTATACATAGACAGTTTAAGCGTCATATTATTGTATTAATATCATCATCATTGTTCTAAAACGTCCTTCACGTGTACCAGCCGTCTGAGTGATATTAAATCGAACGTACGCAAGACTATACAAAGTATGAAGGAACTTTCCCAAGTCTGAATAATTATTTTATAATACATAACATAAAATACGTCAATACTTAATACTATTAAGCTTACCGACCGTGAAGATATAACACTTAATAATATTATCACAATTGTGTTAAAACTTTTTCAAATTATTTATCAAATTAATTGTCTACTAATACTAATAGGTTCAATTTTATAGATTATTTATATTTTATTTTAAAATAAAAATTCAATATATATTTTAATATACTAGGATATACATTTTTTTTTCTAAGTACCTATATTATTATCAATATGAATATAATTAAATTTGTACACGGACATTATTCTTTTTCTATAGAGCTTATTCAATTAATTTTACAGTTAAAAACTAAAATATTTTTATTTTTTAATATTGCTTGCATTATCAGATAAGTATAACATACATAGAAAGCCAATAAATTAATTTGTTCACAAATATGTAAAAACATATGAATTTCTTATAATAATATTAAGTATAACAAAAATTATATATATTAAACTACCTATCCGAAAATTATATAATTATACTAGGTACATTAAATATTACGCAAAAGGTACCAAAGGTATATCACAAACAACATTTAGAAACTTTTAAATAAATTGAAAAATTTTCTATTTATATAGTAGACTAAAATTTATTTTTCTAAAACAAAAATATTACAAAACTCATAATAATTATATTATTTATTTACTATAAAAGTTAATTGAAGTTTTCAATACATTAAATTATGTACAAATAATGGGACTGTACTTAATAATTTTTAGTTTTTAGTGAAACAACGACATTAAATTTGAGGAATAAACATCGTCTATTGTTTCAACATTGTTTAAAGGGCTCAATCAAAAGTTAAAAAACTGTTTCGATTGATCTTTTATCTTCACAAGAGCAAACTTCATAAGACCATTGAAATGCTTTCACGAGTAGGTGGTCAAACAGAAAACTCAATTAAATCAGCAGTAGAAAGTTTGAACAGAAATTCGTTTAACTAAGAGATAGAAAAAATGTACATGGGATTGATCAAGGAGGGAAGTGAGAAGAAATGGAAAAGGAGAGTTGTGTCTCGAAGTATCATCGTGATTAGAGAATTTTTCTGTTGGAGTTTGTCTGTCTTTAGAAAATCAAAAGTCTTTGTGGCTGCTCAAAGCACTACACCTGATATTACTAGTAAGATGTCCCTATCTTAAAGAATCCATTTACCGACTAACACAATTTTATTGCATACATATACGTATAAATCTTACAACATACAATTAAATTGGTTATCAAATTATCTACATGGACTGTAGGAAATAATAACAGCTAAAATTATTATGTTTGATTCAATTTACCAAAAGGAAATTTCAAATACACATTATAGCACTACATAATCTTCGACATTTTCACACAAAGTAATGAAAATTATGGTTAAAAGGTCTTAATTTATTTGATTATTGTACATTTCATTAAACCTTATTCTTATATCAAAATATGTTCGTAGAGAATATACTATATTTTGTACTAGGTATAAATTATTTTATTAAAAAACCGAATTCTTATAAAATATTTATAAAATTAGATATGATTTTTCAATTAAATACGTTATTATAAACAAAATTATGTGTACTATAATCAGGGTGAAGAAAACATTACTTAAGATAACTATTTGAAATATTTTTCTAATACTTATTTAATCCTATAAAATAACCGAACATTATTGTTTTGAATAATTCGAATACTATGTTTAAAAATAATTCAAACAATACTACTCTAACTAAAATCTATTTTATTTAAAAAGAAAAGAAAAAATTGAATAATTTAGTTTATACAAACTATTATTTAGTAACCTAAAAAAATATTAATAATTAATTACTAATAAGATATTATAGAAGTTAACGTCATAAAATCAAGTATAGTTATAAGTTATACATAGGTATATCAATATTTGAGGAATTTCGAGTTTGAATTTTATTAAATTTACTAATTTCCACAATATTCAATGTTATAAAATAAAATAAATAACATTTTATTAAAAAATGTCTAAAAGCTATTAAGGATAATATTAGAATTTTGAAATTTATTCATTATTATACTTTAAATACTTTACCTCAAAATAAAGATTAAATCATAAAAATAAAAATGCATAACATTATAAATGATATATTCTTACTCAATATTAAAGTTAATTTTCATAGAAATCTAGTAAAATATCAATATTATAAGTAATTTATTAACTCAATAATTCTATTAGTCTAATATTTTTCAATCAAGTAGTACTGTAGTACCTAATAATTATATTGTTTTAAATTTATGATCTATGTAATGAATATTTCTGATTTCCATAATCAGAATTCCATACAATTAATTAAATTCAGTACACGTCATTGCTAAGAGATATGGTTAACCGATTTCAATACACAAAAGGTGTTTAAATAAAATTAATATCGAGTGTGAAACACAAAATAAAATTTGTTAAACGTCCAAACGCGTGTATTCTGATGTTATCGCAATAGAACGAGCCCATTTAGATATGAAAGGGACGATCAAAAGGGGATACAAATATATCGGGGGGTTTGGACAATAGATATTTCACACAGTTTGGCAATGATGACATGGTAGGAAATCGGAAATTTAATATACTCGAAAAACACCTGTCTGAGGAAATCTAGTAAAAAAAAATGGACATTGATTTTTCAATTGATTTATTTTTAAATTATTAACGATAGATTTATGATTAAGTGTACATTACTATAAAATACAAAATGGCTTTATTAAGTTTCAATTAAATAATTAAAATATTTAATTAAGCATGAATATCATTAAAAAAAATACTTAAATAGATTATAAGTTATAACTATACTCAAATATACGTACATTTACTCGTGATTATTTACACGTAATTAAGAAATTAGATTTAGGTATAACTAAAAAAAAAATATTGATAAAGATAGATTTTTTTCTTTAAAAGTTAAATATATATATGTAAGTAATTAGTTTATAATTAAATTTAAAATTATTAATAATTATTTTAAAATATTATATATTCCAATGAAATTTTCAAACAATCTTTAGAGGACGTTGTACCAGCATATACACGTACGACACAGCAAATTTTCGTTCACTAGTTTCAAAAGTTTACTGTTAGTTTTGATATCAAATTAAATTGACCTATTATAAAAATTAAAGGTAAAATTATTGTCTAAGGCCCCAATTATCCATTTGTTAATATTATTTTTAAGAGTGTTATGATCATTTTAAAATAATATAGAGTTTCAAAAAGGTCATAACATATAATAATAATATCAATAAAAGTCTAAGTAGGGATATGAATAATAATTTTACCATTAAATTTTATAATAGGTCAATTCACTTTAATATCAAAACTAACAGCATAATTTTAAAATTGAGGAACGAAAATTTGCCATGTCATACGCATGTAGACCGGAGACAACACATGCGGGTACAACGTCCTCCTAAAATAAAGTAATACAATTTTTAATTGCAATCACTGATTTAAACACAGAAACGTTAAAAATATTAATAAAAAACTTAGTTTATTACCTATATTAAATAAATTTTATAAATAAACGGTTCTCAAATCGATTGATAATTAAAGAGAGTTATTAATTAAAATCTTATAAAATAACTTACTCAAAAATATAAAGTACAAAAAACAAAAACAACGAAATAAAAATAATTTTCCTGTTTTCTTATTATTATATAAATTCCACTATGGAATTTTGTTGTTTAATTTCCTACCACAAAACGTTATTTGCAGACAAAGCATCTGGTGTATATCTGTAGTTTTTCTCTATAAAACGAGTCTGATTGTTTTGGGACCAGGACATTTAATAAAATATGGTCTTCCAGAACTCCCAATTGAAAACCGATAACCCTTCTCAATATACGACGAAATACGACCATATGAAAATATTAAAAAATGGTTTTTTTGGAAACATGTCGTTATGAATAATATGTTTTCATACAGAAAAAAAAATTACATATTATAATAAAACATGATAATGTAAAATGTTTTAAGATTAAAAACAAAAGTGCCAATATAATTATTAACTTCATCTATTTATGTTTTTATATACATAATTTGGGATTAACAACTTTATCGTAAAATAGTATAAATAGTCCATACTATAAAATAAACTGCAAAACCTTAAAATTAATCAATGTGTTGAAAATATCGTTGCATGTAGTAAAATTTTGAATTGTAACAAAATAATTAACATTGTTATTCAATCGTAAAAATATATGATTTCATCCAAATTTGATCTCTTCAAATATCTTATCTTAAAAAAATTATACTTGTACATTTTTTAGACTAAAGGACAATCTTATAAGACTTTGTACAACATTTTCAAAAATATTTACTAAATGAATAAAAAAAATTGTAATATCTTATGTCTATACTGTCTATAAATCAAAAAGATCAAAAAGATTCAAATTATTTATAAAATTATGCAACGTGTAAGAAATACCAACTTAAACATTTGGTGAATTTTAATGTCTATACGGTCATTCGTATATGAATAACAAAACAAATTCGTTTGAGGAGAAATAGTTAACATACGAGAATACCTATCCAATGTTGTAAAAATTTTAACTTCAAACATTTATAATGTAAGTGATTTTTTGATAAACCTTTTATTCATGATTATAGCTAGAAAACAAATGAAGAATCTTATATTAAATTTTAAACTTTCCAATATAAAAAAAAATTATGATTTTCAAACTACAAAAAAAAATTGAAAAATTTTGTAATTTTTTTGAAATTCAAATTTTGAACGCTTAAAAGGAAATACTATCATACCTTTTCAAACATTTTTACTTATCTATACATTTTTATAAAACAAAATATATAAAATATAAAATTCAAAATGTCTATAAATAACAAAAAAACATTGAAAATATTACAGAGTATATGAAATAATAATAATATAAACATTTAATGTAATTGTCAAGTACCTAATTTATTTTTGAATTAAAAAAAAAAAAAACAAAATCAAGTTTGTCAATTTTAAGTTTTGTATAAGAATTATTGATTTTTCTAAAAAATTTTAATTTTATCCTATTATTAAGAATTTTAATATTTTGAGAATATGTTTACTTTTAATCTCTTAAGTATAAACTAGATTCTATTTTCTACCAAAAACCTATACCAAAGTTAAAAATTGAAGTAATTTTGTTGGCACAAAAAATGATGAGAACAGGAACAAAAAATGAATACCTACTTTTAAAATACAAAATGTAATGTTATAAATATCAAAAGAAAAAAAAATTAGTTTGGTATTTTACATTGGTATACTAACTTTTAAAAATATTATAAAAATAAATATTAAACAAAATACTTTTTTCTTAATTTATAAATCAAAGTTGGTAATAATATTTAAGGAAAATTAACTGTACATAATTATTATAATATAATAATCGTAATAATATGTTATCAATATAATATTATGTAGATACCATATTACTAAAAATACATTTTCCAAAAATCCAATCACATTTTTTATGTACTTTTAAAAGAAAACTCTCTTTAATCTTGATTTTTGTTCAACATTTTATCTAACTTTAACCAAATAAAAATATAATATCGTAAATTTTCACGATCAGCTTTTTCGTTATTTGAACAGTACATAAACACAGAATTTAATATCGAATCGTAACGTAAAATTTTATAGTCTAATAATATTCACTCTTAGGAATTTCACCATTGTTATATTCTGTGATTTTACTCTCAGTAAATGGATTACAATCAAATGCTCGACAACTCGAAAATTAATAAATTATTTACCACCGATTTATAATATAGACTTATTTTACAAGTGTTATCAAATACAATTCAATTCACTGAAACGAAATAAAAATGATTTTGGTAAACCAATTTTCAATCATTAACAAAATAAATATTTTTATTTTACTGATAAATTCTTAAATTATCTTTAAGAACCACAAAAAACTTTTTAGTTACAATTACTTTGATGGACAAAAACTTGAATACATTTTTAATAAATAATACAGTAGTATTTTCAAGAAATATATTTAAAGCTCAATTCATATTTTGGGATATTTTAAATTGCACATAATTATTTCCCTCGAGATTCATTATTTCCACGTTAAAATTACAATCTAAATAAAATATTTCAAAGAAACCTACATTCATTAGACGTTAATATTTAATTACTTTGGAAGTTATCAATGCCTTAAGTTTTGAACAGGAATACAACTAACTGCAAGTTTAAATAATAATATTTAAATAATAACATACTATATGATATACATAATATATAAATACATTTTCTGAAACATTAAATTAAATAAATTAAGGCCCTCAAAATCAGTTTATATTTTGTGTAATTTATTGACATTTTTAAATCGATTGGATATTAACAATTTATTTGCCATAATAAACTTGAGTGAAACCTTTATGAACTTTAAAAATCTATCGAAAAAACCAACATGCATATAAACTTTGACACTAAACTAAGTTATTATGCCGTATATCATGCTAGTGTGGGCCATTATGAACACTATTTTGCAATATTTGGATTATGGCGAATGTTATTTTACCCTTTGGGGAAGCTCACGCATGAAACGTGTCGATAATAATTCATCGAGAAAAAAGCTAGGGTCCTTTAATCGGAGGATATGAGGTGGAACGGGGTACCTGGGGAGCACCTGCTGCGTATGGATACCTGTCGTAAATAAAACGTGGGTAATGCGACAATATATCCGATAGGGTTTATATAAAACACCCTTTCCCCATCCATTTTAAAGTTGTATTGGACCTAATAAAAAAACCTGTTAATCTTCGATCGAGTGTACTAGTACATTTTATGCAAGCCCACATGAGAACCACCCTCATACTGATAAATATAATATAATATAATGGGTGAAGTATTATCATTCCCAACCATAATCAAAATTTAAATATATGTTTAATGTACTAATACTAATATACCAGATAACTATATTAATAAATAACTTTAACACACCAAGTATAGTTTATTATGGTCCTATTTGGAATTGAAATTAATATTATATATTATTTGTTTATTACTTTAAATTATATTATTCTGATTAAACCAATACCTAATGTGTAATGTGTATATAATATAAATACTATATACCATTTAAAATTTGAGCTAACTTTGAAGCATAAATATCAAATACTTAAAAAAATATATTATACAATACAATTTAAAATAAAATACTATATGGTTCATATTAAAATCAAAGATAACTACTGACACATTGTGTACTTTACTGTAAAGTAAAACTTAAAATTCCACAAAAGGTGCAGTTAACGTACTTTACAGGTATACAAAACAAATTATTAATATTAATTACTGAAATTTAACATGAATAAAAGTATTACTTCAATCAGTTCAATCACTATTTAGATTAATATTGTATATATTATAAATATTATCAGAAATCACAAAAAAAAATACTTTTTATTAATTTATGTTAAAATTTTTTTTTAATATATTATCGCAAATTATAAGATTTTACGATTCTCTTAGAATGAAACTCGGTGTGATAATATATTGTATATCATATGATTATTATCATGTAACACGTATATTGTGTACAGATCGACGTGTTAGTCGTGTTATATCCACTGAGCCAACGGGCTTTCCTCGGATGTATGTTATTGACGGAAACGTTCCCAAAGGGGTTTTATTGCTCCAGCCACACTACTAAAATTAAGGGAAAGAGGAGTAGAAGCTTTGAACACTTGTACGTCCGTTTTTGGCAAGACTCATACGGATTAACTTGTCGTTGAGCTCGCACTAGACAAGAGAGGATGGCTAGGAAGAAGACGCTTTGACACGACAACCGTAGTTTAGGAAACTGATCGAAAGTTCAGAGAAAAACAAATTAGTTTTTGCGACTAAAAGCGAAATGACGATAGTTTACCCATACTTATACTCCAAAAATTCTATGGGACAACTCTCTTGTCTTAACGTATTAATCATAAAAGATACTAAGAACTTATTTTATTTATAACACATTTCTTGCTCAATTAATTGTGTGATAATAATTATATTTTATTTTAAAATTAAATACTATCTAAATTCTATAGACTTCCAAAACTAACAATAAATTCATTGAAATCGTTTATAAGTTAGAATAACTAAGAAAAAATGTGTGTACAACATTAAAAAAAAAAAGTAGCTTATACTTTATCTAAGTTTCTAACTTAGTTTAATTTATCAAAATACCTATAATAATACAGAGTAAGATATATAAATACTATTGAAATACTTAACTATATTTAAAAAATGTTGATAGATTTTAGATTAAAATTAAATATTTTTTAATGATAATTTATATTTAATTTTGATTAAGTATTTTTTTTCTTATTATTATTATTAAATAAGACCTAAACACATATTTAATTAACATTTTTATTTTAAGTGTATATAACTTTTAAAGTATTATTTACATTTACAACATTGACAGTAACATAGATATTTTTTGAACCTATAATATGATACCTACACTAATATAAATAAATAATAATAAAACCAAATAAAAAACCTAATATAAAACCACAATAGGCTGGTCCTTAAAAATATAAATTATAATTTCAACTTTGCAACCCCTCAACACTATTCTAAGGTACAAAAAATATGTATACAATTAAATTACGAAAGTACAATCGTAAAATATAGGTACCTTAAGCATACATTAGGAGTGTTAATATTTTTAAAAGAGTAGATTTTTTTTTTTAATTTATGAAAAACTAATAAAAATACGAATACAATCAAAACAATATAATAAGTTTCCTGACTAAAATGTATTTTGCGGTTTTTTAAAAACTTATCATTTGTAAAAAATTTTAAATACATATTATATTGTGGAAACATTGAATAGAATATTTAATGTTCTTGTCAAATTTATTTTACTTAACCTAATATTTAACACAAACAAGGAAGAATAATATATCCAATCATTTAACAAGGCAAAAAAACAATTTTGGCTATATATAATGCTAAATATAAAAATAAAAATGTTTGTAAGTTATAACAGTATAATAGTGTATTATAAATTAGTTCCTTTTGTTGATGATTTTATTTTTACTAAATAATAAGAAGTATAAAACAAGTATTTTCACTGTTAATTCTAAAATCGATAAAGACTTTGGATTTTCGTTAAAAGCGGATATTACGCAGTAAAGTAAAGAGGTAATATCCGGCGGCGAGCTTAGGATTTATAATCCCGCCAGTGGAATTAGTCCTTCTGATAAATTATCCTCCAGCTAGCGTTAGCAGGAAGTATAAGATCGGAACAGGCCTCCGGAGACGTTTCAAAAAATGGTCAACGAAATGAAAGCAATTTCAATACTTCTTACGGATGTACACTTGATTAATGATTAGTTTTTAGTTTCAATTAAAACACTTATTGAAACGTAGAACGTACACATTAACTTTATGATACATAGACTTAAATCTAAAATATATTTTAATAATTAAGTCGACGAGTATTCAAATACATTATCACAAAATCTTGCTCTATCGCTAAACACAGTCTAATTCAAGATAAATTTACACAAACCCTAAAGTGTAGTAGTTGTTAATGTTTATACTTTGTTTACGCCTATATTATACAAGATATCTGACACAACAATTGTGAATAAAAATCTGACATTTGAAATATTTTGTATTATTTACCAACGTTACTATTTAAATGAATAAATAATTAAAAACATATTAAAGTACAATTTTACAGAATAGTTGTATTCTAATTCATAAAAATGTGCTTTCATACAGCTCTCACTATATTTCACACCTCACACACACATATATATATATATTATATAATTGTCTGTGGTTATTTCTAGGGAAATAATATATAAATGTTTACTAAAAAGTAACAACCGTATTAAAATCTTAACTCTCTAAAGAAAAGAACTATTTTAAAATAATTCCGATAAATTTTTAGTATATTTTATAATTCTTAATAATTGCAAAGTTAACTGCTGTTAACCAAAATATAGATAATAATTTAAGAAGAATTTTAATATTTATTTTTTTTTTTTTTTTGTTTACTTAAAAAATACTAAAATATATCCTTTTAAACATTTAAGTGAACATCTAAAATTGAAATAAGTTAAAGTGTTGATAATACTACATAAATAAAAATATATCTTTAAACTGTGATAAATATGCAATTTAAATTACATAGCGCATTACACCTAATAATCAGTATAATATAATAGATAAATTAAAACAAAATTTACCAAACTGCCTTAAGAAAATAAATTGAACTTAAACAACTTTTCATTAGTTTTAATTCAAAGTTACCAAAAATGTTATGATAATATCGCAAGATTTTTGTGAAAAGAATTTATTTCTAGTGTAAGTATAAATATTAATTAGGGAAATAATATAAACATAAAAATATTTATAATAAATGGTAATTAATATTTACGATTTAAGCAATATTTTTACAATTTAATTGCCACAATATTAAATTAAATATTTAAAAAAAAAAATTCGTTGGAATTTATAACATTAAACATTATGTATTTTTAATTTTAAAATTAGTTAAAAGAAAAATTTAAAAAATGTTTTGTTGATCATTTTTTATGATAAATTAAAATTATTACAATAAAACCTCGATTATCCAAACCTCTGTTATACGAATCCTCTATTAAGCCGAATTCCCACGACCGGTGTACTTGGCCAATATTTGGTGCTGGTGGTTACTTGCCATGCCGTCGGATCAGCATACTTGTACAATTATTTGTCACTAGTGCCGTTCCCGAGGGTTGTCGGTAAATGTGACACAACTCAAAGGAACGGCCAATATTACTCGTATTACTTGTCAAGTACGCCAGTCGTGTGAACACCGTAATTGTGCACTGGTCAAATGTACAATTATTGGCGTATTTGGCAAATACACCAGTCGTGGGAATGCGGCTTTATCCGAACTACTTAGTACACCTGTGGCCGGCAACCAATTTTATCATTATCTTAATTTATTATAATTATTGCATTACTTACATAATGTACACAGTGTAATTTTAATATACCTAATAATAATAATAAATATGTAATATATTATAATATATAACACATAGGTAGTATGTAAAAATTGTAATTATATAATTGTATGTCTAAAAAAAAAAATTGGTTAAATAATATCCAGTAACCGAAATAGGTGCGATCCCAATTTGTACAGATAAGAGAAATTCTACTGTAATAATATTGAACCCATAAAAATTAAAAATCGATAATAATTATAAATTGATAACACATAATTATTAAATACCATTTAACTTTTAACAAATAACAAGCTGTTATTTGTTAATAGATATTATTATTTTGAAGTTGACTTTATGATTAATTTAAGAATTTATTATAATTTCTAAAAATGATAAAAGTATACCAAGATATAGTTATATAGTTCCATGTATATATTTAAATTTAATATTAATAAAATGATTTAATAAGTTCGTGAAAAGTAATAAGTAATAACAATTGAATACTACTTTGGTACATTTTAGATTTAGAGTAAAGCGAGTAATGTATTGGTTTTAAAATGTGTTTTTTTACTGTTATCTTTTTTGTGAACACTTTAAGAAAGTGTACTACTTTTATAGATCGAAAACCAAGTATATTACATACAGTACTTTGAAGAGGTCGTTTTTCTATTTGCTCAATAGTATCTCGAAACATAAGAAAAAAAATAATGACAACCATCGAATATTTTTTAAGAAAAGCAATACCGATGTTTTTATCATATTCAGTACAGCATTGTTCTTTTTAATTTTTATTAAATTGAATACCTCACTCATCACTATCATACACAAATATTAGCGAGACGAAAGAAGCGTACATTACAGTACACTCAGGTTCTATAATCTTGAATTTATAAACTTAATTTTTAAAAAGAAAAATTTTAGCAATATAAGTACAGCAAAAACTTAAATAATTTACAAACATACTTAAAATAATCAATTTTTAAGATCTAAATTTTTATATGTATTTAAGTTTTATTGTAACTTGAAAAAAGATATAAAATATTTCACAGAAACATTAAATTGTATAAAGGTAAATATTACAAATCTATAATATATTAATATGTACATATCTAAAACAACAACCATATTTAAAAATTAATATTCCTTGATTCAAATATATAATTTATGGTAATTTAAATAATTTGTCATTCTAAAATGTACTCACGCCTAATAAAAGTGAAGCATTCATGATACATTTAATTTAGGTATATAATAACAAAAGCAAAAACTACCAATCCAAGAGGGAAAATTAAAACAAAGAAGTATATTAAATATGACTGATTACATTCATTTGCATAGTAATATTCAACATATTTTCAGTCAAGAAACTATTATTATATATTAAAGCGATAATGATGAGAATACAACTACAATATTGCATCAGCCTGTGCGGAGTTAATTTATATAACCCGTAATGTTCCGCAATACATATTATTATATTATATTGTATACACAGGGTAATTTTTTATTAAACTACAGTGATTACGCAAAACGAGTGTCTCACGTTAAAAAATTATCTATATCGTACAACAATACCAGAGTTCACATTTGTTATTATTATATACATTTTTTTTATCATTAAAAGCGCGTATATGGTTCTATAAAATGGTTATAGTTATTTGAAAACGAATACAAACAAACGACGCGGAAACAAAATCGTACACATGAGCCCCCCACGTGTATTATATATCTGGAATATTATTATGAAAGAGAACAGCGCAGTAAAATAATCCGTATAACGGTGAATCCAATAAGCAAACTTGAGGTTACATTTTCAAATCATCTGCATCTGTTAATAATAATAAAAAAAAAAAACATTTTTTTCTCATCTCTTCTGACAACAATGAACGCGCGCGCACAACATGATTCCTGTCGTAATTTGTAGTATACATTATTATTTCGCGATGAAAAAGAAATGGAACAATGTTTACATTGTTTTATATACGTATGCGCACCATAAATAATAATTAGGATCAGGAAATTGAAGACATTTGCATTACTTTTTTCAAAAATAATACAATCTATGTTATTATAATCAGAATAATCAAGGAATGTATTTATTAATAATTTAAAATGTTTGATTTTTAAGTTATTTTAATATGTTTTCATGGAAAATACAAAAAAAAAATACCTAACTATTTTTTATATAAAGACAAGTTAATTATCAACATTTTATTTGGTACCAAAACATTTCGGAGCAATGTTAAAAATGTATCGTGTTGAGTTAGGTTAGGCTAATTTATCTAATCATTTCCTTCAATAATTTTTGCCTGTTTGTTTTTAAAATTAAAAAATTCCATAATCAAATCTTTCATTATTTTATTATAGTTGAAAATATGGTAAAAAAAAATAGTGACTTAAATAACACTCTAATTTTTAACAAATCGATTTTTGTTTGCTGTCTATCTTAAAGATTTAAAGTTTTTATCAATCATATATCTATTAGATATTATTAATTAAAATAAATTTAATTGTGCAATAAAAGAACTATAGCAACCTGAACTGTGTTTATTAAAGATCCCTATAATAATATAATAGGTACACCAGCACTATCCAGAACAGACGTTTTATAACCACTGCTCACTGACATCATTCACTTTTTGCCTCAACACTGTCGTATACGATTTTAATATAAGAATAACTGTTTTTTATGGATTATTTAAATTTTAGCAACATTGCTATAATCACAATAACAACGACCCAAAAATAATACTACAATGTACAGAATGTTACCTAAACTTATAATACGTGTTTCGCTTACAAACCTATAATAGCAGTTTCGGTATGCGCACGTATGTGTGTGATGACTACCTACACGTATTTATAATCAATAATAATAATAACATTAATAGCCAAGTAGACTGAGCTTTTGATTATTATTGTGCGGTTGTCGGAAGTGGGTGCAACAACAGCAGCAGGGGACATAAGGTAAACATGCGGCTACGTATATACACATCATATATATACGTTGTCGACAAACCCATAACGCTATGAATACTAGCAGCGGCCAACGTTTGGCTGTCGATCCTGGTCCTGCAATATTTGTCGACGTTAATACGGCGGCGGTGGCGGCTGCTACTGTCCCTAGAGCGATTCGACGAGGATAATTGGAAAGCACGTTGCCACGCACCACTCCGTAACATTTTCCTTCCACCTGCGGCAAACCGGCTCACTCTCTCACCATCCTTCAGTATCTTTACACCACGCCTTCCGAGGAAAACAAAAAATAATAATAATAATACCTCTTCTACCTCCGCGGTTCTAAGCTAACAAAAACCGTTCCGACGAATAATAATATTTCGCTTCCGACCAGAATTACAAGTACGCACGTCCTCGCCCTATATATCCGTGTACGGATGGTGTGAGCGTGTGTATCAGTACTTCTACCCAACCACCCACTCACCAACCCACAAAACTGCGGGTTCTTTCATGATATCTCTCTCTCTCTCTCTCTCACTCACTCTATCCTATCTATGCCAGTTCCCCTTAGACACACACAACACGCTTCGCATACGTAAAACATACCCGAAAAAGCGTACACACAAACACAACACCACCCGCGGCGGTGGTAATGATAATTAAGCGCTCCACGTGTGCAGCGTCGGCGGTGGTTCGTGTTTAAACGTTTTTGTTTTTAAAACGCTCATTCGTATTCGTAGCGAGGTAGAAGTGCACGTAGTTAGGCGGTGGTGGCTGTGGCGCGTTAGGTGATTTGGCCACCACGGAAACGGACTAAGCCTAGCAAAT
Organism: Aphis gossypii; assembly: GCF_020184175.1. NCBI lineage: Eukaryota > Metazoa > Arthropoda > Insecta > Hemiptera > Aphididae > Aphis > Aphis gossypii. The sequence goes on from NC_065532.1 coordinate 10,818,412, forward strand.
ATAATAATAATAATGATAGTAATAATATCTAGTCCTATCGGTGGCAGAGGAAAAATTAAAAATAATACGACGCCCGAATAATAGCCGCCACCACTTTCGGCTACCTTACACAAAATCATTCATTCTTGGCGAAGCCATCGTATTTTATCCGCGTCGCAATCAACGGAGTCGCGTCGTCATCGCACACCATCAGTATGACGACGTCTTTGCAGTGCGATGCGACAACGGTGGGAGGCGTTTTGTATATACACATACTTCACGGTCCGTTTAATATGCCCGACGCGACGCAAATTTTCATATTCCCAGAAGATCGCACACCCCACCCTCCCGACTACCAGTTTTAAAAGGAAATCTACTTTTTTGCAAGCCCCGTCGACGAAGAAAATATTCAAAACGATAAAACTTTTATCGGAGACTCGGCGGTAGGCGCGTTGCTCCATCTCGTATTTTCCCTTTCGTTCGATTACTCTCCCGGGTAATATCGCTAGCAAACATCAGAATATCATGATACTCTAAATATAAACGAATTGCTGTAGTATTGCAAATATTTATACCATATTTACAAGTGTTGGCTAATTTCTCAACTGATTAGTATATACCTATGTATTTAAACTGAGAGCACGACGCTATTGGGAGAGGTGCGACTACACTATATAACAATAATTGCCGAGGTTAGTTGGGTTTAGTCGTTATTACAATATAATATTATTATCTATTATCTACCTAAAGCAGTCAAGCTTAATTATATTTTAAGATCGTAAATAAAATTTTGACATACAAAACGATGTGTATAACAATTCATTATTTAGTATTAATCGAAAGCCATAAAAATAATAATATATGAAAAAATCAATCTGATAATACAAAGTTTATATAGGTACAATAGGTACATTTTCTAAAAAAACTTCAGAATTGCATGCCCTCACATTAATTTTAACTGCCAGTGTGTGGAAAGCAACAAAAACATACTTACAAACAAAACAATATAATCCACTAGAAACATTTAAATTATGTTATTATTTAATCCCATGAACATAAATAAAATTACGTGAACTTCAACTATTATTTTATTCATAAAGCTTTCATTTATGACGAAAAAGAAACGTATTCATCTTATATCAAAGAATATATAATTTTTTTTAAATACAGTTGAAAACGAATTTAAATTGGCATAAACAAGCAAGTAGGTTTTCGTCAGAGATTAAATTATGACATTTCATACATAGTAAAAAAAATTAATTCAAAATCCGGCTGTCGCAAAAAAATATTTTAACTTGAAAAAGTTTACATTTTTTTCTTTAACTAACTTTACTATTATCTTTTAAAGATAATTTCATTAGTCTCATGAATTACTTCTTTATCAACAAACCCCATATATAATATATATATATATGAGATGGATAAATAGCACTAAAGCAAATTAATTTTTATTTTCCGTCGCTGTTCATCAGAAATCTTTTAAATAAAATAACTCAGTATACGCACTAAATCCTATGAATTTCCATAAATATCACGTTACATTAAGTAAAACGTGGGCGATAAAATATATTGAATTAAAACTATTTATATGTTTGGTTTCAGAAAGTTAATACTTAATATAACAAAATATATATAATTTACATACTATAAAGTCTATTATATGTATTATTATATTATAAAATCTAAAGTAAGTATACCACTCGTAAATATTCAAGAATATGAAATAAAAAAATATGTTTAAAATATTAACAATATGCTTGACGAAGCTAAAAATAAATCGACCAATAATAGGATAGTTATAATCCATATCATTTCTTTTTCAATTTTATCCATAATATATACACGAACATTTCAAAGTTCAGGGTACAACCATACTGCACGCAACCTGATACACAATGTATAATCAAGTTACATATCCCATCGGGACCAGGTGAACTTAAAGCACTGCATGTCTATCGGACAATTAAACCCATGTCTAGCAATGCCGCCTAACCGTCAAGCGTATAGGTATAATACATGTACGTTATTTTTTTCACCAGTTAATAATATCGACCTCTGTTGGCGAACCAAATAAAACCAACATATAATTCCGGTCCAAATCAAAAAAACAATGACACGCGGGAACGTGATGGGGATTTTAACTGCACATATACATTATGCAAGCAGACGAATGAAATCGATTATATAAACATTACGGAACAATATATTACAAATGCGTTCCTTGCTACTATAATTGTCCCGTGTAGGTAGTACCTATCTACCTACGTAAGCACACTTCTACCGATGTGATTCCCAATGGATTACTGCAGCATGTCCACATGACGAAATTGTCGAGATTTTCACAATTTAATGAAACGTATACGTGTAATAATACATACGAATTTGCAGTGCAGAGTACTTGATTTATGATACGGCGACGAGTTGCGTAGATATGGGGCGTAGAGTTGCAGAGAACAACGAATACAAAATACATTATCGATAAGAAAAACAAATATCAACAAGTATTATGTACCTATATTATATACTCGTATCATTATAAATAATTAAGAGATAATATCTGAATAATGTGGTCTGTGCAGTGGATTTTATATATTTTATACTTTATCATTTTAATCCCCCAATAATGGTCTCGTGACTCATTTTATAATAACCATATTTTTTTTACAACCTTATTATGAGATCAGCATTATAACTTCATTAAATTGAAAAAAAAATGACCATTATACATGATCCGAAATTTGGTCACTACGGCTCATATAGGTAGGTTAAATATTAATGAATTGTACACTATGTAAAACCGGAACTCAAAAAAAAATTGTTGCATAAGAATTTATGAATCATAAGTAAAGAATAATAAACACATCAAATCATAATTAGAGCTATAATTTTTATCTAATAATTATAAATTATAATACCTATATTATAATATATCCGAGCAAAGCCAACGAAAATCGATGAGTCCAGTCAAGCGTCTATACTATACCAAAGTTTGCACTTTGAAGATTTCCAAAAACAGTAACTCAATGTGCTGTTTGAGGGTTGTCATTATGTAATAGTAGATAGACGAAGGCGGTGGTGACTAAAGTCGTACGGGGCGAAAAGTGTAACGAGTTACGGAACTGACCACGGCAGGAACTGTAGCAGGGACGGACGGACGGACAAACGACGACGACGACGTTGAATTACAACGCCAAATTATCTTGGAAAAGTGACCCCGAAAGTTATCTCCTGAGAGTAGGCGGTCTACCGCTTGTATAAACGGTAGGTTAGGTTAGAGCAAGCAATAAAGCTCAAAGTTAAGCGGGCGAACTTTAACTGGCCCGAGCACCCCCTCCCCACGATAAAGGCTATTACGTTGTGTGTGGGTATGTTAAACTGACACCGTAACACGATGGTTGCATCAGTAACGACAGTGACCACGACTTAAGTCCACAACATCAATAATGAGCAGGACTCGCGGCAGCGGCGACAAATTTTTAGTCGAAGATAAGTATAGTTAACGTCATATGACATAGAAAAAAAAATGTTTTACATTATGATATTTATACATACACATTTCGAAGACTTAAATCGACGTTTAAATTGTTATATAAAAATCAGAATTTACCATAATCAAGTATAATATATCCTACCATATATAATTAAAAATACCTATATGAACGGTGTTATCCAAACGGTATTAGTGAAATTACAGTACCCAAGTGAAATAACAGGATTGATAATTGAAGACTTGGAAGATTTTTAAGATACTAAAACATTGTAAGAATTGTGTAGGTCAAACCTTTTTAGAAACAAACACCCACAATTTAAAATGCAGATATATTATTTTTTTTAAGCCTCATGACTAGGAATGTGAATTTAATACAGTAAAAAAACCTTAAAAACTGAATTTAAAATATCAAAAAATGTAATTCAAATGCATTGTTATAATTTTAAAAAATCAAAAAGTTATCATTTTATTGATACCACTTCGCTGTACAATCGCGAACGTTAAACAAACACTAAACAACGATAGTAACAATAGTTTACAGTTACTTACTAAGATTATTGATTGGTTAATTTAATCTGGAAATTCGTGTTTAATATGCCACTAATAACTAATCTACCAATTGCCTTACTTATCGAATCCTAACCAAATCAAACGTAACGCTCAAGTTACACTCTTATACAACTTGTGTAAAACATTATAATTTTATAAAATATAAATTTAACATACATTATACAGCCTGAGTAAAACAAAAGATATGTGTGTGTAATGATGTTTATTGACGGAATTAAATTACAAATACAGAAAAATCATCTATTAAAAGAAAAAGTGCAAAAAAATGTTTCATAGACGAATTTGTTGTCACACCATTCAAATTTTGTACTTAGAAAGCTACGTATCACAATCAGTTAAAAATTGCACTTTCCTACAATTCACAGCCCTATTCATGACGGAACAAAAATTAGTTTAAATTCTTCTTTGGGACCTTTGGAAAATGTAAATTAATACAGTACCTAATTTAGTATTATATTTTTAGTTATTTGTATTTAATTCTCATTTTGGAAATAAACTTGTTATCATAAACATATTATTAATATATACCTACTACAATTTGAGAAATTTTCGAAACCGGTTCTTATCAATAACTAATGATGTATAATGAAATTCTATTGATGTTATGAAAAAAAACGATGATTTTATTTTATTTTATTACTTTTATTCACGTGGTATTTATAAGTACAGCTTGTCAAGCACTTTTTGCTAGCAATTTTATGTATTTAAATACAAACTTAGTAAAACATCAGAGCCTTTTCAATGAACGAGTCGTTAACTATTTTTTACGTAAAAATGTAATTTACACGTAAACTTGTACTCTGTTAGGCAGCACGCGTTAACTTTTGAACAATTTAAAACTTTTTTTTTTTAATGAAATAAAAACATAAATAAAATTCGTGAGGTGTACCTATATTATTATTATCAATCTTCTCGTTATTTCACAGCAGCCCTAACGCTAAACTTAAAAGGTAGAAACTCATTACTAGAAAGCTGTGGTTTTACTAATGTTTTTTCCTACATATTTTTTTTTGCAAAGTGTTGTTTACATCATTGGATACGAATTGACACTTGGGTACTTGTGTATCATTGTGGAATAAGAATGTTCGAAATTCAACCAAATTCACGGTAAAATAATTTATAATAAATTAATGAGTATGAATAAACACACAGTACGCGGTTTAGAACAAAGTATTTGGCTATACAACTATAACTAACTGAAATGAAATAATGATAGAAATGCCAATTGAACATAGTATTATATAGTCTAACGTTTATACGCTTGAATGTTTACATAGGTAATTTTATATTTTCAAATCATCAAAAAAAACTTTGAATAGTTTTGAAAATGATATGATAATTGCTTTCAAATAAAATGCTTGGATATTAACACTATAAACACTATGACCACAGACCAGCCTAAATTAAAACTAATAATTTATTATTTTATAAAAATGTTTTTTTAATATAATAATGTATAAGTACAAGGTTGTGATAAAACTTAAAAGATATAACCAAGTTAAAATATTATCAGAAAAAAAATATAAATTTAATATGACAAAAAAGTAGTTTCATTTTTTAGCTTGTATAATTCATTATATTCACTACCTCTGACCTAACCACATAATAAATAAATATATTTTACATATTGTGAACAGCCATTCACCATCTAAAAAAATTATTAACCGAAATCCAACACTAGAATACATAGTGATTTTTCTATAATAACTGACAATAATAATATAAAATACATAGGTTTTAGTTTGACTATAATTATAATCTTTATTGTAATTAATATGCAATAGTTTTCTTTTCATTTTCTAAATAGTGAAAATGTAATTTTTTAAATCAATATAATACAAAATTTTAGAAAATATTTAGTCGGTTATTTTTTTTTTATTTTTTTAATACCTAGTACCTACATTATATTAACACTATGCAATATTTATCATTTCTCTAGTTTTTCAATGCCAGGTAATACTTAATAATTACTCAAATTAATTTCATTAATTAATGTCCAATGTAATGTTGTAAAATATTTAATTAATGTTAATTATTTACTAATACTAATACTTATTTAAATTAAATGCATTTAAATAATATGTACCTATCTTTTTAACATCAAAATTTTAAAAACTTAGAAAACTAACAGATTTTCTGAAAGAACTTCAATAAATGAAATACCATTTTCACTTTTAATGGATACAGAAAGAAATATTAGGCAATTGATTGACTATGCATTTTATACAACACATTTAATTACTTGCAGTTTTTAAATTCAGATAAAGTAAAAATATTATAATAATACAAATATTTTTATTTTTGTATACCTTTTAATAATACGTCCTAGTAAATGTATAATTTGTGCTGCGCTCTGTTGGTTTGTTTTAAAAACTTACACGAAAAGGCAGTGCCATACTGTCATATAGTATTAAACACTCAAGAACAAAATATGTAAATAAAAATATATATATTACACAGCATTTGAACAAGCTCTGACCCCTAATATTATAAATATGTTCTCCTCCATTAATAATTCAAATACCTAACATGTGAATAATAACATTCTTATTTATTCTTATTCTGAATAAGCTCTGCAGATTTATTCAATTTTACTAACCAACTTGATAATATTGTTTCAGATACAAATGAAGATCAGTATTAAGATGATGTAGGAACCAATTATACATCAATGGGAATAAATAACTGAATTTTTCAGTATTACTACAATTTACAAGATACATTTCAACTCTATTTAATGATATAATTTCTCATTTCATATAAAAAAATTTTTTTTGTAGTTAAAGCTTTTTTTGCTTAATTATTTATTGTTTAATCTATAACTAACTTAAGTAAACATCAACACACTATTAACACTAAACTGTTAATACTTTTTTACAATTATATACTAATAAAAAAGTACCAAAAATAACTAATTATAACTTTAAATTTCACTATGAATTGTTGTTTTGTAAATTACGATAAACTACTACATGTCAAATCAAATTAAAAATACTTCTTTTGCATTATTTTTAAACATACTAGTGATAACCTGTACTCATATTTCATACATAGACACAATAATATATTCTTAATTTGTATGGTTTGCTATTGTGGGTCCTTCATTATATTTAATAATACATGTTATAATATTTAATGTTTATAGTATAAACCACAGCTCATGCTTACCGAATGAAGAATCGTTTAGTAAATAAGTGTACCACACTGAAACAGTGTCAAAGTAATTTAAGACATCTGAAAAAAAAAAATAAATAATTAATATCCAAAGAAATATGTACTAATATATCCTTAAACTAAATAATATGATCTAAATTCTAAATTTGAAAAATGATTTAAAAAGATTTTGTTTTGAGAGGACCAAAATGTATTATAGCATTATTAAATACATACCTAACTATAAAAACACTTATATTAGTTAGACAGGTCACAAGAAATGTCACACCATATCAGCCTAATTTGTGATAAGATAAAATAATGTTATTCACTCTCGTTTCACATACAAATACAAAATCATCATAGCTATCTGTTGTGTATCAAAATATTAAACTAATATGATTTTTAAACCTAAATAATATTATCCTATAATTTTATTTACAATATTGAATAACACACACATTTTCACTTATTTTATAAAATGTTTAAAATAGTAATAAACATAGATTAGGTAATAGAGAAAGACATTCAATTATTTCAATTCAATTTCAGGTCAATAAACAATTAAATTATGATTAATAATTCAAACATTTAAATGACTGAAATTATAGGTAACCTACACAAAATATTTAATTGAATTGTAAAATACTGATTAGTGATTGTTATTACATAGTTTTTAATTGCTTTCAGCAATTAACTTCTATAAAAAATGAAGTACACGCCAGAAATAAGACATGATATTTAAACTGCATAGGTTTTATTTTTCATATTAAAACAGAAATTTTATTGATAAACTCTATTGTAAAGATATTTTTAAATAGCGACATTAATATAGAAATTACCTATAAGAAATTCAAATTAAGAGCACTTATTAAAATTATAAACATAAAAATGCATAAATACATATAATATGAATTATTTTAAGAAAAATGTATTAAGCCCCTAGACCAGATGTTAAATTAATCCATATAATTATAAACCAATAAAACAAATGAATTTGTAACTGATGTCTCTGAATCTAAACAAACAACAACAACATACGATAGGGTCAAAACTCAAGAGCATTTCTAAAAAATTGTACAAAAGTTAGTGTACAGTGTGTTTCCAAAATCTTAACACAGGTAAACAGTCAGTCAATCACTGCAAAATATCCAAGTCGCGTCTTATCATCCTCACCCAACATGCACTCGAACTGTTTTCTGGGAATTTCCCGGAAAATTTAACAACGGCCAGACTTGACACTTTAGAAGAAAAGAGGGAAAATTTGAGTCAAAGTGTCGAGTGGCGAAAATCAATAGCGACCTCGGCCAGTCGACCGTTTAGTCAAGGGTTTTTTTCGCACCGCCGCCCCTACAAATGACGATAGGGTGTGGGTGCCGGGTGGTGATGGGGTTAGCGGGGTGTGTACAAAAAAGGAGTAACTCTTACCTCGGCGGTCCCTTCGACACAGAGCTCCGATTTCGTATATCGTTCAAATTGTAACCAGCACTAAGCCGTCTGTGCTCGTCACACAACAATCCAAATACGCGGGGTACACTGGTTGCCGGCCAATGATCAGACGGTGTGCGATAATTGTTGTTCTCTGTTTCGGTTCCTGGTACAATTTCGGGGACAGCGGAAAAAACCGATAATTTTGTTTACGATAAAGAGCGGAAGGGACATAAGGGATATTATAGAGTATATACACACTCACACAAGCACACACACACACACACTATACAATCACAAACACGCGCGCGCACTCACGTACGGGTACCGCCACAGCCAAACGAAAACATGACTGCGGCGGCAGCGACACCTAGCGGACTCTATTTGCGAATGTTGATGATAAGTGCTACAGTGCCGCCAACGAACGCCGGCAAACCGACCATCTGGCGTCGAATGCTCCCCTTCAACACCAGTCCACTCAAAGCACGAACATTATATTTTGCCCATAATTCGTCGACAACTGACAGACTCGACCATGAATCATGACACACATGTACTTTAACATTTTCCCATAATATAAATCTTAAGGTTTTAACTTATAAACATCATGAATCATGATGTATACCTAGTTTATTCTTGAAACAAGTGCGATGTGGATTAATTTTTTTTTTTCTTAATTTTGATTCAAAAAAAAATTGTGCACATTGTAATTCATGCAGTTATAGGACACTTAAAAGATTTAGAACTGTGTACTAACTAATATTACGCATGATTCACATTGAGAAGGAAGATTTTAAAAGATTGTATTAGATTATAGAAATTAATATTGTTCATTGCCGCGTGCCAGTGACCGTATACGTCATTCAAAACTTATCGCAAGTGTGGCAAATACCTACTACAAATATAAGGCATATTATGCTGTATTTTATATTATCTAGTTTTTCCAGAGTAAAGCCGGTTACAACTAGTATATTTTCATCCTTAATTAGTATATTTTTAACCTCAGTTATGAATGTTATCATTTCAGCTACCTATGCGATAAGTATTAGATTCTTAACGAAACGATAAATTGATTTCAGTGACTGTTTTTTATTTTATTGAAAAAATACTCTGGTCAATAACTAAGATGAAAATTTCTGGTAAGTAGTAACTAATTGTATACAGTAAGAACTTTTGAAAAGAAGGCACAATTATTAAAATTAAGTCAACCTACCAGAAAACTAAAAGTAAAATAAATTAGTTTAATAGCAATATACCAATATCCTAAAACATATCATGAAACATACTTGTAATAATATAGGATGACAGGCAGGATCAGTTCAGTCTTCACTCAGAATCATTTAATACACCGATTGTTCATTTACCACTGAATTCAAATTTAACACTTACATATAATGTGTGATACTTTACCGTGATTTACTCAATGAAAGAGAGGAGAACACTCGATGGTTTAGGTTACCGAGTACCGACAAAAACGCGAGTTACCGTATGCAACCGCTGTATGCTACAGTTTTGCGCTTTTGTCGCGCTATAATTTGGCGCGCTCTATTATATGCAGAGCGTTTTCGTCTAGCATTTTTTACCGCTTTAGTGTAGCTCGGGCCAAAGTAAAAAGACCAAAACCATTAGGTTAGGTTAGGTAAGGTAAAACCGCGATAATAAATGTGGAGCTACGTAAGAAATAACAGCCTAAAATTACCTATAATTTTCACTATGAGTAAATATATAATAGTATTTTATTTTCATAGGCTTATAAAACTGGTTTAGTTTGTGATGATAATATGTTCGACGTTATATTTCAACGTGTATGGCCTATTTTACGAACCTAATATTAAATTAGTTTATTTTCTGTGTGAGTGTTAACTTAAAATACAATATATAAAAAGTACCTAATAATAATGATTTCCTACCACAATAGTTAGGTACCTACATAATATACAGAGTGGTTCGTGAGACACAACTGTAGCACTGTAGCAGTATACTGGAAATGTTTAGTTAAAAATTGTAAAGGCAGAATTCAATACCTAGGTAGTTACACCACCCTCCTCCCGAAAATTTATTCTGTGTACGACTGGATTACTATCGAAGGTAAGTCAATTTCAAGCATATAATTTAAATTTTAAGCTAAACAAATCATTGAAAGAATAAAAAAAATACATTTATCTTATGATAATCCTAATCAAATTATTGCCTTTTCTCAAATTACGCCAGATGTAATCGGAAATATTCCCTCTATTCCTCTATTTCCTTTTAAGTTTTAGAACGTACTTTAAGAAGAGCATGTTATAAAACACATAACGCCCTTCCTTCATAATCCTTCTTTAATGGAACTTAACATTCCAATGCTCTATATACAATGGTCGAAGTGGCTCAAAATAAATATGGAGGGATGCCTAAACTTATTTATAGATACTATATTGTTATATTACGCCTATATCATACCTATCATTATATGTGGAGGGATGAAAAATATAGATTATAATAAGTGGTGGATACCAATGATACCATCCCCCCGTATCCCTCCTCAACTTCGGTCTTCGACCACTGTCTACACAACAATATAATATTTCAAATTATTCAAATCGGTACTAAAACAAAATACAAATACCTACTACACAGTAGTGTGATAACCTAATTTCCCTCTTTTTTATAATAATGAATATAGTATTTACCACATAAATTAATTTTTGTTTTTTTAATTATTTATATGACAATGCATAGTAAAATGTATTATAATAATTTCAACAAAATATCCGTGCCTTTATTTGCCTACATTTAATGCTACTTATAAAATGTGTGTATGTAGTTAAGTATTTGCATATTTTCAAGTTATACAAAGTAAAAATATCGTATAGATAATTATAATTATTTTAAAACAGAATCATCCATATTTTCAATTTTCTATACAATTTAACTCTAGCCTAATAACTATAGCTTAAACTGATGTCCAAAATCCTTTTCTTAGCCTATTTACTATATTCATTTATTTATAATAATAATATAATACATTAATACATAATATGATGAATTTATGACTTGTATGCAGGGACTGATTGAAAGCGAAAATTGAGAGTATGTAACATGGGAAATACACTGGGTGGTGTTTAATCCCCCCTCTCGAAACATTTGGTTTTTGTAATAAAAATGTAATATTAACAAATTAAAATAATTAATATAATTTGAATAAAAATAAAAATACTTACAGGATTTATAAATAAAATAAAATTATACCTATTGTACTCGTATATTGACATGATGGGTACAAAAGAATTCGAAAAAACCTACTTTTCAATAACTGATTTTTAATAACACCCCCTCCCCCCTCAAATAAAATTGTTTTCTGCGTAATTCCCTGATGTAACATAAAACTCCATTTACACAATTTTAAATACTATACAAATATATCAATATATCAAACCTATCTAAATCATTTACACATATTATAAAATGGTCATTTATAGATGGCGTAACTAATACAATATACCGCATATACAATAAACTGAATAAACACATAAAAATATTGGCATAATTTTAAACGACCATTATTTTTATACAATATTGTCAATATTATATTTTATTCATTCAAAATATCCACTATCTAAGTGCAATAAATGTATAACTATAGATTTTATTATTTTTACTTACATTTTTTAAATTTATTTAATTACCCATAAAATCAAATTATTAGATTAAATATTTCTTTAAAAACCATATAATTTCGATTGGTTATAGTCTTGACCCTACGCCCCCTTGGATCGGGCCGTGCTCGGATGCCTATATGAATATTAGTACAAAATATGAAATATGATAAGTATTTTAAAATATGTATTACCTATATTATAGTTAAAATGTTAAGGGTGAAAAAATATGATAAATTATAATTACTAGTTAGGTTAGTTAATTACGTCTCTAACATTTTATAATAATTATGATGATTTTGAAAAGTATTAGGAATAACACTCGGAAAGATATTAAATTTTATTATTTATTTTTATATTTTATTAGACATATACTATTGATATTCTCAAGTGATTCACATTAATCTATTTTTCTGTGTATCTACTTAATAAGTTTTTTTTATTGTTGTTTTTATTTATTTGGCCTAAAATGGTTATGAAAATGATAAAATGTAATTCTATAGAATTATTATAGTTATAAAAAGGGTTGGGATTTTATAGCGCTTAAAATTACATAAATATGCGCTATAATATGACCTTAAATGTTGCTAAATATGCGCTAAAAACAACAAAGTATACAAATAAGGAAATCATACAGTAAAAATCGACAAAAATCCCAAAAAAAACAGTACATTACAAAAATTAAAACCAAATACCTAATTTGAAATCATCGTAATAGTAAGTATATTATACCTACAATCTATATAGTATTATCGCTGTAATTGTACGGTGTTGCACCAGCGTAATTGGTCTATTTACTTAATCTGTATTTTTATAATTTACTGGATAATTGGATTGACAAAAATCTAAAATCATGTTTTGCTAAAATATAATTTCATAAAATAAGACCGATTTTGAAACATGAACACATTTTTAGTATACTCTGCTATTTTTTAAGTATCTCATAACAAATATGTAAATGCTATAAAATCCCAACCACGGTTATAAGTTATAATATATGTATACAGGTAAATTATTTCAAACAAATAATGTTACTGAAGTTGTATTAAAATGATAAAAAATTACTTATATATTATAGGTCATAAATCATAATTAATATACATCTACATTCTACATGTAATTTAAATTGAAACAATTTTTTGCATAGCATTCGTAATTATTTTTTATAAAGAGCAAAAAGCGTCTAAAATATTTTAATAAGTACCTAGGACCCTATAGGTATATGACTTTTTCAAGGTTTGCTATACTTTTTTTTTGGATGTTATAGAATTTTCTAAAAGTCTATTCGAGTTTTGTTAAATGTATTTTATACTAGGTATAATAAATAAATCATATGACCTTTTTTAAAACAAAAAAATAAGCTCCTTGTGCAGACAAAGTTATTAAAATCAATAGCATTTTAATATACTGCAGTGTTAAATTTAATATATTTTCAAATAATATTAACTAAGGTAAAACATAAGTCATAAGAAACTTAGTAATTATTATAACACTTTTGGCACTTTTTAATATAATTTTAAATACTGGGATCATTTTTTTAATTATAGGAGTTTATTATACTTCGTAATTTATTCAACATTTTTGGATAGTATTAAGAAATTTAAGGCATTTATCATTAACTAAATCACTATATAATGAACATATTTTATTAATTAATTAAGTAGCACTATTTAATACATCTTGGCAATATTTACGTATTAGAACTAAAACGACTTAACTTATTTAAAAAATAAAAAGGATTACTTGGAACTAGTAAAATATTAAAATTCGGTGTTTCCGAATTGCGTCCAAAGTGACAAAAACCATGTGAGTTGCGGACGAAATCTTAAAAGATAACATACAAATTACGAACACAAAATATATAAGATACCTACTAATTGCGGACAAATTTTCAATTATTATTTTTTATACAATGATTGTGGAAGTTGGGAAATAACTGTTTGATATTAACGATATATATATATAATATATATGACAATTGACATTATTATTCATTGAACTAATTATTGTTATACTAATGATTTAAAACGAACAAAAAAACAGTCAAAAAGGAAGCATTTATTAGCAAATAAATGTTGCAATATTCAAGTGGTGAAATCAGTAGAATATCATTTATACAGGTTGTTTCAAAAAAATGTTTGCCACAAAATTAAGACTTTAAATAATTTAACAACATTTTAAAAATAACGATTGCTCTTTTACAAGACACACATATTTTTAACCTCGCTTACCAATTTTTTGGTAGCTTGTCCTAAGTCCTGAAAAGTGGAAATATTTGTATCCGCAATTAACGTGATTTTTATTAAAAAAAAGCTCTGTACGCAAATATTATTATGATAACGAAACTCCTGTCTGCAATTGTTGTGTTATAATATAAACCTGAATAAATGGTCCGCAATTAGTATCTGTCCTTAAAATTGTAACTTGATTTTATTTGACAATTACTTAACTTAATAATTAACTTAACTTAACTTAACTTAATAATGTCAAATTTCAGATATCCTGTTTCCTTTGAATATCATAAACTAAATGTTTTGAAGATAAAAGAATAATTATTAATAATATATAACTTATTGATGTTAATAATGATAAACTTCGCTACAGGTACAAATTATTTTTTGTTAATTATGTTTTCTATTAAACTTATGATGCTGTTAAACGCAGATCTAATGATCAAAATGTAAATATAAAATACAAATTATATGTTTTAAAAAAATACCTTAATTATATTTTTTTGTTCAAACTAGTAAAAAATACAAAAAGTTTCAATTTCACAAATGGACCTTATTAATAATAAATTGGATATAAAAAATTACTAAAAGGCTCAATAATTAAAGAGGACTTGTTTTCTCATTTTACTAATATTTTTGTATTTTATTTTTTTAACTTTTACCAATACTGAGTACAAGTGGACTTCCATCATAATATAACTTTTGTATTCATAATAAACTTATTGTTTGAAGATAATATTATTAATGAAATAGAAATTCTAATTTTATTCAAAAAGTTATAAAAATATAAATTATGTAAATTACCTTTGCAAAAGATAAAAATGTTTTGGTATATTTACATTCAAATAACATTCTATAAATAATGAAAAAAAAATTAATATTTATTTAATAATAGATGATTTTCTAATACAAAAAATGTTTTGGTCATTTAATAATATAATGTAATATAAATACTTATATTATATTACGTTCATATCTTCAGTTCTAGTTTGTACAAAAAACCTAATCAAAAAATCCAATGTATATAAAGCAAATTTTAATTCAATGTACAACCATCTAACCATCTATATTTTTATTTTTTAATTATAATAGCTAATAATAAATACGTTAAGAGTTAAGACTGAACCATTGGCTGTAGTTCAAAACTGGAATTATTACATTTATATTAGCTATACTTATCGGAGTGCAATCCATTTAATGTACACGACACTCATTATTCCAAATACCATTCAAATTTTTAAAATATATTTTTTACATATATAACTTATAAGTTATTAGTATTTTACGTTTTTATATGCGAACTATAGAATGGTATAGCGACAAAATGTTGGTCTACTACTCGCCATTCATTAAAACATTTAAAAAATTAAATACTAATTATAACTAACTAGTAACTAATAACTAATAAACTGTTAGTCCGAAATTTGAAATTGAATTGAAATTGATTTTTATAGATTGAAATACTCATATTTATAAATCATATTATGCTTCAGAATATAAATAATGAGTAAAAACTTAAAAATTAGGACGTTAAAAAAATAAGAAGTAGTAAACATTTTTCTAAAAATATTCTTTAATAACCTCTTAAGACTTAAAATTATGTAAAGAAATATTTTTAAACATTTTGGTATTTTCTGAAATAAAAAGTAGGTTACCTTAGGTTAAACTGCTGGTGACATATATGATATATATATATATATATATATATAATATATTCGTAGTAGACATACATAGTATATTATTATATTAAATACATATGTGTAATAATTAGTTATTTCATATTATAATTTATTTATGACACTGCGTAATTTATATTGAATACAATGTAATTATTTTATAATATGTATCTATTGTAAATTTAGTAAGTAATTTTAAACAAACAATTATTATGGGCTTGAAAGGTACATTTTTTAATTAGTTACCTGAAATACCTAATATGAATCTTATTTATTTGAAATATAAAATATTGGTTTCACAGTAATATATTCCTACTTGTAATTATTTCATTTACTTATTTTGGTCTTATACAATTTACGTTTATAGATAGTACACTTTGTTATAAAATATCTTATACCTATACAGTAATACATTATATTTACGTACATAATAACAGGTGAATAGTCATATTTTTTTAAGTTCGTACTATTATCAATGACATATTAGTAAATAGTAATAAATGAATGTCAATCAATTCAAAATGGTATTTAATGAAGAAAAACATTTTGAAGTTTTAAACATATATTTATTCAGCAAACAAATTATAAATTAATATAATTTAATTTTAATAAACTAAAGGATAGTTAATCGTGAAACTTAAAGTTAAAATTCAAATTCAAATTCATAAATTATTTACTTTAGGTAAAAATAAAGAAAATACTATAGAATAAACTATAAGGCATAAGCAATGGGCCAGTGGCATAGATAATAAATTAATAAATTATACGTTATTATAGTATTGTAAACCCGATACTTTTATAAGTTATCTCAGAATTTTAAATGTTTAAATGATTTTTAAGTAAAGTTTTATTTAGATTGGTACTGGACGAAGCAATGAATATGTATTTATTTTATAACAATGTGTTTTTTTACATATTTTTTTTTTGTCATTTTCTAACCTATAGGTACTTTTTAAAGAAGTAAATGATTCAAACTTTAACTTTGAGGATGGTTTCTAGTAATAACTATTAAGTTAGATCTAGTCAGAGGCGGACGCAGGAAAAAATTTTTGAGGCGGGGAGGGTTTGAAAAAATTAGAATTTTTTGAAGGTTCATAAGTGAGAATAACTACGTTTGAAATTAATCATCCATTTATTTTGCAGGGAGTTTGAACCCCCAACCCCCCTACGTACGCCACTGGATCTAGTTTATTTTAATCATCTAGATTAAAAAAAAAATTAATCTATATTAAATCAATATAAATTATTATTCTATATTTATTTCATTAACGGGTAACATTAATAATGTTACAGCAACATTTTGTAACGCATTACATGCTAACATTTATAGACATGCATACACAATACACATTACACATAGAACTTCAAAAGACATGCAAAAACTTCATGACGTTCCTGCAGTTATTGCAGAGGATATACTTTCATGGTAATATCCACTGCAGATGCAATAATTTAATAATAATATGAAATTGTATACTACCACACTTAAAATATATAATATGGGTTGGGTTTATAATATATTATATATTCACTACGAGCTTTATATGGATTGATACAATTTTTTCACTGATCAAAAAACAAAAAAATAATCTAACTGACTATCGATATACTAACTAGATATCTACCAGATGTTCATTAGCTGGTAGTCTGGTGGTTTACTACATAATACAATTTTTTTCTATACATTTTAAGTATCGATAAAAATTATTTTTAAATGTATCTTTTGCAATATTCTTTTGTTTTGCTTCAAAACCCACACACAAAAATAAATAATTTGTTAACAGAGTATATCTAACCTAGTTTATTTTGAAAAATAAATACGTATCTCACAATAAGTAGTTTAAATTTTTGACGCTTCTGGTGTTTCTATAGTATATATTATATGTACATTTTGAGTTTTTGACCTATAGATACGATTGTACAAGCTTCGAAACCACTATGCATAGCAAGTATAATGTCCATGATAAATGCAATGAGTTTTGTAGTTTGTCTTTACTAGCTTTATAGATCGAAACTGCAAACGCCAGCTTCAGGGGAAATTTGAGACGCTTGAACAGAAAGGATAGGCAGTTGGTGTTATTAGAGAACATGCGGTGTGTTTAAGGCATATTATTCTCCTTTAAGCGTCAATAGCACTGCAGGGGCACCAACTTTGAGATCGAGACGAGAATATCGGAAGTTGAATCAAGTTTAAAATATTGTCTAAATAAGACAATTTACTGTACTTTTTAAGGATAAAGGTACTATAGTATAACGATTGCTTTTTCATCCTATATTAAATTGTTCATAGCCCATTAAATCAAGAAATATTAATATTTCTATGTATGTTTAATGAACTAATGTATATCCGTATACTTGGAAGTTTTGTTATGACTTATGTTTGACGGTAATGAATAAGGGACGGGTTTGTATTTAAATGCATTTGTTTATTAGAACATTGTACTTAAAATTTGGTAAGCAATTTTCAGGATTTAAATCATTCTTATTAAAATTATGCCAATTCTATTTTATATATTTAGACATAGGTAATTATTAATTACTAATTACATATATTTACATATTTCACTAATTCACCGTAAATACTTTTAATATATTTTATCATTTCATCATTCATACAAACGTATGAAAACTCAAACCATGTTGCATTGAACGAAAACAGTCATTTGTCAGAATATATTCTCGTGTTTCATGTAATATATAAGAAATTATTTCAAAATTAGATCCAGAAACTACAAAACGGAACATAGAAAAATCATTTAATTTTTATTTCAGTAAATTTTAGTTTTATCACACTTACAAAATGAGAAACAAATAATATGTCCTTAAATGATAGTATCCAAATTGTCAAAATAACCATAGAAAATTTTTAACTCATCGTAAGCGGACAAATATAGGAGATGTAGTAAAAAAGAAAATTTATGCAGTTACAGAAAAAAATCCAGGCTATATTAATTTTAAAACTATCAACGAAAATAAATGATTGTCAGTTGTCACTATTGACAGATACCCTTCTAAAAATTTGGAATTATTGCCTTCAGATATTACACGCTTTAAATATTCTCCAATTATATCGGTTGATGTGGAACGACCGTTAGCTGTTTTAAAAATATTTTGTGACCATTAGATCCTATTAAGGCATTTAACCTTCAATAATTTAAAAGAAATTGTAATTATTCAATGCAACATATCATTTTGACATTTGTAACTTGTAACACGTATTTTATAAATTATAATTCTATATATACATAATATATATATATATCTATATTACATATCTATACATACATTTTTGTATTTTTATTACATTTAAATCCGTTCCCTTGTAATGAATCGCTATACATGTTTTCTAATTACTATCTATTATTATATATTATTATTACTCTACTATAAAATCATACCTTTCTTGGTTTTATCATAATACTTAAATAGTTATATATATTTATGTCTTATGGGTAGTACATAATGTCTTAATATGTCTAATATATTAATATAATACGGTGCCATATCGCCGTGGTATAACTGAAATAAATGTGATAAATAGGTATACATAATAATTATTAATTAATGTGTTCATTAATCATTTAGTAATTATTAGTTAATCATAACCTGTTATTCTAAATACGCACCAAAATGACAAGGTATATAAAAACAATTAAAAAGTTCCTTTACTAAACAGTTTTAGTTTTTTAATTTCTAAAATCATTATAAAATTGTATTATTATCTATTCTTTGTTTTTTAATGAAAATAACTACTTTATTATATAATATACATACAATTTTTAAAAATACCAAAATTTGATTAAAAGGATTTATTTAAATAAATTATACATCTGTGTAAACTGTGAAAGTTTTATAAATAAGATAAAGGTTCCTACTGACTACTATACTGTACTATAGGTAGCTATAATGAAATATATAAATATTATTTTTATAAATAAAATTACAAAATCAAAAACACACATATATATATAGTTTATATATATAATATTATATATTACACGTTTCTCAATATCTTCTTAAAAATAAAGTTTATAAAATTACTTTAGTTGTTTTATTTTATAATAGGTACAATTATACAAATTCAATAATTAATATATTATATAATCATTTATCATTTATCATTCTTCTACCACTGAAAACTGTATTAAATACATAACAATACATGATATGGTGTATTTAACAGTTTATGAAGAACGTTAATATAATCAGTTTAATATTATATATTTATATCTTACATCTACATAGTGTTACCCAGCTATACATCATATACAATATATAAATGATCTTGTTTTAAATATTGTTGATCCTATTTGTACAGGAGCCCAATCAATTCCATTTATATTCATTACGAGAAAAGTATCCGACTTAGTGCATTTGTTCTCATTATATTCTTAATATCTTACGATGTGCCACCGACTTCAATAGATCTCTAGAGACTTTTCTTAATGTTAAACTTGTCAAAGTAGTATTCTCCTTATTCCTTTTGTCAAAAAAGCTTTCTATTTCAACTCCTTCCATAACTTTTCGATTTGGTTCTTTCATTCTGTCAATACTCATTCTATCATTGGAATTTAAAAGCCTTTTAAAACATTCTCTTTTTGTTGTTTTATATTTTGAAATCAACTATTTTATCAGTATCAGACGTGTTTTACCATTTCACTAGTATAGTTTTAATCAAATTAAAACTATACATTCATGAAAATCATTAATATTGTTTGTAAATTTAAAGAAGTTGCAGTTTTAATTGACAAATAACAGAAATTATGTTCATAATACATTTATATTTGAAATAAAATTTAAGTTTTATATACATACATACCTACATATTACATATATATAATATATATATTATATTATATGCTTATTATTAGTTATATACTTATATATATTATATATTATAGTTTTTGCAAAAAAATATAAGTAATAAATATACATATGTTCCAAATTTTAAAAAAACATAGGAATTTAAATTCCAATACCTCAAATATGTCAATATTACTTAGAAAATGCTGAACAATATTTAACAAATAAAAGTTATGTATTCAGTTCATCAGACTATATTTTCCAAATGAAAATAATGTTTTTAAATTTATTTGTTCCTTTGTCCTTTGTAAATGGCGTGTATGATGTGCATAAATTAAAATTCTAATTATTATTAATTGATTTAAAACATATATTGCTGGATATGAATAAAAATAAACATGTTTTTGAATATCTTATAGAGAAAACCTAATAACGTGTTGAGTATTTACATAGCCTTTTGTACTTTAAACTGACCATTCGCTATTTTATTTTTACTTATTTGCAATTTGTACTTACTTGAAACACAATTACACTAAAACACATTAAGTCGCTGCTCTTTTCTTAAACTTAATTTTTCAATCCAATTACAATTACAAACGTTTCCCGGAGACGTAACCACAGAAAATATCATGACGCTATTTTAATAAGCTATTCATAACTCTAAAATCGTCTCCGCCTTTACACCATAACACAAATTAAAATACATCATCACTCGGATAATATAACACTGTTATGATGGTGGTAACTTTAAAATATTTTAATGAAGACACTATATATATATTTACAGTCGAGTCTCGATAATTCGAATTTCTTTTTGCCCCTATAGAAATCTTATACACTCAATGCAATATTTGTAACTTGAAAAATACATAATTCGAATTAATTTTTATCTCCCTTGAAATTCGAGTTATCGAGACTCGACTGTACATATATGATATGATATGATATGATATATATATGTATGTATTATACCTATATAGCGTTTATTTTTAAGCCTTTGGAAAAATTTGATATTTAGGTGAAGTAAAAAAAAAACATCAGCTGTCATTGATATAGATACGATGAAATATAGTTATATACAATTTCTTTTGGTATAATTTATTTTTGTTTAGTAGGTACCACAACAACTTCTATTCATATGATGTAATCTTTACAAAAGATTGTACACTCCTATATATTCTAAATGTTTTCGTTTATATGTATTCGGTGTGTAGTTTACTACATTTGGTGATTAATACTCGATTTATCATATCCATTCTGAATTGTGATTATGTTCACCAACTAATGAGGTAAATACATTATTTTTATTTTTTATCTGTACATATTTAAATTCTTGTTACACTTCAGCTTCAACAGGTAAAGTTGTCTGGGTAGAGTTGCCTGCTTGTTAACTGTTAGAAGATCTAAAATTGTACTTAATTTTATTAAAATTATAATTATAAGAACTATACTTCCACCATTTTTACTTTCTAGGCAGAGCCGTGCCGTGGGAGGCCTAGGGGGCATTAGCCCCGGACGCATGGTTTAAACTGTTAAAAGGGGGCACCAAAAGATTTTTTTAGAATATTAAGGGGCTAATATTTTTAATTGTGCCCCTGGCGCTAAATCTTAACGGCACGGCTCTGTTTCTAGAGTAAAATGTACAATGTAGTCACCACTAATCACTTTTTTAAATTATAATCACAAAATAACACAGTTTATAACTTAAAGTAATTAATTACAACAATGAAATAACGCACAATTAAAAATATTTAAAATTAATACAACTTGTCACTTGATCATATTATTTGTTATTTTATATTTTTGTATTATATCGATAACACGACTTTTTTAATATATTGTATATAATAATTAATAACTACTACTCTATCCATTTATTATAAGGACCTCGATATCAGATATGTAAATACATTATACACCCATAAGATTATCACAATCTATAAGTCATAAAATGTACATTATCAATCGTATTATAAGTTACAACATAATAATATGAAATTATGAAACATGAGTAATTTTGAATCGTAGTCGAAAATAATGTTATTACATTTTTAAAAGAAAATAAGAAATACCTTGCCAATCAGCTAATGCTTAATTCTTATTTAAAATATTTTATAGAAATTTAAAATGTTGTTGAGAATACAGTGAAGGATGAAAAAAATAAGTTGAGTTTCGAAGGTACTAAACTGTTTTGGACATTAGAATCTGGATGTAATTTAGAGTAACAATTGGACAATACCCCTGCCGATATTTGAGTTAATATTAATTGATTTATTACCTACTTGCATGGCTTAAATATTTAAAACATGATAACTCGTAAGTTGTAAGTTGTAAAATAAAAAAAAAGTATTTGGTGCGGTATTATTAGAGATTATACGTAAGATTTAAAAGCAGAATCTTATGTAGTATGATTATATTTGGAAAGTAAAAGCAATTGACAATGATATGGATTTTGTAATGTTATTAAACGAAACCACATTCTTACTTTTAGTACAGAATTGTATTTTAATAGCAATTACACTCCCAACTACTACATGTAGTGTTGAAAGATCTTTCATGTTTGAACTTCATATTTTTAAAATTGTGTTAATACATCATTATATTAACTATGTATTTGATTTTTTTTTTTATATAAAAAACTGAAAACATGACATCACAATTCTATTACCCAGCATCGCTTGAATGGATTAACTTTAATGTACCGTTCATAATGATATACTTAAAAACCAAAAATCTATGGTTAATGGTTATAGAGAAAATTATAAAGTTATTATGCATGGGGTCTAAAAGGGTAGAATTTTTATTAAATGATTAACACTTAACAATTTATTATACTCTGTAATACTTAAAACTTATAATGGTTTTTATTTATTATTTATTCAATTTTTAAATTTGCTGATTTTTCTATTAATTGTTCTAATGATTTAACTAAAAGCTTTATAGTAATCAGATATTTGATACAAACCTTTTTATTTTTATTTCAGTTTATATTTACCGTTTTATAAAAGTACGGTAGTTTAGATTACATTTTAAATTATGTTATTTTGTTTACATCAATTATCAGAAGTATTAAGTATTAAACTATTTTTACGGTAGTCTTATACTATTAACTATTGACTTTTCCACGCCCCCCCCCCCCCCACACACACAGGGTGTATATTTCTGCGGGCACTCTTGAGCCGGCTGGTCAGCAGTAAAAATGTGAAAATATAAATATAAAAATATCACCTTGTGGGGCACCAGCATTAATTTTCGAAATTTCCGAAGTAGAAGAGCTGTATTAAATTTGAAAGTAATGGTCAGTCAAATGCGACAAGAAATGAACAGAGGAAATGAAAAAAATTATTTCTATGGGCTTTTATAGAAATCAGAAAGATTGTCGTAATTATTATTTTACGATTTTAGATCAGATGTAACTAAAACAATAATCAGAAAATCCGTGTTATTTATTATTACGCTTACTTATATCGAGTTATTAAAATGGGTACTCATTATACGCACTCATCATAATAATATGATGTTGTAACTTGTTAGTATGAGTGGTTTTTCAAATCAACCCCCTCCCCAACACACACACTTACACAACTGAATTACTGTCCTGGGACATCCTTTCGCATACTGCTACAGTTTCATATATTATACGCCCAAACCTTTCGCGATGATTTGGGTTATTTTAAATGTTCAACCAACACATAACATATTAAATATCGCGTTGAAAATCGTCATCTTCCTGAGGGAGGATGGTATGAAGATATAAAGTAGTAAGTATCGCGTGCTTGCTGCCGAATCTCCGGAGGCACATAGATACTGACTTTACGGTCATTATCGCGTGGTATACCTTATAATCCATATATATGTTGTGTGTGGGTGTGTGTGTGTATCATACATATTGTGTAGATGACCACACACCGTGTCCGGCCTTACACTCGTTGGCGGCACAAGTATATAAACTACAAATAGCAGTAAACTTTGCGGTATTTGGACCCTACAGTAAAATAAATAAATATATAATATGTATAGTAACGTGTTTCCGCGTCATACGTTTTACTCGTATGGCGTGTGTTACGTCCGAAAGGCATTATACTGCAGCAGTAGTAGACAAATTTAGGAGTGTATAGGTACCACCTATTGTTTCTGCAGCACCTAGTATACTAAAAATAGATATTACTCGGCTAGTATATATACACACACACATATAATATATATATATTATATATATCAAACTAAATATTATATATATAATCGTAAAGTTGTAGATACGTACATCAGTAAAAAGTATTTTTAGTGTTTTAAGAAGACTTGAACATATAACATGTTTAATATCCTCTATTTTTTAAATTTAAAAAACTTATTTAACAAGCACCATAATTTAAAAATAAAGAAATGTAATTTGTGGTTATTATTAAGTAATTATTTTATTTTGTTATTTTTATTTTATTATTTATTAATAAATTAATAATAATATTTATCATTTTTGAGGTATGAATAGCACTGTAAAAATTATTATAGCTTTTTAATACACATATAATTATTATTGAATGGGTGAGGGCGTGAGGTACTCATTGAATCTAGGATTTTTCGGTAAATTACTGAATTTCAGTAAAACCCAAGACATACACAACTTAGTTTAGTCGAACCTTGATTGATTTTTGTAGTTCGGACATTTAAAAATGATATTTGGTTTTGGTGTATTATATAATATATTAAGATAAACAATCAATATTAGTAAAAGTACGAAATTGTTTACCTAGTGTGTGATATTTTTTCCTTGCTTTGTATTTATATAATATAATTACAATATTTATAATTAAAGTTAAGAATAATAATTAAGTAGGTATATACTACATTAGATACTGCTACTAGTATTTTAGAATTTTTGATGTACGAATGTACATTATTATTATGTATTATTTCTCAAATTTATATTATTATATATTAGGTATATTTATACCAGAAAAATTAGTATTTATTTGTGCAGGATACTATGCAGTGCTCGGATTGGAAAATTAAAAGAATAGGAACCCAAATAATAATTTAAAAAACAGCGTTCCAACTGAACATTTATTTAACGCTAACCCGTGGGGAGCTTTGCCCCAACACCCCCCTAATTGCTATCATCATATCTTAAAATAAATAACTCCTTATCTATAATTTTTTGACTAAATGTCAATATTTTAACACTTTTAGACTTTAGTCACTTAAAACTTATAACTTTTTCCTAGTTATGTTAAATAAAAAAACTATTATAGCCTATATGTAGGAAATTCAATTAAAAAAACATATAGGTAGGTACATAACAAAATAAAATATATTAATAAAACGAATATATATTTATATAGATGGTACCTAATACATTTTTAATACCAAATAAATAGTAATAAATTTATAACAGTATATTAATTATAAGTTAACAACAAAAACCTTTATGGGAAATGTATGATTTTATTAATATTTATACAAGATACAATTTTTATATTTTTAATAAATAACTTTGATAATTTGGACTGGTCAGATAATGTAGCAAAAAAAAAAAAAGACAAAATTCAATGTGTAAAACTCAAGACCCAAATAAAGTAATAACTTTATAGATTATGTACTGTGATTATTAATCGAAAAAAAAAATCTCCTATATTATGTATCTTAATTCTTGGTAAAAATTGAATTCGCATATTAAAGTAGATCCACAATTTATTTTAGAATCGAAAATTACATTGATTTATAATATATTACAAATCAATGTATAATTTCCGATACCTATAACCTATAGGTACATTTTTTTTAAAACAATCACGCCTTATTAATTTTTGTTAGTTTGTTACATCTACATTGTTCATAGTCAAAGAATGAACTGCTTAATACCAATTTAATTATCTAAAATTATTACTGACTAGAAAAATTGTTTTCGCTAAGGTGGATCGATTCCAAGTGAAAAGTCGGGATAATGTTCTCGCTTTTGTATTCAAGTGATAAAATTCTCCATGACTTGGGGAACACAATTTGTAACACTACAGCCAGCTAAGCATTTTGGAAACTAAACTAATAATATAGTAAAACTAATTACTATTTACTCCTAAAAGTTTTAAGCATTCTAAATATAAAACAATGATGATAATATACTTCTTCAGTCTTCTATGCCGTCAATCTTTTCTCCGAAACCATAGTTTTCCCCTTAATTTTAAAAATCTCTTCCGACGACCATCATACCGCCAATCTATAATATTCCTACTTATTATGGCAATTAGCAATAGTTCTCGTCGAAATCCTAACTTATATCGAAATAAACATTAACAGTCAACATGCCAACACACACTTAACCTAAATTATGATTATGTCTAAAGAATATTATAATTTATAAATAACATTGAAATTCAACAAAAAAATTGTTAACATTTATTTTTCTTGGTGACACATATCGATTGAGAATCACAACTAGAATACCTATAGGTACCTACTCCTAACACTGCTAATAATAAAACACCTATTGGGAACTAAAAAATTAAACTAATTTTTAGTTTTTCGTTTTGACATAGTCGTATGACTTTGAAACAAAAAAGGGCAATGATTTGTTTTATATTAAGATACTTACGTGCAGTATTTTTTTTTTTTTTTTTTTTTTTTTATTCAAATAGTGTTAATAGTGTTATGTAATTAAAAATTATTAATTATATTTGTGTCATTGATTACCAAATCAATATTTATGTTCTACAAAAAAAAACAGTGGTTAATGACCATTAGACATTAGTGCTTACACGTGTCAACTTACTATTAACGCATGGAACGCGTAAACGCAAGAAGTTCTTTTCCATTTTTGAACACTTCTCACTGATTTGGACCCTAATACCCCATGTCCCCATCGCAATTAGCTGTTTACGCTCTTCAAAGGTGGAAAGTGCGAAGCGCGTGCGCAGAAACTCTCATTTTATTTCCTACGGGTCTACGCAGTACGGGTTTTTTTCTTTTGTTATCAATACGCTCTTATCAAATCGATAATACCGTTTCGTTCATTCAGTGACAATAATAACAATATTAATTGTTATCATCGATCGACCACAAAACACAAATATTCGCAGTATTACGAAAACAAATTTTCCTACGTGTTGTCGGTGGGTTGACGTAGAGTCGTAGAGTAAAAGCAGACGTTACTTACGTTGGTGATGACCGCACAGCCATTGTACTACGTTCCGGTCAGAACAAACGTAAAATAGAACACTAAAACTTATAACGTTACAAATGTCCTACGACAATGACGAATCCATCGAAAGAGTTTTAAATAATTTATATCAAATGAAAACATTGTATGTGCACACTGCGATCAATATGCTTATATTCGTTTACTAGTATTGTACAACGTTCATCGTCATGACTGAAAATCCAATTCTACACGTTTTGGTGGTTGGGTTCCATCATAAAAAAGGATGTCAGGTACGTTTCAAAAACTATCCACTCATGATGACTTTATCTTAAACATTCAACTGTATGTCCCATTAATATTAATGTGCGATTTAAATGATTGTGGGCCTTACAGCTTTGTCCTTATGTTGTTTTATCTGAACAATATGTATAGAATTAAATAAGTATGCAATGCATAGGTGTTGTATTTGGTATTTAATATGTTTAATGTTATAGGTGATCCTATTAATATTTTCTATAAAGCTATTTTTTTAATCTTAAAAGATGTTGGCTTTTGCCAAAATTTAATGATTACATATTTTAAACAAATTTGAGTAGGTCAATATGTATTTAATATATATACCTTAGTTGTATGTGTAAAAAAAATAAATAAAATTAATTTATACAATTTGTTAGAAAAAATAATTGCAGTGATAAATGTATTTTGATGTTTAGGTAGAATATGCTTATCCGCCATTTATCGAAGATACCACTGGTGTTTCTGCTGAATGTCCGACAGCTTGGAAGCATTTGCCGTATTTAGCATTACCTGATGGATCGCACAACTTTGATGAAGACACTGCATACTTTCATTTACCAAGTCAACAAGATCCGAATGAAACAATTTATGGAATTTCATGTTACAGACAAATACCATTAGAAGTATATAACAAATAATTTTAACTATTGAGTTACTTAAATTATTTTTATTTTTAAAGAAAATTATTAACCGAACTCCTGATATGACACGAAGTACAATCCAAAAATCAGTCTGTGTACTTAGTACATTACCATTATATGGACATATTCAAGTTAAAATGTCTCTAATTACACATGCATATTTTGAAGAAGGCGATTTCAGTAAAATATCACTCTTACATGACACTTATCACCACCTCAATGCCTGTTTATCTAGTATAGACAATATTAGCACTAGTCCTCATCTTTTTGTTGGTTTGTATTTGTTTGTTGCCTTTTATAAAGTATGTATTACTAGATTATGAATTTTTACAGGTCTATCTGCAGTTGAACTTGTGACAAGGTTTAGACATAAAGTATTGTTGCTATTTAAATTAATGTTGTTAGAAAACAAAGTACTATTTTTTTACTCTCCTGTTCGTCCACTGTGTTCTACAATACTGACCTTATTATCTCTTCATCCTGGACTTATTGAAAATGGGCTCAATAAATCTGCCAATATTAAGTAACTAAATATATTTTATAATCATGCATGAAATTGACAATTATAACAAAATATATGATTTTTTTTTAGCCTTAGTAGTGCTACCCAACCCTCCATTGAAAACAAATGTGAAGTTAATGCTTCAAATGTAAGTCCAGAAACAGAAGATTATGATCACATCATTGTTAGTCAAAAATCAAATGAAGTTGTTGATGAAGAATTAGTTCCTAACAATACATTTGTTTCAAACATTCCTAAAGATCCTAGTATCGATTCGTTGGATGAAGCTGCTGTGCAGTATAATATGATAAGTATTGCTCAAATCAATTCTGAAGACTGTGGAGTTCCTATGTCTATTTTTGATAATGTTCGTATGAATAATTCAATATATTTTTTTAAAAAAGAGAATTATTTAAAAGTTAAACCTAATAATATTTTAGGGTAATTTATGTCAGCCATATTCTTGCCTGTCATACATGGATATATTAACAGATCCAAGTGTTCGAGGATATGTAATCGGAGCATCAAATATATTGTTTAAACAAAAGAAGAATTTAGCTGATGTGATTGTTGAGGTAAAGTTTATTTATATTTTAAATTGACTAATAATATATTATATTCATAAAACAATTTTATTTTAGATCGATGAAGGAAAAGTAGAAATAGAAAATATTGAACTTAAACGACATTTACATTTAACTACAGAAGATCTTCGTTTTGCTGATTACCTAGTTAGACATGTCGTCCAACCTGATAAAGAAGATGTATTTCTGGATGGAGTTGGATGGGAAGGTGGCGATGAATGGATAAGAGCACAATTTAAGGCTTATTTGTTATCTTTATTAAGAACATCACTATTAAGTGGTCAGTAGCAATTTTATAAGTAATTATTATATTGTTTTCTAACAATTAGTTTTGAAGCAATTTATAAGTATCATAACTATTATAATATATAACTTAATTAATAATTATAATTATAATAGAAGGAGCACCCGAATTAAACCACTTTAATCCATCATTTATATCTGCTTGGCAACAAACGAAAAATTACCAAGTTTGGTTAAACCAAGAACACCAAGCAATTATGGCACTTGAACCTTGTCATCCATTTGCTGGTCAATTGTCTGTAGCTGATATGAAACTAAGGATATCACAGTATGTAAATTATTTAATACAAACTACATTTTAGATATGTATTGATCAATACTTTCATCAAAAACAAATTTCATCATTAGTTCATAAAATATTAGTTTTTTACATAAATTTAATTCACTGTAATAAAATGTTTTATTATTTTTATCTATTTCCAAGTTGTTTATTTTTCACTGTACATTAAATGACAACATTTAAATTTATAATTATAAAGCAAAATATTTTTAAAAGTACTTTGTTATAGTTTTTCATGGATACCCTATAAAAAGTTTGTTCAATACTATACTCTTCTAAGCTTTAATACTCAAATTAATTAACAATACATTTAAAATATAATTTTTATATATCAAAATAGGGCAATTGGCTACAGCCTACAAATAATATCCAGCTTCAAAGTTAGTAATATGAAATAAAAAATATAAGTAAATGTTTTAAAAATGTTGTTCTACGAGTATAATAAATCAAAATTAGGTATGTGAAAAATAAAATGTGTATTAAAATATTGAGTATTTTTCTATAAAAATAATTATCTTCCTTGTATAACTAAATATATACTTCTAATTTGATTTGTTTTTGCTTTGATATTAATTATTGAGAAATTAAATGATAATAATAGGCTGAAATAGTTGTAGTCCTACATCATTATTTATTATCATATTTAATGTTTTCAAATTAGATAATTTTATAAATGTTTACTTATATACATTAATGGATTTTCAATTTTTATGGTATAAAATCAGTTAAGTGAGACAGTTTATAGCAGCGGTTCCCAACCCATGGGCCACGGCCCACAACGGCCACAAGTGGGCTGCGAGCAGTACGATACTGAACCATGAACTATATAATATTAAATATTATATATATTTAAAATAATATTATTATATATTTTTGTTGCATACTTAATAATACTTCTGGTTATAATAATATTTAATCAATATTAACTACTGTGTACAATAAGTGCACAATTAACAGTATCGAACGTTTGAATGTAGTTTTATTTCATATAATGAATATATTTGTATAATACGTAAATAAGTACGCTAACCTCAAAGATTTGTTTACAAAATTGGTGGTCCACACAACTAAAAAGGGTTTGGAACCGCTGATTTAGAGTGCATTAGAGAAATCAGTTGTTTAATACACTGTAAGTATAGATTATATAAGAAAATACAAAATTATCTTATATCAAACTTATTTCATATCCTGTAACACAAACTTCAAAATGTTGAGATAATCAATAAGTTTAAAAATAAAACTTAATATTAATTTATGTATTAAAATATCATTAAAAAAATTATGCATGAGTTTATTATAAACAATACAATTTATTATGTAAGTGATTTTTATTTAATAGTTATTAATTATAATTGATAATAAAAATTAAAATGTACTCAATTTTTTGGCTAAGAGTGAAACAATATATAATCTATAATTTAATAAACTAAAAAAAATATTATTAAATTATTTTTAATATTTATGAACTTGGTTTTATATAAAAAAAAATGAGTAGTAAATTATAATCAAAGCAAAATATTATTTTTATGTTCAATAGCACAATGCAAAGCAGTAGAAGTGGTCGAAAGTTAAATCAAGCAGTCCAAAATACAAGTAGAGCAGTTGCATCCACGGGTAAAGTTGTTGGTATGTAATATTATGTAATAAGGAAATAAATAATATTAATCTTCCTTGTTTTTTTCTTTATAATAACATTATATTTATTTATAATAGGAGGTGCTATTTCACAAGCTAAGGGTGCAGTAACAAATTGGTGGAGTAACCTAACCACAACTCAAGATCTAGAAGATGAGAAAAATACACCTGTTATTCAGGATATTTAACTGAATTATAAACTCTAAACGAGTATTTATCTACTGTTTCTTCTGAATTTTTTTCAGTTATACCATTTTATATTTTATTTTATTTTTTGTATTATTGTATGATTAAATCTTTATTTAGTTTAAGTAAATTATTTTAAATCTATTTATATTTGACATTGACAACTATGGATCTAAGACATGTTTGTTATAAATTATAAAAAAATTTAGTCTATCTTCTAATAGACATAGTACCGACAAATTTTATATACATTTCTGAAAGAAATTTTTAAAAATTCTATTATCTACTTCTAAATTCAAATAATTACACTCTAGGTCTAATTTTAAATAACTTTACATGTCATGTATACCTCACACTATATAGAATATTCCAGAATAACTGAACATTAATATACGTAGTACTACGTTATTTAATTTATAAAAATTTGAATTATACATAATATATCTTTTCTAAAACATACCTTATTAATAAATTATACTCACAAATTATTCATGTAAAAATTACTATACAAAAAATTCTAGTATATTCCTAATTATAAACTTTATCAAATATCTTAGCATAAATTTTATTAACTGCATTTTTTTACTTATCCATATAAAATATATTTTGATATTTACAATAATATTCGTAACAATAAGTAATGATACACTTTGTTCTATAATCATTTCCAAATAAATTTAAATCATCCAAAAATTTATCAAATATCAATATAAAATACCTAGTAACAAAACAAAATTTTACAAAAATAAAACATATTCTCTGCTATATCACAGTTACTTAGTGTTAGTATACTACTGGGGATTACTCCATATCTTATTAAAATAACTAAGCAAGTATTTGAATACCTATAAACCTATTTAGAAGTGTCACTACTTAATATGATCACCTGTTAATATCAAATTAATCTTAATATACTTTAATCAAGCAACCTAATATTATCATTTTTTTTTTTTTTTTTAATCAACTTAAGAATAAACTTTTATCAAAAGACCAATATGATCACATATCAGTAAAAAAATTGTAGATTATAACATCCAATTTATTATTTTAAATCATGGTGTGTTTCTAATTGTTAGACAATTTATTATTCAATCACATATTTTAATTTGTTTACTATTTAAAGTTTGACATAAGTATTTCATCTTAACAGATAAGAATCTGCATGCTTAATTATTTTTAAGTTAATAATGTACCTATCAAATTAAATTACAGCATAATACATTTTATATTCATTTAATTTTTTTTATTACTAATTGGAGAAAACACCATGATAACAAGTACTGTAATTTAATTAACACTTTTATCATTATACATGAATATGGTCATCTGAGGATTAACTAGTCGTCACAAGTTAAAAACAAAAAAAAAACAATTATTAATGTGTTTGTTTTTTTGGCACACTGTTTCCATTCTTTATCAGCAACATTCTAGCAACCTGCGATTTTTAATTTACAGAATCTTACTACTATTTAGTTTATTAAATAATAAAACTAGGTATACAATGTAATACCTAGTTATTTTTATATTTATTGTAATTCCATGACTTCTATTTTTTTTTTTCATAATATGCATTTATACTATATTTCTGCTCAAAAAATTTCCTTTTCAACTGTAATCATTGACATTGTGTTTGTACACTCGTTAAAATACAAAATCACAAAGGCATTGTAACTATATAATTGAATATAATTTATCTATATTAAATAAAAAAAATTGCATGTAAAGTATTTGTATTATTGTTATTAATATTTACTGTGTTTGTAATAATTATTAATTTTAAATACTTAATGTATTATAAAATAGCCATTTTTTTAATAGATATAATGTATAATATAATTATGCCATATCTAGTAAATTTACATCACCAATCATCTGTATTAAATTTAGCATAGACTTGTATGGGGAGGGGGAGTTAATTGCCTCTCAAACTTTTATTGTAATAGTAAAGAACATGTTTTGATCCCTGATGTAAGCTTTAATTTATTAGGTACCTATATAATATTCCTATATACCTATATAATAGGTGTCACCTCCTCCACCACATTATTTTTAGACAAAATAGGAAAAAAATATATTTTATTTTGACCCTTCCAAAAATGTACTTCAAATTACGTAACTGCCGGGCTGTATATAATACATAATAATATGTTTAATCAATGTATATATAAGATCCATCCCTTTGATGATAGGGTAAACCCTCAATTCAATCTGGAGGTGGATGTATAATGTTCCACAGTTCTGTTACATAAGTTAAATTTTTAGGTTTTTTTAACAAAATATATTAAATCCTGTAGAATAGGCCATTGACCTTAAGATGTCATTAGTTTTTACTGTTAGACGTCGATGTCTGCAGTTATATTATTATTATTATGGTTTTGACGTACCTATTGTATTTACAACATACTGATCGATCGATTAAACGGTGAGGCTATAAAGATAACGATGAGTCAAAACAGATTTTAAATGTCCACTTTAGATCAGCATCAAATATTTTCGATTTTATCTGTATTATAAGCGCGTAAGTATGGTAAAAAAAAATTGTGGGAGAAGGCTTGAAATATCAATAACAGATGTTAACATAATTTATTATGTTGACGAAGTTAAGTTAGAAAATATTCGGCATAGGGGCGGCTTAAAGTTAAACCTCCCCAATATGCACCAATTTAATATATAAATAATAAATATAGCAATAGAGTAAAATGTAAAAATTGGAAATATCAATCGATATACCTATTAGGTACTTAATTTCACGAATCGTGACTAATAAACCAAATTCGAGAATTGAAACGATAAAACGTTTTCAGAATTCTTATCGCATCATCATATTAAATAGATCGGTCCGTACGAGATACCTATATCTCATATTCTCGTGTATTATTATTATATCGGTTGTATCACAGACGAGGACAACTAATCACCGCTAGCAATCCCCTTAAATGGAATTCTGTGTTTGTAACATACCAACGTTTATAATAATAATAAAATAATACTGATTAGTGTCTAGTGATTAGTGGCCCCCGTAGTGACTTCGAAACACGCGCACTCTGCGCTCCGCGATGTTGTGTGTTTTATTCGTGTAATAATAATAATAAATGAATCATTTAATATAGAGCCGCGTTGGTCTGATCGTTGTCGCATACATTATAAAAAAGAAAAATGGCAAATAAGCAAATTTACCCACCGTCGTCACAGCCACCGTTCCGTTTGTAGATACGGCTAAATGTAAAATCTCCGAACACAAAACTATAGCTGTCGTCAGAAATTATTATTGCCGTTCGACCGTCGTCGCGCGGTCTCCTGACTCCTGTGTACAGAGAAAACCAACGCTTTTGAAAAATTATCGAATACAGTAGTAAGTGTTAATATACTTATCTTTATGAATGCACCTACGCACCAATAATTGCGTGTGTGGACTTTTATAAATTCTAGCCCCCTCGCTCATCGTGGCAATGACCTCCTTCTTAATTTAATTATTAATCGTTGAAGGTAAATTTTCAAAACTATAGTAAAAGATTAACCAGAGTCCTAGAAAACCGAGGTTCAAAATAATTGCTGGGAGCACCCTGCACCCTCTTTATGGGCACAACTAATATTTAATAACGGCAGGGAGTCCTGCGTGTAAAATAAAGCCGTAATAGGTCAAAAATGAGGGGAGGGTCATCGAAATTTAAAATAATTCTCAAAAATCAAATGTAATTTGTAAACTGCAACAAAACATTAAATAATTATACATTTATGTTCTACGGCAAGCATATTAATTTTAACACTATAAACTTGTGCATAAGACTTTATTTAGAAACGAATATTTTAAATAAAAATAAAAACAATCAATTATCGTTATTTATCAATCTTATTTTCTTACTATATTTAACACATTTTTCAATTTTGAATCTTTTTTTTGTTTATATTCGTTTTAACTCTTCTCGTAAAAAAAAAGAACCAAACTGTTACATTTTTATTTTATCATGCCATCTTGTAGAAGTATATTTACTCATGCTTCGCTATGATTATTTCTGCGATAACTGGAATAACCAATAACCATATTATATACATCTAAATTAATTAGATCAAAACGGTTAATTATTATATGCATTAAACGAATGACAAAGATTTTGTTTTTTATTTTTTCAAGGACTTAGCTTAAAAATGTCACGGTCTAAAGGTTGTGGTGGGGAAAAATTTACGTATTAGACTCCTAGTTACCTTATTCACTCCATTTATTTGTTTTGTAGAAACAATAATGTGTAATAGCTTTCTAGCTAGTAGCTTGAAGTTTTTTATTAATTTTTTAAACAATTTTAAACATATGTTTATAGACTACGATAATTTACCTAAACCTAGGGACATTTTTTGTCTAGGCTATTTTCAATGAAGGAAATTTACCATTCCCATATTAAAAATAATTAATTTAGTACCTATAATTTAATTTTTTTTTATGTGTATTAAACTTATAACATTATAAAAAAAAATTATAGTTAATATTTCCCCTGTATGTTAATATAAAACTGTATATTATTACTGTTATAAAAACGAGTTGAACAATTAATAATAGAAATAGAGATTTCTATAATTTGTTTAAGTTTGTTAGAACTTGACTTCCAAATATTTTGGATTTTCCGTGAAATAATGCAAAAATCAAATTCATTAGCTATTATTAAATTATTTAAAAATCTAAATAACTATGATTGTTTATACAGAACAATAATAAATTAGTATAAAAAAATAAAAACTATATGTTTGAAAATTTGCAAAATGTTTTAGTTATACACTTATTATAGGTACCTATTTTATACACACATCTGATTATTTAATTACTTTTTTAGTTTTATTTGTTTTAGGATTAACTATTTTTTTTTTATTAATATTTGAATTTATTATTTGTATATATCTATTAAAATACTTGGAAATTTTTTTTGTTTAATTTTACTACCTACAGATAAAAAAAAATACCGCTTTGATATATAATTGTAGGTTAGTATACCTCACCATTGAGTATTTGAGTAAGTCACCGTAATGAATTATACCTAGATGTATTAAATTTGAATTCAGTCATAAATTATTACATGCGAAATTCGTTTCTGAGCGGAGATGATCTATTTATTTATTTATTTAATATTTATTTATATATTTATGGACAAATCGTCCAATTTCAAGTACATTTACAGTTAAGTAACAAATTAACTTAAACAATAATTTTTATTTATATTAATATTTTAGTAATTTATTTTACTATTAATAATACCGTAGATTTGATTTTTATTCTAAAAACAACATTTACTATATAGTATTATCAATTATCAATTACAATTACCTGTATTATAATATTATAATATGCATTGTTACTATTATTACATTAACTATGTCAATATCTATATAGACTTATCGTATAGAATGGTATAATAGTTTCGTGTTATAAATAGGCAATACCTTATACATTAAAAATAATCTAAATAAATGTTTTTATGAATAGTAAAATATTGTTATATTTATTGCTCAATGTATTGGTTTCAAATTCTCACGAATAATGGTTTTTGAATCATTACAAAATAGCTAAAATCGTTATTTTTTATGTAATCATCTTATTTCGCTCTACTTCATTAATAATAAACAATATACAAACAATGTGCAATAAGCTTATAAACTAACAATAGATATTTTATAGAGTAGGTATAGACATAAAAATGGCTTGGATTAGTGATCACCCATTATGGCGATATTTAAGTTATTTAAGTTATATTTCTATGTATCATATTTTTTTTCGAATTTATTTTATTATATAAGAGAATAATAATAATATACTTTTAACAGGACATGATACCATTTACAATTTATTTTTAATCTACACCTGGTAGGCCAATCTGATTTCCTAGTACCTATTGTTGAAATATAGAAAGATTCTTCATAAGAAAATTGCGATAACTGAAATGTTTGTAAAAACTAAAAACTCATAATTTTCATACAATTATAAAATTATAATTATATAATAAGTTTCTTTTTCAGTGATTTTCATATTGTATGTACTAAAAATTTAAAACCATTATACAGTTAGGTTAGAAATATTTTTGAATAAAGCATATTTACTATATTATTGTTTGGTTATTACTTATTTAAAAAGTAATACATATTTATATCACATATGATATTATTATACACTATTGTTATTCACTTTTGAATCAATACAAACTTTCCGTACAGATTCCTGGTACAAGAATAAATAGGAAATACCTATACCTTAAAATGAATCTTAATTGTCTAAATGTATTGAAAATATCATTGCCTGTATAAAATATAATAATATATCTAAAATGCTATATTAATGCATACTAGTAATATTACGAATAATAATTTTTTATCGATATTTATAAAAAATAATTGAAAATTTCTCATGTCTACAAATAACTCAAAAAGAGAAAAAAAATGAAAATTTGATTATATTTTAATGAGAGTGATAATATAAACATTTGGTGATAATGATTATTCGTTTTCAATCGATTTCAAGTTCTATCCGAAAAATACAATTTTATTTGAGTAAAAATTCTCGTTTTCTTTAATTTTTGTCTGTTTTTCCTAATTATAAAAATAAGTACTTGGAATTTTTAGTTTAATTTTTCTAAAGTTTAAACTAGATTTAATTTGATTACATTCAAACCGACCTCATTTTTGAAAAATAAAGCATTTTATCAGTTCAGTGAGTATTGCATGGTCGTAGACACGGGGTGTGGGGATATGGGGGATGTATCCCCCATCATAACCTTTTTTATAAATAGTTTATACATTATACCGATATAAGAAAAAATAAAATAATTTTTTTTACGAAAATTGGCTAGTTTTTTGGAGTATATATAAACCCCCCCCCCCATAATGAAAATTCCAGTCTAAGCCGCTGGTGTATTATTGTATCCACAAAAAAACTTAATAAAAATTAAGATTATTTATTTTTCAAGATTTTTAAGTTTCAGTAAGAATTTATTAGAAATATTGTATTATATTTAACTACAAAAATAGAAAATTGTATCTATGTAATTTTTTGAATTTATGTATAAGCGCAATTTCTATGGTATCTTGTTTTAAGTTTTCAAAATTGTTGACGTGTCTTAAACATTTTAATCAACTCTATAGGTTAGGTAAAATTCAAAATTAAAAATATTTACAAATACAAGTAGCTAAAAATTTGTTGAAATGAAAATTTCATCGAGTATAGAAATAATGATTGTTATTAATAGAATATATTCCAAGTTTCTAGGTAAACAATTTTGAATAATCACTAAATAACAGTTTATAACTGAAGATTATTTAAATACTCAACATTGTTAAAATTTTAACTTCTGCAGTGACTCATAAAAAAATATGCGGCTACTCTCACTTATTTTAATTTTCAGTAAAGTAAACTTAAAAGGAATTTTGTATTAAATTGTCATGTCTTAAATATTTAAATTTAAAAAATGCATTTTTCATTACACAATAATTTTCAATTTTTTTTGATTTTGAAGAATTCTGTAGACATTTGAACCTTAAATGTACATAAAACTAAGAGTTAAATATGGTAAAGAAATATCTACCTTAAAAAATGTACTCAGGAGAAAATATCTGGAATAATTATGTTATCTTGCGTAAAACTGTTATTTTCTTGTGTAAAAATTCACAACTTGGGGTATTAGGTGTGACGGACCTTAAAAAAACTACATTTTTTTTTCGAAAGCATTTTTCGTATATAGATATTATAATTTTGCATAAACTATCTAATAGTTAATACAGGGGTTAATACTCATATAAGTTACGGATTACAATAATTATTGGTTTTCGTAATAATAACTGCATACTGAGTCCCAATATAACCTTTTATGACGAATTGAGTCCCGAGTTGTTTTTAAGTATATTTACCAATTATGAGTACCGTGACATTTTAGGCATAATACTAACTGAGTTCCGTCAAATTTATTAGCTTCAGTCTTTGTGTTATCTATTGATATCACTTATCCACACAAGTACGTATAATTTATTAAGGCGCATCCAGACGAAGCGGCTTTTGACGCGTGCCAAAGTGTGAGCATATATTTTAATGCTGTGCGGTATAACTTCGCTGGGTCTGGCCTCTGACGGTTGATTTTATATTTTACTCAAAATAATCATCGGACTCATTCGTAAACTATTAGTTTCTTAACCTCGAACTCAATTAGCATAATATATGTGATATGTCCCGTTTGTACCACAGGCCTCCTGAATTAGTATATTATTTTTTTCCCGTTCAGGTAGAGGGAAACTCATACAGCGATAATTTGAAGTCGGGTTTGTATTCACGTTAATCGTAAACCTTATGTATCAATATGATTATAAGTCACATTATTATATACTTATACATAATATATGTAGTCATGGGCGTAACGTGGGCGGAGCAGGGGGATCATTTGTCACCCCCTTAGCCTCAAATTTAATTCCATATATTTTTACAAAACTAATAAATTTTACATTAAAATCACTTTAATAGTTGGTATAATAGTTTCATTTTGCTAAACGATTGTCTTTGATATAATTTAAAAATAATAATATAAATAATTAATACTTTTAAAAAAAATCGAGTTTTAATTTGCTCCCTTTCGAATGAAATTCTAGCTACGCCCATGTAGGTATGTATAGAAATGATATTGATTTGTAACATTTTATTTTAATTTCTTGGAGTATAGCTATCAAGTTCATTTATTGCAAAATTAATAATCATTTCTTGGATCAGCTTTGTATAAAAATATTGTTGACCATTCTATTGAATTAATGGAAATTTGAATATTCCGAAAGTTTTGTACAACTAATAAATATTATATTATACGGGCTAATTCGAAAATGTTATGTACTCAGAAATTATATTGATCATTTTAACACAAATAGTATTCGTTATCGGAATTTCATATTTTCGGAAAAACTATTAAGAAAAAACTGTTGGTACTGTGTAAATTACGAAAAACCCATTCTATTTAAATAAACTGTTCTGTTGTCATAATAATTGAAATTTAATCTCATCATAAATTTTAATATTTTGTAGATGAGTAAAAGCCAAAAGGTATTCCTAATTAATAATTACCCTGAGCTGTTATAGCTCCATATAGCACTTCGAACTGTGTGGTTTATTTCAGTAATTTATCATTATTTATTAGTAATTAGTAATTACACATGGTGAATACAATATATTCCATAATAATTTTTTACACGTCAGTTCATATTTTCTAACCACCAGAATAATTCACATAATATATTCAAATTTCATAACTCAACTCTGAATAGTAAATAACACAAATCACAATAGGTCGATTTTTCAACCCTAGTTAAATTATTAAACAAATAATTAATTGCCTAAAAATAATATGATTTGGAAGTTATATCAACAGAACATGGTGCCTTAAAAAAATCGATACAGATTTTTAATATAGAAATCTTATAACATTCATTATATTATATAATTATGTAGACATTTTCTACTACATCATATTATTATTAATATGATTAATACAATTGGTAATCAGTAATCACTAAATATTTTACAAGTATTGCAACATAATATAGGTACATTACCAGGCAGTAGGTAAAAATAAATAAATGTATAACAATCCCAGCTATCACTATGTGTTAATATTTATAGCTAGTAGTTAGTATAATATACATGTATTTGTTTATACATTTTTAAATAATTTATTATTTTGTGTTAATGTTCAATACCAACAATATTAATGATTCTATACATATGTTAGGATTTATTATTTTTTTGTAAACATAAAAAACAAACATCTAAAAGCACAATTTACACTTTTCCACACGATTTGTTTGTACGGGTTACACATCAACACGTGTATTAGTATAATAGTATTATAGAATCGTGTAAGTATACAATATAATATTATAAAATACTTACACATAAACGAAATGATTAGCAATATAATCTTCTTTGCGGATAACATTTGTTTTGCGATGATTCAATACGGTAGGTGATAAATTTAAATGAATTAAAAAATAATCCCAATCGTCGTTATTGACAATAACTAGCAAGTTGTAAAACTATATAGCTAGTAGTTACTCGTATAATGTTAGTATATTAAAAGTATGTTTTCAAATGGATTCAAACTACGATTGTAACCGAAATACAATGCAATGCAACCCGAGTTGCAGGATGTTCACAATAGTTCTTTAAAAAGCAATATATATAAATAAATTCAAGTTTTTGTTTTTCATACAAACTAAGAAAAATGCTGAACTAGGGAATTGGGAATTTATAAATGGAATAAATTGAATGCAATGCATTTGGTTACTATCCCAGAGACTTTGCTTTGGCAATACTCGATAGCTGCAGTTTTTCGTAACTTATAAATTATTAGCTCTGAGAATGATGAAACTTTTATTGATCACTGCGAGCGTGCCTATATTACCTAATGTTTACTCCAAACCTAATGAACATTGAATTTATTTATATTTAATTATTTCGTTACTATATTTGTTATATTATTATGATTGAAATTGCTTATTGAATTTTATAAATATAAATATAAATTTATTATTATTTGTCTTGACAATTTAATTATGATTTAACCAAACATACTAAAAATTAATTTTTACGATAAATATAACCTGTGGTTATTACTGTTATACTTTTTTGAAACTCTATTTGCATTGCTCCGATGATAATACTTTTTACATACATGCATAATATACAGCGTGTTACCATATTTAGTGTAATTTCATAAAAATTTGGGATTCTTTGTTACTAAAATGGATTTTGGTTCAGTATGTATATCATGAGTCATGATGACTATGACATTAAAATTAAATATCCACCATATACTTACCTATTTTTTTTAATA
This sequence comes from Aphis gossypii, assembly GCF_020184175.1. Lineage (NCBI taxonomy): Eukaryota > Metazoa > Arthropoda > Insecta > Hemiptera > Aphididae > Aphis > Aphis gossypii. The sequence continues at coordinate 10,861,781 of NC_065532.1, forward strand.
CAAAATAGTATTAAAATTTATAAGTTTATAGTTATGTTTAAAATATGTATTAAGGTTATTATTAATACCTATATTGTATTTTAAAATACGATCGTTTTTTACAGCATGATACAAAAATCAGGGGACCCTGTATTGCACGATTTCCATAATTGTGATTATTTTCTTTATCCTCAGAACTGTCTGAGGAATTTTTTGAATCTGACCTGGACAAACCTCTCAAACTCTTGTTGTCTTTTATCTCTTATGGTCAGTACTCAGTTGCAAGAACAGTATTAAATTAGATTTTCTTGTTGGTACTTGGTAGATGATATTATATTGATATATTGCACATTTAAACCAAAAATAGACTACAATAAATATCGTTATAGTAGATGACATATTCATGAATCACAGCTCTAAAATATATGCATGAGTAAATATATGTAATAGGTACATATGTCATAATATAGACTGTTGAGGCCCATGTGTACTTTGCCTCAATTTCTTGTGGATAATTGGATGTTTGGACCTTGCTAGTTGCTATTATTAATAATTTGTTGTCACAGACATGAAAATTATTTTAAAATCAATCTTATTATTATAACATGCATCGACCATGTTAATCCGGCTTCTCACTACTGGCCAAGTACTAAATGTACTTGTAAAATAAATTTTTTTTTTGAAATAAGCTAGTAATTAAAATATAAATTGTCACCGACAACTGGCAAATTTGTCAAATAGATGTATTCAATTATAGTGAATATTTTGTGACACATTTACTGATAGTCTTTGAAAAATGCACAATATTGGTAAAAAATAGTACAATTGAATCGTTTTTATGCCATAGTAATGGCGAATATTTGACAAGTACTTCATACTTCTTAAGCCATTTGATAGGATAAATTGAATAGTAGGTATACGGTGTGTCTTAAATTCCTATCTTCCTATGGGAATTTCTATTATTGTACTTGTCAATGTCAAATAATAATACCTAAAAGTTATATAATTATTATAGCTATATCATCTATGACTTTATTTTAAGTACTTCTAAATAAATCAATGGCGTATCAGAAATGGGCTAAGGTGGTTTCAGTTCTTTATTGACTTCGTTATAATATGCATTAAAAAAAAAAAAAAAAAATAGTATCACTATTCATTATTGAAAACTTGAATCATCAAAGACATAATGTTATACAATATTGAGCATAATTTACTCAATTGATCAATAAATCACATGTTAAGTGTTTTATCTAAAATTAGATAACCATGTAATACTAAACATTATAAAATGTGATAATAGTTTATCATTAGTTGAAATGTTATTATTATATCAAATTAAACCCCGCAAGATTTGTGTTCACTATTATAGGTACTCCGTTTTTCTAAACTTTGAAAAATATAAAAATATACTTACAAACTTACAACTAATTAACTAATTGTTCGAAATTTGATTTGTATACATAGAAATACTCTGAAAAATATTATGCTTCTGAAATATGAAATTAAAAATGATTATTTTATTAAATAATAATTATTAAAACTAGGTAATTATTTTTATGCAAAAAAATATGTGTAAGAAATTATGATCAAATAAAAAAATTATTTTTATTTTAGTTTATTATTTTCCAAAATAGTACTTACCCAGAATGTAATTATAAATAAATAGAGTTTGAACTTACTAATTTGCATTTAATATATTTAGAAATCCCAAATCGGCAAAACCTCCTCTTACTATAAAAAAATTCTGGGTGCACCACTATAATACTTAATAATAGGTATAAAGAAATATTATTTGTATAAATTCACCTTAAAATGATTTGAATATAAACATGGTATAATAACTATTAAGGCATCAGATGTTTATGTAATAATTATAATGATTATCGCACCCGTTTTTATTAATACACATTTAATACCTAGGAATACCTACATATTTCACTTGAAACGCATAATATAATATTGTTTGTATAGTTATTCAGTTATTGTATTGTATTGATACATTTAAAATTTGAATTTGTACTTTGAGCGGAATATCATGCGTTTTTTTTTTGTTTCATTATTATTTGTTTTTAATAATAATGTATTTGTTATTTAATTGATATTTGTTGGTAACTCTTAAAAATTTTTTAGATAACTTTTAACACAAATTCTCTGTAATTTAATACATACATAATCTACGATTATTACAACATAATTTCAATAAATTAGCTATAAAAAACATATACTTTATGATAAAAATTATTCGAAATTATGTCAATTGATCTATAAAGTATTTTTGAAACCATATTTTGTTTAAATGTTATAGTTATTGCATGAACCATCTACCGACGCCGCACGTAATCATATTTTTTCTGTGGTAAATAATATTATAAGTTATGTTTTAGTCATTTTTTATTATCGATCTATTAAAACTATGATAAGCATTAAAGCATATTAAAATGGTAATTATCAAGAATTAACACGTTATTATGCATAAAAACATATCGAATATAAATGAATATCCGTTTAAATAATGTTTGTCATATTATACGTACATCATCCACTGTGGTGGCTCTAAATATCGTATTATTTTCCCTTGCTGATACATATTCTAAAATACTTTATAATTTATGATTTTTTAACGACTTTTATTAACAATCAAATAATATTGATCTAATTCATTATATAAGTTAAAATAAATTATAAATATATCTAAACATTATCATATAGTAAATAATAATCGTATTGGTTCTGGAGTGAACTTTAAATGTAAAAAAAATTTAATGTGCATTATAATTTATATAAGAATACCTATAATATGGGTTTTTTATTGTGTAAAATTACCATCAACATTTAAACAAATATTATATAAACCTTAAGTGAATGCGTGGTATTTTTCCAAGGTTTTTTTTAGAAACAGCCCAATGTGAAATAGTATGTATAAAGCCCGGAAATTCATGCATTTGCATATTTTGTCGAGTTTAGAAATAACTAGTTGGATAAAATAAACATATGTATCATTATACTGCATTAAGTAAATAATTACGTTCTATTTTCACTAACTTTTCAACAACAATTTTTAGTTGAACACCAACAACTTACATAGTAATATAATATCTATAATGATAAATTGAATATTTTGAAAATCAATACATTTAAAAAATTAAACTTCAAATTTTACAAACAACTTAATAAAAATATATCAACGGTATAATTAATTAATAAATCATAACCGTTTTCTATATGATTTTTCATCCACTTTCGTTTTTACTAAATATAAAATTAAATATTTAGGTATACCTAAATCGCTAACTAGATCATAATAGGTAATAAAAAGTAAAGCTATATTATTTCATACAAAATTGTAATAAACATATAATATTTAAAATACTATTTATCATATGTACTTCGCCGACATACACCATTGAATAAATATTTAAAAATTCATAGTCATTAATACTATTATATATCATTGTTTTTGTAATTTATTTCTTCTAATTGAACTATGTATTCAGCCATTCAGGAACACTTAGCAATAATTGCAATAATTGTACGATTATTATTTATTAGCATTTACACTTGTTTTAAATAGTTGAGTATTATTTTATAACAATAGTTTCTTTCAATTAATTTCACTATAAGTATATACGTCTCTTATTTACCAAATAGTATACTATTTATTTCTACCTCTAATTCAAATTTAAAAAAAAAAAAAATTATAACCATGTACTTAGTGTTAGGTACTTTTGATTTTGTAATAAGATAGAGTTGGCGAACTTAGTTAAAAATATATCAACAAATTAATCATGACGAATGTTTTTCAACACAACACATCCTAATATTGTTATATCAATATCATAAATGTATAACTATGTTTACAGCTCTTCATAAAATATATATTTTCTATAATATTATACAAATCCATGTTTTTTTAGTGGGTATGAATTCGTACACACAAAAAATAAAATTAAGTTGCGCAATGATTTACTACATTAACAGCCATAATATGCCCACATCATTGTTTTAAATTAGTAATTCCGTATGGGACACACTGTATAATTATACACTTTATGAAAATATAAATGATATTTAATGCGTCTCTTTTATGTGTTAATAACAGATAACATCTTAATAATTTCAACTAATTAAGCATAAAATATATTATGAATTCTAAGTTTATTATACGATAATTCGATAATATTATTACGCTTAAGATAAAATTAAATTTCTAAATCATAAAATATTTATTTTTGTATTTCGTATGTTTCTAATATTTTTGATATTAATTGTTCAATCAAACTCAAAAATCCTACGACATAACCTGTAATAAATAGGGTACCATATATACTATATCTAACAAAATTGATTTATTAAAATATATTAATGATTATATTGGCTACGATGTTGGGTAGTCAAATCATATAGTCATATAAAATGATGTTAATAATCAATATACATAAATATATAATAAATTACATGCATATAAAGATATATAAGCGAAATAATTATTTGATTATAAATAATTTTCACTATGAAGTTTAATGTATAGATACCTATATCATGTAATGAGATAAGGACCTTTTTTTATCATTTGATACGTAGTTATTAATAGTTGAACTCTAATTCTGTATACAAATCATTTTAAATAAAAAAATCTTTATTTTTGTATTATATCAACCTAATTTTGCACAATTTTTTATAAATCAATACGTACATTTTAAACTGAAAAAATAAATATATTTTAGAACATTCTTTAACCATAAGACTGTTTTATATTATGTATATATAGTATAAAAGGAACAAAATCAAAATTATTACCAATTTATTTGCTATGGAATATAATACTTTTTATAACTTATTCAAACCAAATATCTGTATATAAATACATACTATTAAGGGTTTTACTTTCCCTCCCTTGACTTATTTATGAATGATGTTAATTTTTTTTAGATTCTTAGCGGATTAATTTACCATCGTATATTGTATTAGTTTTATAATGATGTACGTTTTATTTCCGTATCTAACATCACCTTTAGTATCAGTAAAAAAGCTTCAATCTTCAACTTTGATGATGGTTTGTGGTATTAAACTTTGCTTAAAGGGTCAAAAATTCTTAATGTTGTTTTAAAATAATTTAAAAAAAATAAAGTAAAACATAAAAGTTCGTGGAATTATGCATGTAATACGCATTTCAATCATACATTTACATCTAATACAAAAATGTATACATTTTGTCAAATTTTAAACTTTAACACGTATACATAAAAATTGTGTCCATGTAGATAATGATATTTTTAATTTTTGAACTATTGTAAGAAGTACTTACAAGGAACAATATTTTACACCAAAAAAAATTCTTTTCGTCAATACCTATCTAACGAAGTTTTCAAAAATTTTAAATCCTTATAAAAAATGTAAAATTAGTATTAATATTTTAAAAATTTAATTGTTTATCTAATAATAATGATAATTTACATAATAGTGGAATGTTTCAAGATTTTACGATTATAATAATAATTTTAAGTTATACGATAAAATAACAATTGTTTTTTTTACGTCTAATTACATCAAAATTTGATTTTCGATTGCTCTAAAAGATTAATATAATATTCTATTATGACTTATAGTTTTAAATTCCAGTAAATATTTACGATGAAATTTTGTAATTCTGGTATTTAATTTTCAACCCTTATTAATTATTACAATTTAAAATTATATGTTGTTTTCACTATTAAATAATTTACCAATGTCCGAATTATTAACGGATTTAATATTATTGTAAGACCCACTTATGAGAAACCTCTTTTAATCATTCAAAAACTTTTTTACCGAAAAAAAAACTACAAACTGTATCAATCAAATTAAACCGAAAATTTAAGACAATTTCAGATGTCTAATAATAGCTAAATTATTTTGAAAATTATTGCAATTTTTACTTTTGACTCTTCTCCCCCAAATACCAATTATTTGTCAAGACTATATGATACCAGAAACCTTTGTCAGAGTTAAATATTGAAGTATTTATACAGTTCAAAAATGTGATGAGACACAGAAACAAAATATACGTTTTCATTTTAAAACCAATGAATCATTGCTCCGCTCAGAATTTAATAATGTATTAATCATATTATAATATATTAAAAAATATTTATTTTGAAAAATCAGTAGGTACAGTAAGCGGTCCCTGCACATATTTGTCATCACTTTTATAATTTTTTTATAGGATAATGATAAGTGGTATTTAGTTATGTACATTATAGATTCTACGTAAGCCTGAGAATATATTGGCTTTATACAAATGTGTTTTGGAAATGTGATTAAGACCGATGGGAGATGACATTATTTATTAAGTAATCCATAATTATATAAGATTAACTAAAAATAACATAGAAGTTCAAACCCCTAGTTTTTTTTATTGATATTGAGCCATTGATTGTCTAGAATGTAGATCGTATACAACCCGACAGTTGTATTGTTTTTTGAGTATAATATTTCGTTCCAACATGTAACAAATAATTCGTAATTTGTAAGTTATTAATTGAATGTTCTTATGTTTTGATATAAAGTTGTATACAATTTTAAAGAATAGATCTCTCAAGTCTCAATTAACCTCTAAAAGTTTAAATTGCATTACGATAAAATGAACAATCAGTACTATTCTCTTTTCTCATCCAGTTTTAAAAATAAGAAATAACAAGATTTGTGAGTCACGATTCTAATCTAAATTGAATTTAACTGTGTATAGCATTTCGTACCTATTGGTATGTTCATTATAATTTATAACTTTATAAGTAAATCGGTACAATTTAACTGATTTAAATATTTTTTAAATAATTTATGAAAAAAATTTGAAGATTGTGTTATTCATTTATAGTTAATATTTTCTATTTGTTTTCATTTATTATATCGAAAAGAAAATGGAGCACAAAAGATACATTTTATTGGAATGTAAATAAACTTGGGTACCTTTTGCATTATGCCAATATCTGATTTAATATAGCCGTATAGTCGTATAGATAACATGGATAGCTTTGCTAATAGCAAATAATATAGGTACCTATATATTTATTAAATTATAATATACGTCGTATATTACATAATATACGAAAAAGATAGATTAAATTAATTTAAAATATCTACAAAGTATATTATAATATACTTATTGCATTCCTATGTATTTTTTCTACGATAGACATAATAGTAGAAATGTCAAAAAGTAAAAAAATATAATATTGAAGTAGTACAAACTACAAAGTGAAGAAATTTTAAGTAGGTTATAAGTTATAACTTTAAAGAGTAACTAACTAATAAGCAATAAGCTATAACAGTAAAATTGATAACTGATTAATGATAATCAGAAAAATAAAAAAATGTACAATTGATAAACAATAGAACATAATATTCTTATGATTTTACCATTTAATGGTAATGTACACGTACTAAAAATGAAAAGGTGTAATGTATATGTTAATGCATATAATATATTAAATATTTAAATATGTAATTACGTGTTGAGTTTTCAAGGTATATAAGCAAGATGCACGTTCAGTCTGTATTGACTATTGCCGAATAATGATACTATACGATGACTGATAACTGATGAGTACACGTACAACTATGATTGTACAACTGTTTGAACACCATTATTTTGGAATGTTCTTCATAATATAGGACTTATAATACATTTACACGATGATTGGTAACACAATTATGTACATTCTCTTGTAACCATTATTTTTTTTTTATTTAAAAATATTCATTTACACTCGTATTTTGGAATTTCTATGTATGTAGAAATTGCATTATATTAATTCTATAAATTAAAAGTATATTATTAATATTTAATAATTATTGATCATAATACAAGGTATTCAAGTAATATTTGTTTAAAAAATCAAAAAATAGGAAAGTTATTACTACTTACATAATTTTTTTTATTTATTTAATAAAACTATAATAGGTATTAAGTGATCATGATAGAGTCGATAGAGGCACCGTTTGGGAGAAAAATTGCGTGAATTGGTGGTATCCATATGTTTTATTGTATATTATAATATTGAATTAGTTTATTTTATATCATACATTAGTATAATTGTATAAAATCAATCGAACTTTGACATTCTTAATAAAAATCTGAAGTATCATAATCACTGAATGAGTACAAAAATTCTTTTATATAATTATGTATAAATACACTAACTATAGAATTTAAATATAGATCATTATTTATTGTATTCAGCATATTATAATTAATTTTTAATGTTAACTTTTCTATAATTCTAAATCGAACTCAAAATATAAATTAATTTAATGCTTTTTTTGTTTATAAAATATAATTAAGAATATAGTAAATGGAGTTAAATAATCTTAAAATAATCAGATTTTTTTAGTTATTAGTTAGGTACAGTATTTTTAATTTCTCGCTTTTCTCATTACTTGTATATCGCACCAGTAAAATATGATGTCGCCCGATAATACATTTAACGTATTTTTTACCAATAACAGCTAAATAATAATTAAACATTAACCAGTCCCTCTTGATATTCTACAACTCAAGATAGATATCGAGATTATACTATATCCTCAACCATAATAATAAGTACATTGTACATTTTTACATGTTGAAATTAATATTATGATTGTATGTGATCATAATATGGTATTCATTTAAACTAATTTACATTTGAACTTAACCTTAGCTTATTAACGAAATTAAATTATCAGTTCCGTTAAGTATGCCACTTCGTTTCAAGAACCTGTAACATATTTGGGCATATAATATAGATAAAAAATATGATCGAAAAGTTATATTTTTAACGTCATTAGTTTACATTGAACAAATTAACGTATAAAGATTACGTATTGTCTAGCAAACTATTGTATGTTGTACATTGTATCTTTGCATTATTATTGATAGGACTTGTTGAATCCGTATGTTTCTGTAACTCCATAATGGGACATAAATTTTTCGGTAAAAAGTACACGATGATTATTACACGGTCGGTAAAAATATAAACGTCACACTTCCTGCGAATTTCGATTAAAATAATATTCATATTTTTTTGGCAATAAAATCGTGTTAGTAAAAAATATCGGAACGTTTAACCGCAACAGTAATATCGACCGGCTTTATACCACATTCGTACCGTTGCTCGATGCGGACAACTGTTTTCGAAATGACAGTGTCGGTCCATAAAAACGACGGTATAGTAGTAATCTGGTAATCGTCGTTTTGGCAAATGTAATCGATAAAACGAAAAAAACATTTTTTTTGTTCTAACGCATACACCGCAAACGGTGTGTAGTGTATACATTGCACGACGGGACGGCGGCGGCATTGTTGTGGGATCGGAAGAGACCTGCACCGCCGCACCGACCGGTTGACGACGATTCGAAAACGGAAGAGATCGTAATCGGTGCGGCGGCGGGCAAACACTGGAATATCACGATATCACGAAGCCTCCTCAAGTATACCGCCGGCCGACGCGGTGTGATAACACAACGTTGTACCGATTTTCGCTCAACTTTCGTCTGACGCTCTTGCAGCCCCGCAGAGCAAAAGCTGCAGTAGCCGAGCGAGAGGATTGTGGGGGCCCGGGGGGGGGGGGTTATTATTTTCCGGTCTCCGAGGGACGTCGTCGTGCTCTCCGAGAACCCGGAACTGCGAATGGATCCCGCAGATGACGCGCCCGGCGAAGAAGATTTTTTCGCCGGTCGCGGACTGCACCGGAGAACCGATCGTGCAACGTCGGCGGGAGGGGAGTCGCGGGGACAACACCTAGGACGGGTGTAGTGGAAGGGGGGTAGCGGCGCGTTGTCACCTGCCCGCATCGCCAATACAGTATCACACACACAAACGCAAAAATACACAAATGCACGCGCACGCACACACCGAAAAAACCGTACACACGCACGGCGGACAGAACTGTCGGCGGCGGCGGCGGCAGCAGCAGCAGCTCAGTGTCGGTTGCGCTGTTTATTAATTCGGCCGGTTTAGCCGCAAACGCATGTGTACCGCCACCGCCGCCGTCGTCATCACCACCGCCCGCGACTGTGTGTGTGTATCGGCAACGCACGCACGCACTACTTACCCGTCGCCGTCACCGTCGTCGCCACCACCACCACCACCGCCACCGTCGTGGTCGTAGTAGTAGTAGTAGTAGTAGTAGTAGTAGTTGTAGTAGTAGTCGTCGTCGTCGCCGTCGTCGTCGTCGTCGTCGTCGTCGACCGTGGTCGCCGCCGCCCGCCACCGCACAGTATTATTATTATTATTATTATTATTATAGTATGGTGTTGTGCGTGTGTATTGTATTATGGTTGTAGTAGTGTTCGTCGTTTAATCGACGCGACGAGTTTACTTGTCCGTGCGGTGCGCGTGTCATAATATTAATAATAATAATAATAGTAATATTATTATCGTCGTCGTGTTCTCTCGTTCGAGATCTATTTAATGAGAGATCAAATTCCTTGTTTTTCGACGATACGTTTATTTTATTTTTTTATTTTTAAATTAAATTAAATTAAATTTTTTTTTTCCCCCGACAAACGAGTGGTGTCGTAATTATAATATTTATAACCCGGTGCCGTATTGTTGTTTTGTTTGTTTTTTAATAGTTTTTCGATTTTTCCTTTTATTGGTGTTTGTGCGTGTATGTGTGTGTGTGCGCGCGTGCCTGTGCTGTGTCAGTCAGAGACGGTTGTGTATGCGATCGTGCACGCGGCTGTCCACCGTCGCCGTCGACAGTCTTTAAAAAATTTTACGAAATAATAATTATCGTTTTTCCCGAGTTTTCGCATACCGTCGCGATGATTTACATCGTATAAAACCGTCGAAAACCGTCATCCGGCGTGTGCGTGCGCTCCGCCGCCGCCGCAGCCGATTCGCTTTATCTCGGTTTACCACGGCGGCCACCTCGGACAACGGTATCTATCACCAACGTTATTATGTATTGTTATTGTTATTTGTATTTGTGTGTTCTTCGGCGTCGACGTCGTCGTTTCTGTCGACGTTAACGTCCGACCGCCGTCGTTTTGTCGTAATAATAATAATATATTATTTCAACGATTTATTATCACAACGGTCGCGCGTTATCACACGCGAAAGCTTCTGATAACGGAAATAATCCGATAGTACTTGATGAATCCCCCCCGTGTTGCTCTCAATTCCGCCGACGTCTTGTGTTTTTTTTTTTTCTTACGTTGCACTTTTCGAAAAACAGTTAATGGTTTCTGTTTCCAGATTACAAATGAAACATTGGCGTTATGAACTACTGACGGGATGACGGAGATCCGTTGGCTATCAGGAGGTGGTGAGTAAACAAAATACAATTTTTTGCATTTTATTCATTATACATATTATTTACTGCGGTACTGTCTACCGGACCTGCAATTACCTCCGCCGCCGTAGTCGTGTACATTTTTCGCGAAATGCCGTACAATAACATTATTATCTTATCGATTTTTATTCTGACATGACAGAGGTTTATGAATGCGCGCGTGCATGTGTGCGATGCCGCTGGTTTTTGTCACACACACGCACGCGCCCATTTAAACATTACCGCATAGAAATATTTTGATGTTACGAAAATAATAATAAATAAATAAATAAATAAATAATAAAAAAAAATAACACACGATGCGACTCGATGTTATTAATAATCAGTGAGGCCAACGTGAAAAAAAAAATAATAAAACCGACAGCCGCGGGTCCTTCTCTCCGTCTCGTGTCCTACCCACCCCCCTCGGACCCCTCACCGTCGACGTAATAATATTATACACCGGTGATTCTGTGGGCTGCCGACGCCGCCGCCTATCCTCTCTCGGTGTTTAACTGTTTGCGTGCGAGTATCGGGATCAAACCGGAGCGGCGGCGAGACGATTGTGTGTGTGCATTCGAACGGCTGCACAACGACCGCCGCCGCCCGAAATCGTCGTCGTTTACGATACAAATAACACGTTTAAACACGGTATCGACGGCCCGAACGAGAATTTTTATTTGTAAACCCGCCAAAGAACTTTTGTAAACATTTCCAAATCCAATATAGAACCGATTAGAATATTATTGTTATTTTCAATAACACCGACAAGTCCATGGTTCGTCCGCGTAATATCAAGTGTATTGCGTCAACGCGGCGACGATAATGTGTGCCGTATGGTAGTGGACGCCGGCCAGCGGTCGAAAGGTTATAATTTTCCGACTATGGAACGACATTCCTGAATCGCCGCCGTCCGTGTCGCATCGGCGGACGGTTTCCTTTAAAAGTCGCGCGTTCACGTCACGTTTTCTCCCGTACACGGTGTCGTCGACTAAACGACGTTAACATTTTTTTCCACAAACGTTATAGAACACTTCCGTTGCCACACCGCGACCGCACTCCTAAATCGTATAACTAACGCGCTTACACGTCATGTTATCTATAAGACAGTCGGGAAGTGAACCAATCTATAATGCGCAATTCTCGATCAACACGTATATAGTGTATATATAGAGGGAAAACCAAATATTTTCCAAAACCTCTTTGGGGGACGTGGTTGCTGGAGGAGCTGCTGGGATAACTCGTTAATAGATAACGAAACCAGCGGGTACCTATATTATATTGGTGCGCATTACTGCACGTCGATCGCTAACGATTCGAACGTAATATTCTCGTCGTCGTCGTCAACTCGGTATCTGGTATAATATCACGTACATACACGACGATCGCCATCTCCACGACCACCGCTACACCACCTGCACGCGTCTTAACGTCTCGTCGTAAATACATAATGATAATAATATACACTCGGGTATCGCGCCCTTACAAACCGCGCTCGGGTGAATATATCGACCGGCGGCCAGGTACCACGTCGGTGGTAGTTGTAGATGAGAGAGGATATCGGACGAGGAGAGTGTACCGACGTGACGGTGACGGCTGGTGGAGGATGGGGGAATGATGCGTGTGTGTGTGTGTGTAGTGGTACGCGTTTGGGGCGCAAAAACGGCAGCGACAGCGGTGGTATATTCAACAGGGGGGAGTGGGGGGGGGCGAAACGTCGTCGTTTCTCGGTTGAACCGCCAGAGAGGTTGTATGTACGTACGTACGCTCGTGCGTGTGCGTGTGTACAATACAATAAAATGGCGTTTTCTATTGAACGGCAGAGAGCTCCGCGGAAGGACGGGCGGCGGCGGCGGCGGTGGCGGCGGCAGCAGAAGCGGTGGCTGCTGTGGCCGTATACACCCGTGGAGCGGAGGAGCAGGAGGAAGCGCGATGACTAGGTGGACGGGCAGGAGGAGGACAACGGTGACGGGGTGACGCGGGGAGAGACGTGTATATTTATTATGTGAGGGGCACACTGCTCCGGTCGTTTCGTTAAACATAGCCGCACACATATATATATATATGTATAACACTATAACTATATACACTCGCCGGAGCACCGAATGTTGTAAAACTTCAACCCACAGCCGTCGACCGTTCGCCGCGGCTTGTTCGCTTATATACGTGTGTGCACCACACGTTTGCAGTGGATCCCACACTCATCGATCGTATATACATATATTATAATATATGTGTGTGTGTGTGTGTGTGCGAGGAATGTGCACTCGTCTCGCGAATATAATACGGGAAACGTCTTTCGCACGAAACGCACTCTCTTCGACGGCAGCGTGTCGAGTTCTCGATGCGCCGCCGCCCTCGAGTCGTGTTCTCCTGGACAGCGCTCGCCGAAGCGAGAGCGACGCGTAAATAGCCGCTGCAGACGACGTATATTATGAGTATTATTGGCTACATTATAGTGTTATGATGGCTACTGTTTATACGGTGGCCGCGCGATGGTGGTGTGTGGTGCGTGTGTGCAGGGGTGAATGATGCGAAAGGCGACGGCGAGTCGTCGGCGGTCGGTGGACGGGAAGGGGTTTTAAAGTTAAGTTATCCCCCGGCCGAACAAACGATCCCAGGGTGTCCGCCATCTTGGTGTGCTCCGCTTTACCCCTCCGGTCGCGTCCCTTGCCGCCACTGACTCCGTTTTACCGCCCCTCACTACTACCCACGCATATAATGGTTTCGAAATCAAAGTCAAACGGCCGTCGCCGGGCAAATCCTCTGCCCATGTCGCCGGGAATTCCGTCGCGCCCGCGATAATGTAAAACGCCCCGTGTTACACCCCCTCTCCGCGGCTGCAGCACCTCGACTTCGTCGTCGTTGTATACAGTCGTCCACCTCGCCGTCCTCTTCGCGCCACAATCCCCCGACTCCGCTGTGTCCACCGACCCCTTTTCTATATCCTCTCGGTGTGGCAGGCAGCTGGCTGACTGTTTTTGTGTGCGTACGTGTACGCGTGTGTGTTGAAATGCGATCAATAAGCCTCGAAATGTATTGGGCCTCTATTTTTATATATTTTTACGTTTTCCATTGCCGTACATTAAACTTCGATTCGGTTTACGCTATCGCTCGCCCGTCCGCACGCTGCAACGTCATACCATGTATTCGCAACACCGCCGCGTTCACGCATTTCACACGGGTACCCACGACCAAAAGTGGGTTGTGTATATTATACCCGGTGGAAAAAAACCCTGATTTTGTCACCCTTCCGCTATCGTCGTTTCGAAGAGGTTGGCTGAGAGTGAAGATTACGTTTTATTTCGTATTGGATTTTCTCAAATGGAATCGTTATATAATAATTATTCTCTTATAGCGTTCGCGAAGCGCGGCAGATAGATTACGATATAGAATACAGTAATAAAAAGCGTTGGAAAAATTGCGTCTGCCCGGCGGCGGCAGAGGGGTTGTTGTTGTTGTTCGTCGATGATTGTAGCGAACGTGTTCAAAACGTTTTGCACACTGTATGCAGTGTGCGTGTGTGCGCGCACCGTGTTTATGTATCCATCAGACAGAGAGAAATAGAGAGAGATGGAGAGAAAGAGATTGATCAATAACTGACGTTTACCTAAAGTAAGTAGGTCATCGCGAAACGGACACTGATTTTCTCGACTTCTCGCGAGCGTTCTCCGCGGAGGCCGGCGATTACAATGAATAATAATAATAATAATAATAGTACATTACGACGATAGCGCAATATTATCCTGTTAATAATATAATATCGCGACGTTATGGGCTTGCGCCTTGCATCGTCGTGTCGTACACGGACGCAGCATACGCGACGTGTGCGCGGTACGCGGACGTGAACGACGAGCAGTAAAAAAAAAAAAAAAAAAAATTCACAAATCCGAACGAGCCGCCCGTTTTGCGGTCGAGAAATCGGCGGTCGCAAAGCGTCGTAGTGAAAAATGCATCGGAAATCAAGTCGACGTGCATGTGTGCACGGTCGCGTGTGTGCGTGTGTGTGTGTGTGTGCGAGCGAGCGGGACGATCGCGTTTGTTATGATACGAGTTAAATAGCCTCTGCCGGCTGCGCACGGTGTGTTCGTGGGCGACCGCGGTGGCGCGGGCCGGGGAAACGGACGAGAATATTATCGTGTTTAAAAATAATCTCCGACACGCCGTATGGCAACACTGTGCCGTGCCAATATGCTTTCGGAAGGTCGTTGAATGGCCGTGGATCATTGTCACAGCGTGACCGGATAAACGCTCGACGGGTAACCCTTTCCTCGCCGCCGCTTAGAATTGCGTTACTGCACACGCACGCAAATTACATTACACGAGCGGCGGCGGCGGGCCCTCGGCGCGCGCGCGTACACACGCACACACACACACACAACTTAACCGTGTGTAATTGACGGTAATGATAATTTTCGTGTCTCGTTCCGAGAGAGTACAAACGCCGCGGGTCCGATATTATTACCATTTTTTTTTATTTTCCCGAAGGTACGACGATAAATAAATAAATATAAAAAAAAAAAACGAACGAACGAACGATTTTTGGTTTAACGACCGGTTGACATTATAGCGCGTGCTGCTATTAATAAAATACCATTTTATATACCTACACTCGTTTGATGGCAAAAAAAAAATAAAAAAAAATAATAAAATCGCATTTTTTCCGTTCAAAAAAAAACTGGTCTGCTCGTCGCGTTCCTCGTGCGCCGCTCTCCGTGCGCAGAATCCACGGGAAAACGATCGGAGGAGAATTATGTTGACACTACGCGATTTAATTATAACGACGCCCTACATATATATAATACGCGTCGTTTTCTACCTTCCTCGATTAACGCCGCCGCCGCTACAAAACACAATGGCGTTGTGTCGGCCACTATACGGTGCAATGGCGTGTGTAAACAATATAATAATGTTTTTTATTTAATATTTTATAATATAATGTGTACGCGCGTTTACGGAGACCCAGTTTTTGTATCTACAAATATTAATAATAATAATAATACCGTATTAGGCGTTTTCGCCTCACGCGAATCCCATACAAACAGCCAGTCGACTGCTCGAGATTCGTAAACGCGTATTTCAATAACGCTATTATTATAATGTAGTATTGCGCAGACGTGGATAGTTCTCGTCTGCTATGTAGAACGTTTGACATTTATGCTCTCTTGTGAAACAATAATCATACGTGTATGTAAAATCAGAGACTTGCAACCCGCGCCCCTCTTACCCGTACTTCGTAGTTCTCTCGTACTGTTTTATTTTTTTTTTTTTTAGGTCGACTCGTTCCATACCGCCGCCGCCGTCGCGGTGTTATAATAATAATAATAATAATTATAATGGTATTACTACCGTCGAATGAATACCTATTAATCGGTTGTATACAATGTACATAAATGTTTTGTGTCAAACAAAATCTAAGCATATTGTATATGATATCGAATTGTGTCGCAGTGTCGCTATAATATTATGCACCGCCGAGTCGCCCGTAATAATAATAATAATAATAAAATATAATAATATTACGAGTACAATCGACGATTGGTTTTAGCAACGTGTATGTGTGTACGAAATACTGAAATCCTCCACTGTTTCGTGGTGTACAGCGTGTACTTACTATACGTAGTCAGCTGATAGTCGGCGTTCATGGTGGGTGGGTAGGTGGATGGGTGAGTGTAGAAGACACGCGTTCCGGTGAAGGTATAATATTTCACTAATAATATATGACGTAGGTACTGTTTTTTAAAAAAAATTAATACATAATAACGGATTCCTATAAAATTGCGCGTGTGGTGTGCCTACGATTCTAATATACGTTGGCGACGCGGTCGGAGTGAAGAGTGAGTGAGAGAGAGGACACGATGTTCCGGACCGACGGAGGTGCGGGCTACACAAGCAGAGTGTAGAAAATAATATCATGCCAATGACAAAAATGCGTCATTATATTAATTTATTTGATAATCGTATAACGTAACTTAACACATTAAAGTCTATCGCACGAGCCTATCTCGTATCTAGGACGGTCTCCTCGCGCGTTTACAATATTATTCTACACCGATTTGGTATTACATCACTGGACGTGTTTACGTTTGCATTTTTCTAAGTGTAAAGTTTAAATATTTGTATTCATTATACACCGTCGCCGTTGCAAAGGTAAATCCTATCGTATTAAAGTGGGGTGGATTGTGTGTGGGTGGTGGCGTTTTATTTTGTTTCCTGTAAAGCCTCCATTGAATGCCGTGATGCGAGCGCTCGTTTTTCGTGCTTCCTCTCTTGCATCCGAATCTGAAAAATCCATTTCCCTCCGGTTTTAGTCCACCCTGATGTGCGACTATTCGTTTGAATTATCTGAAAGCAGCCTTAATGCCTTATCGTGTTTTGTGTAGTATTGCGCTTGCACAAAATGTTTAAAAATCGATACGAAGTAAAACTTTTTTTGAATACCCATATAAAACCGTCTATAAAAAATCTTAGTTATTTAAAGTTAAATTAATCAAAGTATTTTGAAACAAATCAAATCATATTTTACTAGTAGACTACAAAAATTGTAGTTTTCCCTGCACTAACAAAAATTATTTCATGGGTATATAATATATGCAACATAATTTAGATACTAGTTAAATTTAAATTCAATGTAATCTATTATAATACACGTTGAAAAAATAATTTAGAAATTTTTACTATCTGATCGTTAAAATCAAGTCGATGTTTTTCACAAGTAGGTTTTAACTTATTAAACATAAACAATCTACTAAAATAATTTGGTTAATTAATAGCCCAGACATATTTTAGTGTTTATAATATATGCAATATGAACCTGATATTATAGCATCATTATTTATTATTAACATAATATCTTTTACGTTTATTTTTGGTCAAACTGAACGTTTTTTACTGTATCTCGGAATAATATATACGGACAAGTACGTAAAAACATTTACATATTATTTTCTTTTTATCAATAAGGTCTTCAGTGGTAAGTTTGGCCATTATGTATAATATATATTATTTTGTATTATTTATACTAATGAACGTATCCGGTTTAGTTGTCCCTACGGCTTGTAAATTATTATTTTCAAATTTGAATTCAATTGGTGAGCGTGCTACGTCCGTCCGATCGTTTTTTAATTGTATCAGTATAATCGATTTCGAACGGGTTTATCGTTTAATATCGCTGAAGCAGTTTTACCGTCCTCGTTTCACATCGAAAAACGCGAGAAAATTCAGAAAAATAACCTCTTAACACGTCCTATTACATTTTGTCGGATTTCGGAAATAAGGCGTACATCGAGGAGGAGTAACACGACGAAAAAACGATATCGTCGAAGACGTCGTACGCGTTATTAATATTATATTATTATGGCGGATAACAACACACACACGTCATCGTCGTTGTAAAACGAATACATTGCTCGGTTCATAATATTCGGAACCAGTGTCTCCTACTCGATCGCGCAACAGCCGGGCAAATACGATAATATTTTAATATTATAATATTATGTTATGAACCCATCGCACAATAATAATATTATTTAAATACCATAATGAACCGCTCGCTTTTATTTAGTAGAGCGGCGGCGGTCGTCGTGTGCATGGAAAAAAAAAACATTCGCTGCAGCCGCCGTCGGTGGTGGCCTATGCAAACATAGCGAAAAAACGGCGAACCGACAACCAGTTCTGCCCCGTTATGTTTTTTATGTTTTATTATTATGTTTTTTTTTTTTTTTTTTCTATTCCGATTGTGAAATCTGTCGTAAGTCTGGCAACGCCGAGAGTGAATCGAATTCGCTAATTACATCGACGTCGGCAGCGGCGGCGGCGGTATACACACTCCTCACACACGTACCGGTCCTTGAGGCCCTCCCCCTCCCCTCAAAAATACCCCTCGCGCCCGCCGCAACAGCCCGGCCCGTCGGACACAATAGACTCGGCGCCGCTCCGTTCGTTCGCCGGCCGCCCTCCGCCGTCGTCCCGCGGGCGTAAAAACACGGGGAGCTTATAAACGCGATATAATTCAATTGGGCGGCGGCGCGCGCGACCGGTCGTTCATTTATACGCGCTCGGGCCGACGGCGACGATCGCGCGCGCGCGAGTCATCCGAATAGAAGTAATAGTAGTAGTATTTTACGGCGGCGTAGGTGGTTTCTGTGGGATTCGGGCCGGGGAGCGCGGTTACGGTTTTACTCCGCTGCCGGCCGACACCGTGTGCGTCTGTGACACAATTACCATAATAATAATAATAACAATATTATTACGTCAACGCGCGCGCGCGAGTCGATATATTATTATTTGTTTTATTGTACCGTTCATAACCGGCATATTATAGACGGTCGATCGAATTGTTTTATTGTCATATCGTATTATTTTTATGAATTGTAATTTTTTTTTTTCCTTTGCGCATTTATCGGAGATACGGTTTCGGCCGAATCGTCGCCGCCGGTGGTCATGATGACATACGCACTCGAAATTAAAACATGCACATCTCGAGTGCCCAGCTCTATACCCACGTTTTTTTTTTTTTTTATAATATGCGTTTAATAAATCTCCTTCAGACGTTGTCGACAACGATTAAACGATTTAGTGCATCCGTACGACGTAAATTAGTTAATTATTTTTGCCCCAAACACCGAACGTTATTCCGGTACCGGCGATGAGATGACGTGTCGTCGTTCCCGTACGGTGTGTTGCAGTGATGCTTTTAAACGATCGCGACGTTGTGCGAATCAATCATCGTCAATCACAGATTTCGATCGAGCGTCGAGACGCGACTGCGGTCTTAAAGTTTTGCCGTACCCTCCCCCCCCCATTAACCGACGACTCGAGCTTAATGTAATAATATATTTAATTCATCACGTCGCACGTCTCCGGACGCGTCAGACGCTGTGAAGTTTCGTGTGTGCGGCGCCCGGCCCGGCGCGCGCGACCAAACGCCGCCGCGGTACGCGCGCCAGACATCAGACGTGCCCCGCAGTGCCCTGCTGATAAAAATAATCGTAGCATTACCGTTCGAGTCCGTGTAGTAGTCGTCAGCTGACTGCCCACTCAGCCGTACCAGCCGCGGCCGTGACGTCACGAATCCGGCGGCGTTGCCGAACCGTGCGTCCCCGCGCCCCTCGCGCCATCCTTACACACGCACACACTTCCTTCCTCCGTCGGTTTTATTTCGTTTTTTTTTTCTCGCTCGTTCTTTTCCTCTTTTTTCGTCCTCTCGTTTTATATTTAATATATACACACACACATATATATATATATAAATGTATTTTTTTCCCCAATGTCTCGCACACCAACTCATGCACATAATACGTATATAATACACATTCGGTCTCCTATTAGGACGTTATATTATTACTATTATGTTATTCCTTACACTTATACCTTTCGTGTTTCTCTCCGGTATTATTACTATTATTATTATTATTATTTTAATACAATACAATACACACACATATATATATATATATTATATGCACAGAGAGGAACGTTCCGCCGTACGTGGTGTGTACGCTTCTTCTTCTCCGGCCGACATTACCGTTGGCGGAGGAGTCGCCATATTGGACTGAGGATTTTTGTTGTTTACGCGGCCGTTGCCCGTTGCACTAAATCACGACTACATAATATGTATATTATTATAATACCACGGTATACGCACCGGACGCCGCGCCAGCTACAGAGTGTACAGCGGCGGCGCGCGTGTGTGCATTTCAATTTACCACTTCGCTAAAAACCGATGGGCGGCGCCATCTTAGTTTTGTTTTTCCCCCATCGCCGCCGCCGCCGCCGATGTGGTGATCGTGTAACCTCATTTGGCGATATCTTTTTCAACGATACCACACAAATATATTAGGTGCGACGACTTACAACAACTACGTCGTTATGGTGCACAACAACACACTACACTGTAATAATAATATGACTACGGTGCCACATAACGTTTACTGCTCGCGCACAATGATACCTACGTAACGATATTGTTGTAATCTCCGACACGGTTCCTGTGTACATATTATTATATATTAGTGTGTTATTAATATTATATTTTTCGCCTTATCGGTTGCGATTCGTTTCCCGATTTTCCTGTGCGCGCACGTACCTTAAATATTTTTAGTCATTGTACGCGTATTATTCGAAAGTCTTTCGTAGACGCTATAAATAGATTCTCCTAATCTCGAATGTTCGTGATATAACGTCATTGCGAGTAGATAGATCAGCTGTAATAATTTCCGTTTTAGCCGGACCGGTATATTATACACGAAGGGGTTAGTCGTGTTTAATTGCCGCTCTGGCCAAAAATAGTTTCGATATTACCATCGTGGCGTCGTGTTAACACCGTCGGTTATTTATAAATCATTCGTCTTGAAATTAAGTATATATAGGTATTTAAAGTATGTCTGTCAGTTTTAGAAAACCTAAGCGGATTTAGCGCGTTATACCGATACTATAGTATAATATGATCTCGTTGGAGTAAAGTGTTTCCGACAGGTTGGGACCACGGTGTCGTTGTCGTACAACACGTCTTATCGTCCTATCGTCGACCGTTTTCGCAAAGGAATCCCGAAAGAAGACGAAAACACGAGAATGAAGTGAAGGAAGGGTAGCGAAAAAATCGTTGTGCGTAGTTGGGTAGCTTAGATACGCGTTGCACAATGGCAGTGCTGCGGGCCGCGGTGGTGGTGTGTGATACGCACACGGTAGGTGGTTGAAAATTGTCGATGAAAATTCGCAACAGGGTAGGAACACACCACTAGAGGAGGAGAGAGTGTGTGTGAGAGTGTTGTCGGTGGGGAAGAGCCAGTGAGTGGTTACACTGGTGCGGTGGTGGCGCGGTGTGCGAAGGTCGCGCAGCATTGAGCATTGCGCGCAATCGAAAAAAAAAAGAAAGAGAGAAGAGGAGAGAATAAAAATTATAGTAGTTGAATATTATTATTATTACCAAACACAGGAAAGGAATGCACACTACTACTACTACTACTACTGCACGGCGGTATACTATAACACTGCAGCAGTGTATGATACGCGTTTTATATAGAGAGCGGGTCCCGGAGAGCAGAGCAGAGCAGCTGCTTGTGTGCACACTGTCATATTATATATTATTATTATTATTTTATATTATATACGTATATATTATATTATATTATCGTTGGGAGGATATAGAGTCATTATTCCCATTCCGAGTCCGGTCATCGGGTCGTACGGGCCGCAGTGATCGTTTCACAAAACCGCCAGCCGGCAGTTCGTGCGCGTCTGTCCGTCCGTCCGTTCGTTCCGATCGTTTCTCTTCTCCGTCCGCGACGTGTGTCGTCTTCGCCCCGTCGTAACCCATGGTTTCCGACTAACGCCACCCGCGCGCGGGCGTGATAACACCGACGACGGCAATGATAATATTATTGTTTTAATAATAATAATAATAATAATATTATTATTATTGTTATCCCGAGGCCCCGGGACGGTATTAATTGTTAATACGCGTTTCTTCCGTTCGAATTTGCGTTCGCGCACTCGCGCTCCTCGCACACCGGAGGCGGCGCCCTCGTCTCGTGCCACCGGAGGAGACGCCGCGTACGCCTGACGTCGTTTTTCTTGTTGTTTATTTTCGTTTTATTTTTTTTCTCCAACGGCTGCCGTCGACGTCGGTGAATTTCATTGTAAAATCAATATTACGTCGTGTGGAAATTCGGACGATGAGTTCCGCCAACGGCTGCTGCTGTCGTAGTAGCAGTAGTATTATTATACCTAACTAGTGTAACGGCAGCGATTGAGCGGCGGTGGGGTGTACTCTCCTCGCCGCGTCCCACCCCTCCACCCCGTCGACACATCTTCCCCCTCGCCGGCCGCCGCTACCCTACTCGCCCCGGCACATGGAAGAGGCGCAGAGTTCATATTGTTGCGTCGCCAGTGCATATGTCGTGTTACCTCGTGCCGCTGCCGCCGCCGCCGCCTTCGCCGTCGTTGTCAGAAGCAGCAGCAGCGACCGGTGCGCATTTATCGATGATGATGTGTTCCCAAGGTTAGTTCGACACCTGTACAATTTTACGTGTTCTACAAGACCGTGTAATTCAATAATATACGCGTTTGTCTATGTATTATTTTAAAATAATAATATGCATTTTTGTATATTGTAACAAACGCGTATATTATGTTTCAATATTTTTTATACATATTATAATAATTGCCGTACGACGATGTTATGTATTATTGTATAAGTCGATTGCACCGCACGGCATGATAAACGATGTGGTGCGTCGATGTATGTAAACACGTCGTTATCGGGTGGTTGTGATACCGCATGGAAACTTTTTTCGAAAACTTACTGTGTATATAACAATTTAATTTAATATTGTAATTCGGTATCGCAGTAATAATATATAAGCGTATCGCCGTACAAACAATAATATTATGTTCTACATTCGTGTCGTTTCTTCCGCATTCTCGGCGGGACTAGCTTTTCGTCATATATATATATATATATATATATATATACGCTGCTCTCGTCTCTACTCTCTTCGCTCTTGTAATATTATATTATTATAACGTCTCTTTTGGAGAACATCCGTCGTCCCGATTATTTTATTATTGTTGTGTACCGAAAACACACTCACGTACGACGACGACGACGTATACAAAGACAACCCCTACCCGGTGGGTTACGACGAGAGGGTTGCTCCGCACCCGCCGCCGTCGTAGTGGTGTTAGCCGCGTATTCCACATAGTTGTTGTATAGTATATAGTCGTATTATTTTCGGACGACCGCCGATCGATAACGCCTCGACCTCTCTGTGGGTTTTTTAAATACGGTTTGCGTTTATTCTAAAATGTACGAGAAATTGCACGACGACGGTCGTCGTAGTCGTCGCCGTACCACGCCCCCTCCACCGTATATTAGCCGACACCGCGCGGCGCTACTATGTACACACCACACTACCTTGTTCCGACCGTCGTCGTCGTCGTCGTTTCCCTCCGCAAAATATTCCTCCGCACCGTTGCCGGTTCAATTAAATATTATTTTATTTCTCTGCTGCTCGCACATAACTACAACTCTACACGATATAATATAATGTAAATAATATAATATATATCGACGTACACACGCACACGTGCCGGTCGGTAGGTTGTTGTACTACGGCGGTATAATAATAATAATATATAGCAGTGGCGGCGGCGGCTCGAACGACGAAATCCGTAAATGGCGATATTGCTTGCATCGGTCGTCGAAAGACGCGTTCCGATTCCACTACGATATTATTATTATTATAAGAACTCATATATAATAATATATATACACGTGTGTGTGTGTGTGTGCACGTCGTGTGGATTTTATTTTATTTTTTTTCTATAATCGCATTCGCCTCTGGCAACGGATTCCTCCATAGGTCGTCGTCGTCGTCGTCGTCGTCGTCGTCGTCATCGTGTGTGTGTGCGTGTGTGCGTGTACGTGGCAAGTTCGCATAGCACATTCGTGGAACACACTCGGCCGCCGTCGCTGCTTGTGTCGTCTTTTGTACGCAAAGTGATGGAGGGCGGGGTGTGTGGTATGTGTGAGAGCGAGAGCCGAGAGGAGATGTGCTCTGGATAAATACGTCGTGTAATAAATAAGCGGCCGAGAAGTGTAACCGGGCGCGCGCGAACAATGGCGGTCGAACACCGCACACACACACACAAACAAATACGTATGCGCGCGCATGTGTGTGTGTGTGTTTGTGTTGTGCACCGATGACGGGCAAGACGGAGAGCGAGCGAGCGAGAGAGAGATGACCGGCCAAAGTTTGTGCCGCCGCATTCCGATGTGTTTTATTTTTGCGCGCGCGTCCCATGATACTGCTACGACTATATAAATGTTATAACCCGAATCCGCGACTTTTCGTGTCGGGTGTACGCATGCACCGACAGGAGGAGAGACCGCCGTTTCGTCGGCTTTTTCCGCCTTTGCGTCATTTCCGCACACCACCCGCCGGAGGCGGACGGTCAGGTCGGCCGGCCGACCGGCACACACGTCGTATGTAGGTAGGTACGTGGGTGGCTGGGTGGCGGCGGTGGTGGTCGGGGCGACGGCGGCGGCGGCGGCGCTGCTCGACGTTTGTGTCCAAGGACCGTCATCGTGTGTTATTATTTTATTATATTTTGGTGTGCTCGAAAAATCGTTTTCGTATAGCAACAATATCATTACGACCGAGACCCACTGCCGTGTTGTAGTGGCGGCGGCGGCATAGAGACCGCACGAAACTAATCCGATCGTACACTATACACGCATATACCTGTGTCTTACAGTACTCTGTATTACGTGTACGAGTGCACGATGACGTCGTTTCGACGTCGATAACGCTCCAAGTCGATTTGCAGTGACATACGCGCGAGGCGTTCACAAGAATCGCTTACGACTTATATTCCGTTTTAGATACATATAAAAAGAACAATCAAATTAGTGTTAGACAGTCGGTGGTGGTCGGTTGCGCGAGACTTTTTGACCGTTTCTCACGTTTTTGCGTGCTATTTCTCCAAAACACGTTTTCACCGGGTCCATGTTTGTGTGTGTGTGTGTGTGTGTGATGTAAACCGTTGAAAAATTATTGCTCGCCGTTTAATGAATAATATAGTAATAAAATATTTCCGCGTGCGTACGTGTGAACTCTTGTAGGTAGGTAACGTACGTTTCACGCCGTCGACAAACCTCTAGTAGAGTAGATCACGCGACGAGTTCACAGTTTTGATAAGTTATAATTTGGTGAATAATTAATAAAATATGTCGAACAACGTTGCACACGGAAAATTACGTTTGCCGCATTTGAAACGACATTTGTACTGAATATTTAATTGATAAAAAAAAAACGACACCGTGTAACGTGACCAAGGACTAATTTTATGTATGTGACCTAGAGAGGGCAGATTATAAAAGCCATTTTTTCTATCTATTTTATTGTTAAAATGTTTCGATTTTCTTACCGAGTGTCGTCGACGTGTCGCCGTAAGATTACAATATTTAATAAACGTTAGCGTAGTTATTTTTTTCACTTCGTATCTAACCAAACGTTTTATCAATAATCATCCGACAAGTATATTATAATCGTATTATAAGTGTCTATAGTACTCGAGTCTAATATTTTATTTAAATCGATATAAATTAGTAGTACCGATGTGTTTTGCGCTGGTTTACTAGAAAAATAATCTTAAAACAACATGTTATTATGTTATCAATAAATAGATGATTAAATCTATGACTCTATTAGCGCAGTATGTTAAAGAACGTAGTTGATGGTACAATCAAACGAATTAAAAAATGGAAACAAAAATAATGTTTGTCTACGGGTATTACAACTGTAGTAACAGCTAGTACAGTTTTGCGAACGGCAGAGGTAACGTCTTCGTTCGCATTTTTTGACTTGGATCGGTAAATATCATATCCGCCGTGTGCAAATCGTTTTTAACCATTATTTTATTACCGACATGATCGAATTTACAACTACTGCGAAAATAGAAAAAAAAACGGTACTCGATCGTCCGACTATAATATAATAATAGTAATAATATAGTTTCGTTGACCCCAAAGTGTTCTACCGAGTTGAACAACGAGTGAACAGTGAACATATTTTCTTGGCCGACAATAATAATTGCGTTTAAAAAAACACGGCATAAAATAATTTACTCTCCCGCGTGGCCGCGTACCATTTAACATTATATTATTATAGAGAACGTATATAACAGAAAACGGAACGATCGTCGTCGTCGTTGTCGTCGTGTTTGAACGATTCACCTCCGCCTACGTTGTCGTCGGCGTAGTGTCGTACATGGTAAAATGTCGGTAATTCGGTAACGTGACGCCGTGAGAAAACCGGGCGGGGCTCTATTTTAAATCCTCAAAACAACCCAACTAATATCATTCGTCTAAAAAAAAATAACGATTTTAAAAAACTACCACCGTCGCCGCCACTTGTGCGTCTCGCCTAGATTAATGCAATTGATCCGAAATTTTTTATAACTTACAAAAACCCGCGTTACGTTCTTAGGCAACAAAAGGCCCAAACAAAGTCATATTTTATCAAACTGTCGTTCACTTGAAGGAGAATTTTAATTTTATAAGTATGAATATGTTTGATATTTTTAATTTTTGGAAAAGTATGGTATATTATTTTGTGAATGGCAATCTATTACAGAATATTTATCGACTTAATGATTTCCACTCAGTTCTTCTTTTTGGATTAGTATACAATTAATCGAGTATAGTTCGATGTGTATCGCGTAAGCTTAGTCGAAATTAAGATTGTTTTCTTCAAAATATAAAGTGATTATTATTTTGTGTTCACAACAGTGTAAGGTAAAATAAAATAAACTGCACTACTGTGGACGTTACGTACAAATCGTACACGTCGCGTTGTCTCTTGACTGTCGGCCGGTGGGAGGCTTATTTGTGTGTATTAATAAAAATACCACGTAGGTACAAATAATAATAATGCATGTATAATTTATATATACATATATGACAATACGAATATTTTCTCGTTTGTCATTGAGTATTATACACGCCGCCGCCGGGCGACTGTTATTTAATTGCGTTTCGAAATTTGCGCAGCAGTCGCGTGTGCGATATTATTATTTTTTCATTTCACGTCAACGAGAACACCAGTTTTTTTTTTATTTTAATTTTTACATTCTCGTTGAAAAATTCCAATCGGTCGTTGTCGACGTCGTGCTCCACGAACGTTTTTTTCAAAATCATTATAATTAAACGCATTCATCGTTACCTACTAAACCGACGACGTAGGTAGGTATTATTATTAAAATATCTCCGTCGGCGTACGTCGTCGTGTTTTATCGATTCGCCTTTGACGGCGATGTCGAAACGCAAATAATATTGTATGAATGTAATACCTATAGTACAATAATTTTAAAACGATGATTTGCACTCGTACTGCCGACGGTGCTCGCCGACGACTACGACGATGACGACGGTGCAGCTGAGCGTAAACGGTATGCTATGGCCCATAAGTGTAATATTATGTCGTAAAACGCCATTATTACTGTCCTGGTAATTCTTCTAAAAACGTCTGTTGGAATCCAGAACTATAATTTATGTCTGTTGTCCACAAGTTTTTTTCTATTGAAAAATTATTATTTTTTATACTTTTGCACGGTCTCGGTGTGGCGTGTATTCGAAATACGTAACGTTTATTCTACATGGCACTAGAAGTACCTTATATTATTTTGTTCTGCGTCTACACCGCTCGGTACGGTGGCGGCGACTGTAGTTTTCGATTTGGGTAACGGTTCCGCGTTCTTACGCCATTTCGGTTCTAAACTGTTGCGAAAAGCTTTTGTTGTGACGTTTCGCTGATGTTTTCAAAAGCTCGTTTTCTCGGCGGCTGACGCTGATCACGGTCGAATTAACGTCACATTTGTTTGTTTACACTCGCGCTCGTGTCGTATGAAAATATTATGGTAAAGGTTTTTTGAACGACCTCTTCCAGTGTATTATGAAAGAACGACGGCGGTGTGCTTACGCCCGGGAGTCGATGAGTGTTTTATTATTATTTTTTTGTTTTCTATTTCTTTCTCTTCCACTCATCCGACTCGATGACATTATACCTCTCGTCTACAATACACCCGACCGCATTCTGTAGTAATAATATCGAGTAAAGTGGTCGTGAAGAGGAGACCGCGATGCTCGACTACTACAACACGAGGACCCTGGCGCGGCGGTGGTGTTGGCGGGCGACGAGAGGGACGCGTCTTTTTGACGGGGGCGAGAATCTCGGCGGCGGGGTCTTCGAAGACCGTCAAATCGGCTGTGACCGGGTACTACCGGGTAACGGGTAACGCGGACAGGAGGAGGGTGGCGGCGATGGGTTTTGTTTGCACCGTTACTGCCTTGAGTGTGTCGAGGCGGCGGTGCGCGCGGGGTCGGGTTCCGCTGGAGTTTTCAAACGTCTGTGTGCCCGCTCCGGTGTGTTACTTATGCATGGCCGCCCGACAACGACACAGTGGCTTTTACGTGTACACACGCACACGCACGCCGCGCGTATATGTACAATATGTATAAAACGGAGTTTGCTAGAATAGCTAGAGAATCGATCGTTTTCTCTTGGCACCCACCCGCCGTCCTGCCGGTCGCCACTCGCCACCGTCGCCATCGCCTGCCCACCCGCCCGCCGTCCTTACACACACACAACACACACGCGTAAGCCGCTGCTATTCGGTATATATACACCTCGTGTCACGAATCAGTCCATCTCCCTCCGGTGGCGGCGGCGGCGGGGTCCTGCCCTTTTCCGTATAGACGCACACCGTGAAACGGACACGATCCGGCAACGCAGCCCGACGGATGACCTCCCCTCCTCGCGCGAACAAACCCTCTTCCCACTACTCCGGGTTCTCTTCTCCCGCGGGCCCCGATCGGTGTGAATTCTAAATACTCTCCCGTGTACGCCACACACATACGCGATGATGATGATAATATAATAATATAATATGTATAACGTCGTATTGTGTGACCGAGTGTGTGCGTGTGTTCTACGATGTGTCTGAGTGTGTGCGAGTAATCCGTCTGCCGTGTGTGTGTGTGTGTGTGTGTGTGCAAGAGTGAGAGGGAGAGAGAGCGCTCGGCGTTATTATGTGTTATGTGTATTATTATATTATACACGTGTATTATAAAAATACGAATATCGGTTTGCTCTGCAGTGCGCACGCTATAACAATATAAAAAGCAAAACGAAATGAATAAAAAAAAAAAAAAAATACAATATTTAAGTTCAGTACATTTCTCCTCGGTCCGACTGTTGCCGTCGATGTCTTATAGTACGCGCGCGCGTATGTGTGTGTGTGTCTGCCGCCGCCGCCCTCTCGACCGTACGGCAAACCGGCAACGTCGCTCGCTTTATCGGCGGCGGTCGAACACAATGTCGGGATGAAAATGTCCATAATTATGTGTACGACCTCCGCGCGTATTATAATACACACTCGCCGCCGCCGTCGTCTCCGTTTCTCTCTGGTCGTCCGCATATGCGTATTGTGTTTAAATAGTTGAATAAATTATCCACCGATCTCCTCTCCCCTTTCTCGTCCGCCGCCGACATCTACCCCACGACGACGACGGTCGGTTTTCCGTACACACGGAAATAACCGTCTCGGGGATTGGAGGGACCTATAATAATAATAATAATAAGACTACGGAAGCGCGACATCGGCGTGTGTGTGCGAGACGAGAGAGTAGTAAAGTATAATAATTCTCGCAACGTAACCCCCTCCCCCCTCGACTAACCGCCGCGGTGTACCGAACCCTTGTCGGTGGTGGCGGTGGTTCGCTCCGAACGCGAGTTTCCACTTTACGCCGTCATCCCGACGTGTGTTGTGTGGCGCTCTCACGTAATGATACCGGGTGAGTTTGGGCCAGGGAGGCTCTGATTAGGTTGGCCCAAGTGCGATAACCCGATAAGAATAGATTTTCCCCCTCCCCGCGCCCTCCGGCGCTTATTTTTGGTTTGCAAGCCTGTTGTGTGTGCGTGATGTGGGTACGACCGTCAGCGTCGGGTGGCGGTGGCGGTGGTAAAGTACCGCAATATTTTGTTTTGTGTCGGCGCGGCGGGAAATGTCGAGAAAATTCGTGGTACGGAACGATAGTGGAATTTCATTTATCGGTTTGCGAAACAAAACGACGACTGTGATGATGATGATGATGATGATATTATTAATATCACGTTACTGGTGCTGCCGTCAAAGTGTAGTGTTGAAAGCAAAATATACCGATTGGTTAAAATTAACTTTCAGTTGACCTTCGGCATTTGTCGCGCGACCTGTTTAAAAATAGGCTATTTCCACTTAACAGACGGCCGGGTGGAATATGAATTTCGATCACTGGCAATCGGATTGTCTATCAATCTTGCAGCCGCACACCACATCACCACGTTTAAACGAAAATTTCCTGAACAATATATATATATATAGCGAGTCGCGAATTCTGACAGTAATAACACTAATAGCGCCTGACGAAGGCACTATTGGTGTGTTTGTGTTTTATATGGGTACACATTTATTTTCATTCTCATTTCCTAGTAACAAACATTTTTGTTCGATGAAAATTCGCGATTCGGGAGGTTTTCTGGATGTGATTTAATCGAAATCTGATCGTTGGGAGGGCGGGCGAGATCAGTCGAATAGACTGGCGGGCGATTAATTAGGCCGCCGCAGCGCGCAGCTCGGAAACCAAGTAAAATATAATAACCGGAGACAAAACATAGTAATATATACGCCACAGCGCGTCATCGTAATATAATATTATGTTATTGTTCCTACACGTTTTCAGCTGATTTGTCGATAGTTTCTCTGACCAAGGTTTTGTGTTTCGTATAGGTGCTAGCGTCAAAATGGAGCATCACTTCCAAGCTGCGCTGGATCCACGTAAACAGGAATTACTGGAAGCCAGGTTCATCGGCGCACGAGTAAGTCAACTTAAAACAAACAAAAAAAAAAAAACACGTAAAACCGTATTGTTACACATCGTCAGCGCACGGTATCGTAATAATAATGATAATAATGTTTGGTATAAAATAATTTTTATCCATCGTAGTTTGTGATGTCTTTAAAGAAATAACACCGCTAACGTCGGTTTGTATGTATTATAATAGTCGTAGTGAGCTCTGAGCTGACGCTTCCTCCCCACCCCTTCCACAAGTACCAGTTTTGACCACGCGCCCGTGTGCTCGGCATCGTAGGAATATCGTAATATTATTATCGTTAAATTTCAGTGCACGACGAGAAACATAAAAAATTTACATCGGAGTAACTGTGTAAAATTCGGACCGTCGGGAAAAGAACAATGTCCGAATAATATATTAACCGTTAAAAAAATTAACGCTAATCCGTCGGGTTCAAAAAATGTTGTAGCAAATTATAATTGTGAATAATAGAGCAATAGTAAAATATTATAATGATTGCGACGAATTATTACACTGTGTAGGTACGCCGCGGAATCGAAATAGAGTTACGGCCGCCGCCGCCGCCGCCCGTGTAAATGGCAACAGTCGCGTGTTCCGTTTGCTAGCTCGATAACGCTGTCAAAACTTGGCTCGGAAACGACGAAAAAAAATTATATATATAATAACATATACGTTTATATTATTATTATGCGCCGGTACGTGATTTGCGCACTCGATATTTAAAATATTATCGATCGATTTGTATTTATTAGCATATATACGAAACAGCTCGAACATACGTACCGTGACCACGGCCGACGTGTCTTTTTCTTTAATCGGTCGATTCGTGTTACGTCGTTACTCTGCTAATAATAATATCCATAAAATTGTTGTCGCGTTGACGTTATCACCGCCCAGCCAGCAAACTCGTAGACAAATATTACAATATAAAATAATCATCGTTATCATCGAAAGTCGTCATCATCGTTGTCTAATGCCATTTACACGCATACTCGTCGTTGTGCGTCTTAATTTTTATTTTTTTTGTTAATTCTAAACGCTTAAACAGTGTTTCGGAACAGTTTCCCGAAGATAATTAATTTAGACTCTA
Source organism: Aphis gossypii (assembly GCF_020184175.1). Taxonomy (NCBI): domain Eukaryota; kingdom Metazoa; phylum Arthropoda; class Insecta; order Hemiptera; family Aphididae; genus Aphis; species Aphis gossypii. The sequence goes on from NC_065532.1 coordinate 10,894,558, forward strand.
CCGGGGCGTGGGTTTTTTAGACAAAACGATACAACTTTTTACTGTACATCGATATTCGTGTGTTCGATATAGTCGTCGCCGTAAATAAAATTCGTATATTTTCTAAAGTCAGCATGTTTTTTCACTACAATAGAGTGTAGATCATTTCGGTACAGGAAACGATCGATTACCAGTATTATTTTGATTGCGTTTCAAGGTGACCCTCCACAACTGCATGTGATGGTTTTTTATTTTGCTCTGTGCGTTTTGCCCGTGTCATGAAATATCGTCTCCGAAGACCGCCGTTAAATCACAACGACGACCATGATTATGCTGGTGTTCTACAATAATTATTGTGTTCGTCATTCCAGGCCGTAAGTCACACGAGTCTTCTATTTCTATTTATAAATCCCCATTCCCCAGTCGACGACAATCGGTACATGCACACACACCGCAATCGTTTACTTCTCTCAGATCTCCGAGCATAATATTTTAATATTACCATTAAATAGGTATACGCGCAGTGAGCTAGCCTTCTTTCTGTACGTTAATGGTTATTTTTAACGGTATCGTCGTTTTCGGAGGGGGTAATCACCGATCGACTGCGTGTCGAGGAAGTTTGAACGAGTTCGTCATCGTCATCATCAACACCATCATCATATCCTGTATAGTACTATTCAATAGAAATACATAATATTATTTAATATTATTTTAATGCAGACGTTTTCCTGCGGCTAATAAAATACTATTCATTAATGGTATGATTATTCACAACGTTATTTGTACAAGCTTGCGGTTTCCTCGTTTACGTGTTGCTTGTTTCGATACTCTAGATTGTTTTTTAACGTTTAAAACGAACCGTTCTCATTAATGTTCATTAACGAAATAATGTTCATCGTTAATATGTTTTATTGTTATTTTTATCTAACAATTTTCGTAGTAAAAGATATAAAGTTCATAGGTATTTTAAATATTGAAACATGTTTTTATTAAACACCATCTTGAAAAAATCTGTACATGTTGGTATTTTTTTTTTTTTTTTGCTGAATATTTACATTCAAAGAATATGTGTTTTAAAACTGTTTATTGAGTATTTGATAGCTTTTTTATTTTTTTTCTACAAAATTTAAGAAATTATTTAATGAAATATTTAAACTTAAAACACCGACCAATCATATTGTTTATTTATCATCAGCCAATCATTTTTATTTTCAAAAACTGATTTATTCGGTGCACCGTAACTGCGCATGCATCCTGGCCATTTTATAATATAGCACCTTAACTCCGCATACGAGGTTTTTTTTAACACCTTAACTCCGCATCATAGAGTAATATATTACTCTGGTCTGCATACAAGGTTTTGTTTTTAACACTGTAACTCCGCGCATATTTTTTTTTTTATTGTTTAAACACAAAATACAATACTTGTTATTAAAGTTAAATAAAAATAATAATAAATGCGTTCAACAAAAATCGTCGTTGTCGGTATAAAATGTATAGGTAATAAATAAGATTATAAGCTGTAGTGCGTCCGATTTATTACGTTTTAAATTTTAACCATAGACTTGGCTTGAAAAAATTGCATTATTTTGTTCCGTAGCCATGGGGTTGAAAGAAAAAGTCCCCTTCATATTGTTCGGTTTTAATTATGATGACGACTAATAATGAATGATAAATAAGTGTCGTTTTTAAAATGTTCTTATAATATCTAACGTATTTATATAATGCTAATATATTATGTAACAGAAAAACTTCAAATGGCCGTTATCACAATTTTTCTTGAAATTTAAAATAAACTTATTTTTCAACTTTCAAGAAAATTTGATCGATCATTAGATCATTAGTTCATAATTATTAATACTGTTCCTTATCTAAAACGTTGACTATTATGAATATCTTTTAATAATTCATGTTTTCAAAGAATGTATTATGAAATTTGAACCATCGTGTGTTTGATTAAAGCTAATAGTTGGGTTGGTTAATAATTTCTGTCGATAATTTATTAACGGAAATATATTATGAAAAAATGTGTTCATGTGTCGAAAATAGTGTTTATTTAATCAAATTCTGAAATTGAATGTACATATTATTTTTTTCAAACAATGCTCGATTACCAACGCGCTAACGCGCACGCGTCAAGTATCATTTTAAACATTTTAACACAATTGTTCTCCCTTCCCCAAACAGAGAATAACTCTGGATGTACTATATACAACAGCTGTGCGTATTATTATTAACGACATCGCCGCGGTGCTGATTTCCTAGTTTAAACATTGAACACTCACGTTCACAACATCCATTCACACGGTGTAAAGAGAACCTTCCTCGTTGATACAGCATTGTTTTATTCGCTTAAAAAGCGTAGTAATACTTTATACGCATACGGAATGAAAACCAAAAACGTGAGTTAACATTGCTTAAGGACACGAACGATTCGTCTACTCTGGTGACGTGTTAAAAATCAAAGGAGATAACGTTTTATTTTTTAAAAACGATTGATTTGTTTGTACGGTCAACTGTGTACACACTCTGCACACCCTGTATCATACATACATATTTATGTACCTGGTGTGTGCTTGGTATGTATAACGCGGAGGTGGGATAATTTCGAACGATACGACCCGTAACATATATATATATATATATTTTTTTTTACAGTACACATAATATCATAACGAGTGTATAATAGTAATGCATACGCATTCGTATAATACTATTAGTCGATTTTTCTCCCCTCCCATCCACATACACTACTTGCAACTCGCAAGTACACACACATTACGTACTAACGCTCCGTTGTATGGAACGTGTGCGCGTGTGTACGTACATATAAGTCTTTGGGAAAGGTATTGAGGGTCGTCGTGCCGCGATAAGTGGGTGGGGGGATGGTGGTGAGAGAAAAATATCGAGCTAACCCGAAATATAATATTATGATAGAGACGCGGAACGCCATGTTTAATTTAGTTTTCTCTCTCTCTCTCTCGTGACGTCGTCGTCGTCATAATAATAACAACTAATATGTATATATTATATTATTATTATTATGGTAGTAGTAAACAACGCCGCTGTCCGCTGAGCTCTCCCCGGTAAAGCCGCTTACAAGTGAAAATCACCGTAGCGCCGCTCGGCGGTGCGTACCGTAAACTCTCTCGGTGTGTGTGAACCGTACATACTTTCGATGGTAAATACTACACGCCAACTCTGTACACACGTAGGTATATGACATGTACGCGACGTGCGTATAACGCGCGCGATCGCCTGGTCTTGCACCCGAGTAGTGCGCTCGCGGACGCGCTACGAGTTTGTGTCGTCGCGTCCGGTTTGTGTTTGCGCGCGAGTCGTTGTTGTTGTCGGTCGCGAATTTTTTTTCTATTTTTTTTTTTTTATTTTTTATTATCAGCTCGCTTACGCAATTTTAATCCGCCCACCCACCCACCCCTTGAGTCGTCGTCGTCGAGAGGTGAACGCCACCACAACAGCGGCGCTTGTCGTCTCGACCATCAGTCGTGGGCGGCGGGGTCATCGGGCGGCAGCGGCGGCGACGACGACGACAACGACGACGACGACGACTCCGACTTTCGAGTGTCCGGTGGTGCACATACGGTGCACTGTCAGTGTGTGTATTACTCGCTCTCGGCGCGCACTTCTCGCCCGGGGTACGGGGGCGGCCGAGTTTTTCCGTTTTGTTTTTCTCGTTTTCGTTTCGACGACCGCGACGACGTTTTCGGTCGGTTGATGCTGCCTTTCGAGCGTGTGTTATTGATCAACGTCGGTCGTCGCGGAGCAGTATAGGCAGCGACGGAGGCGGCAGGCAGCGGAGAGGGCTATACTACGAACGGTTGTGCGGTGTGCGCGGAAAGGGTGGACGACACCACCACCTCCACCACCATCCCGCCAACCGTCGTCGCACACACGCTCGCACCATCACCACCACCACTACACCGCCCGTCATCGAAACGCGCTTTTAGTTATACATGACGTGGTGTAATAGTAACGGCGTCAAGTGTAGTGTTAGTAATAGTCATCGTCGTAGTAGTAGTAGTAGTGCGGCCGCTGCTGCACCGGAACCACCGTCGCCGAGGCATGTGTCGTTATCTTCGTCTACCGCGGTCGTTCGTCATTAACGGATATCGTCGTCGTCATGGTCAAGTGTCGCGTCGTCGGGCCCGCCGCGTGCTATCGGCAGCAACTCCAGCAGCAGCATCAGCACCAGCAGCAGTGCTCGTTTGATCGGGTCCGACTGCAAGTAGTCGTGGACCGCCCGCGGAAAAAGTCCCGGAAACGATGGGTAAAAAAAAAAAAAACCGATACTCGACGACGACGACGGCGGCGGCGGCGTTTCGATGGAAACGACCGGTGCACGTCACTCGTACACATAATATTTTGATACACGAGCACAACATATACATAATATAATATTTACACGTTCACCCCGTCCCCGTAGTGTGTTGTGTGTATACGCTGTGCGCGACGTCACGCGAGCGCCGCGGCGTGTGCGTGTCGGCGGTAGTGGTGCGGCGCGAGCGTGCGCGCCGGCCGGCCGGCCGAAGCTCAATGAGTACGGTAATTACCGTACGCCGCGGCACGGTAATATCGTGTGACGTAGTAACCCCGGTGCGTCGGTGGGCGGGCGGCGTGCGTGCGTGGAACGTCGGCGGCTCGCCATTCATGCTCACAGTCAGTCAGTCTGTGGGCTCGGGACGCGCGTGGCCATATGATCGCCGGCTGGTTGTTCCTCTCGCCGCCCGGGCACCGGTTGTTGACAGACATAACCTGCGCCACGGCCGATCAACCGGCGTGCCACGTAATCGCTACCGCCGCCGCCGCCACGTATACCGAGCGGTCGCCGCGTCGCCCACACCATCGTTTTGTTTTCGTTTACACCACATTTTTTTTTATTTCGTTACGAAACCGATTGTTTTTGCGAAATCGCATCTTTCATTTTTTTTCATGCCCTTATATTAATCTAACCTTGCCAATATAGAAGACACATTGCGAATATATTATTTTTTATTAATTTATTTTATCGAACTCTCGATTGATCGTCTTCATATATTATTTTTTTCACGAATGCGTTCTAAACATTCCTCTCGTATACGTAGATCGACATCCTCTTTTTCTTACTAATGGCTATACAAACTAATCAGCCTAAACTAGGTATTGAAATTCTTCTAGGATTTTTATATTTCCATTAATTATTCTACTTTTTTTTTTACTTGAGATATTATTGTAAATGTAATGCACTTGGCTCGTAGGTATCGTATTTCTGTACCGAATAAAACAAACGACTATTTATTTAATTAATTCCAATCGTTTACTCGTACTATAAATTTCGTTTTGACCGAAAATCGTTTCATTTAGAATTTCGGAATTTCTTTCGATTGTTCCTTGAACTCTACGACTTTCTAGTTTCTACCGATGTATTCGTTACTAATTATATAACATACATACGGCGATATTTTATTATATCTTCCAGAATCTAAGTATGTTTCTATAATGGTTTGTTTTAAAGATGCCTGTCGTGCATAAGTTAAACACGTATAAATTATAAGCACTTAGAACTACTATTATAAGTTTTAATACGGACGTTGTTATTAAATAAATCATGTTCACTCAATTTGAAATCTTGAACTCTTTCACACGGCCGCGGCGAAGTTATCGATTATCTGTTTTGTTTGTTCATCAAAACAAATAGCCCCAACTCAGGATTTTTAAGTGACTTCATCTAAACGTTTAATGGAAAATATATGTGCACAAAGTTATGTTAACATGGGGTGTGCCTTTTAGGGATAGGTTACTTATCTGCAGTTATCACCAAAATATTGAACCTCCTAATAATGGCCTCCGTTTGCAACTCATAATCTCATTTAAATAAATTACTTTGTAAATAGTTTCGAATTCGTTAATTCATCGTAGTACATATTATTATAATATACAGTGTTTGCCAGTTCATCCCGATTGGTTGAAAAATATTTTATCATTTTTTAAAAACGTTCGTTGCAGGGGTGGGTACTCGAGCAGATATATTCTTTTATATTATAATTCAACGTATATTACGGCTGAGTAATGAACTTTAAAATTACTACTACTATAATATACAGCGATGTCATGAGGAGTTGTAACCATCAATTAAACCGTCAAACAATGCAAAACGTTGTTTTTAATACGTATTATAATATTATATTAATTATATGCAACTGGGCCACAACGGCGGTCGGTCGGTGCGGTGAGATAGCGACACGGAAAAGTTAATTATTTCCCATTATAGATTACAGTTATCTAATTAAAAAAATTGCGAATAATTCTATTTTTTTTTTTTTTTTCCAAAACGAACGATTTTCGGTAAACTCCCGCGTGCGTAGGTATATCCGATTTGTCCGGACGATGGCGTTCGCAGCGTGTCTCGTGTACAATATTATTACGTTAATGCGATATCGTATAAATATATAATATAATATTATTATTGTTGTGATGATATTATCGTCGTCACGTCTGTCGACTCGTGTGGAGAAAAATCGGTCGGTTAGAGGAGAGACAGGTTGACCAAATTAAACGACGGTGCCGGATTACACTGCGGCCGGTCACGATCACAATAATAATGTTAATACCTACTTACTGCCATTATATTATATACGTCTCGTATTTATATGTATTTACGGTGTATATAATAATAATGCGTGTAGGTAGGTACACGATATTTTATTGTACTCGCTCGGAGTGCCGCACACATGTACGAGAGAGATGCGTTCGAATACGATATACTCGCGCCGTACGATAATATACGTATTGTGTGCACAAGTAACGAAAACCCGTCGGACCGGTTTCCGATTATTATAATGGTATAGGTCTGACGATTATTATTATTATTATTGTATATTTCGTGCTAATTGGACGGCGGGCGGCGGTTATGGGCGCTTTATATAATAATATAATATCAAATATTTACATCGTTTTTCGTCGTTCGATCGACGACGGACGGACGGACGATTTCCCCGCGATATGCGGATAATCGTTTGCTCAGGTATTCGTTTTTCTCGTTTCCGACGGAATGTACGACGACGACGACCGTCCCGCGAGAATAGAATCGAAGACGTTCGATTTTGTACGTCGTTACACGGTGCAGATAGTTGTCGTCGACGTACGAATTCGATCGTAGATTATGCGTTTATTATAAATTATATTGACTTTTAATGGCCGCGAGCTTGTGCGTTCGTGTCCGTCTTACACATGTGACGTGTTTTGGGGAAGGGGTTAGGGTCAAGGTTTCTCCGACGCGTTCCCAAATACAACAAAATATCATAATTTTACGTAATATTTTATTGTTTTTCCGCGTTTTTTCTCTTCTGGCGTGTGTGTGTGATGGTCGGTAAAATGGACGGTAAAACGGAATATCTCGGCGGAACGTTTCCCCGCCGGTGATCGATGCGCGTGCGTGTGTGATGCGCTATTGCACCCCTCGCACCGAATGACCGACCGACAAGACAAGACAAGACAATTGAATTGAACCGAACGTCCGTCGTCGTCTTCGTCGCCGCGGACACACGGCGCTCCATGTAGGGGGCTGCCCGGAGAGTGGGCTGGCGACGACGACGACGAGCCGACGATTTATACGTGTACATAACAATATTACAATATGTGAGTGTGTGTGCACATGAAAGGAAATCGTCCGATACACACACACGCACAATAATATTATTACATTATATTATGTTCTAACAACGGAATCCGGTATATTATAAGTTCGCTCGTTTCCCGGGCGAGAGTCAACGCACTAGAAAATATTTTATCTCTCTCTCCGACTGCTTATATTATAATAAATATAGCATGGTAACCCGCGGTATCATAATATACCTATAATAATATAATATTATTGGTAGGTACATATCGGCACACGATAGGTTCGTATAATATTATATATTTATTGTTTTATACGTTTTCAATCGTATACGCGACTATAGTCCGCCGCCGCCGCCGCCGCTGTAGTAGTAGATGCAGGTCGGTTCGTTATACATACCGTATTATGAGTATAATACGGTTTTTTAATAACCGTTTCGACAATTAAATTCGTTTACATTTTTTACGCTTATTGGCACGCACGTCGACTTTCGAAACTTCGGTTTCTATACGTATACATTCGCGTTACTGCAGTGTATAGAGTTGCTTGCGCTCTGCGGGTCCATTTTTATTTATACGTACAGGTGAAGTACGATGTTCTCGCGTAATTAATGGACGCGCACTAATTTCCTAAAGTCTAGTGTAAGGTCATTCGGTCGAAAACCTGTTCGCTGATAAGCTACTCCTTCACCTATTTTGAGTTGATAACAGGCGAACTACTGTTATCGACGACGTGTCGGTGCTATTATATATATATTTTATATATATATATTTGAAACTGATGTAATGAATGTATTTTTATATTCAACCCGAGAACCACCTTCGCGAGTATATAACTTGAAATTATTGTAATACCTGTTTATCTTTGTAGCCACTTGTGCATTTTTTAATAGGTATAAGTATACCTACCTAGCAAAACGACCGACTGACGCATATATATTATGTATTCAATGTATTTGTGCAGTGATTTTTACACGATTATAATTATTACATTGGTATATAGGATAACGATTTTCGTTTTTATATTTTAGGATCAATTATTTGAAATCGATCCATTTTTCAGAATTTTATCACAGACGTTATTGGAATATTATATAATAATTACACTAACCTAACCTAATAGTTTCTAAGGTTACCCTAAGTCGGTTCATTTTATAAAAATGATTTCCATCTTGATGAACAATATTGTATGTGACTTGAATATTGGTTGGGATATTTTTCTGTCGGTTTATTTTTTCTACCTATATAAACTTTGAAACTTAAGATCTGACTAAACATTAATTTTGAAATTATTTCCTGATTTTTCTTTAATTTTTTATTAAATTGGTCACTTTATATAGTCGAGTAATTTATATTTAAGTAATAACATTTAATCAAATCGAAATTTATTTATAAAAATTTTACATTTTAATAATTTAAATTATATCGTTGAAATTTTTTCGACAATTACAGTATACATTATAACTTATTACAATTTATGTTAGATAACAGTGTATTAGTGATTATCAATTTCTTAATTCCCTATGTATTTTAAAGTGCTCAATTTTAAAATAAAAAATATAAGAATCGTGCAATTTGTTTTTATTGTTCGTGTTCTGAGATAAATTATGAGAGTATGTATGATGTAAAATAATTGTGTTATTGAATTATTACATTTTAAAGTTGTTCATTTTTATAATGTCTTAAAATTATGTACCTACTGATATGATAATACTGAAAACTTTATTTTATCTTTAGACATAAAAAAACTATTTCCAATTACTCATTGTGATGGAATCTTATATTCCATGATGGATTGATTTTTAATGTATTCTAAATTAATAAAATCATAGTGAAAAAATTACTGTGTAGGTGCTTTTTAAAAAATTGTTCAGTGGTGTATAGTCGTGCTCTTATACCAATACCATACTGACATTTCGCACTAGGAACTTAATCAGCTGGCAAGCAACGTTTTTTGCATAGTTTTAGTTTTAGGATTTTGCACAACGACGTTGATTGTTGGTCGAAAAATACCTAAAAGGTCAATCGTTGTGTGCTGATTCGAACGTTTTATTAACATTTAACCATACACTATAGGCCTCCTAATTTATGGGCGGAGGGGAAAGACACAAGGCCACAATCGGTTTGATACAATATCAGTGTTATACGTTATTTTCTTTTTTTTTTTTTTTTTGCTGTTTCGTATAATATATAATGTTGTGTAAATACAATATATCTACACTCGTTTGCTAATATTCCACGTGCCTACATACGATGTAGTATATTATGTATTCGCGTCGAATAAATGGACGACGCTGCTGCAATGGCGGCGTCAGCTGTTGTCGTGACGAGGTATGAGTTTTCTAAAAAAAAAAAAAAATAAAATAAAAACCACTACGCACACACGATAAACATCGTTTCATTTAAATAACACGAAATAGTTTTAAATAATAATAATAATAATAACGATGACGATTAAAGCCGCGCTCGTGCGCGTTTCAAAATAATTAATATCACCACCAACGACGTAAAAACGCGCGACCATAAAACCATAATTTTTTTTCAAAACGTTATTAGTTAGCGATATACTAAGTCGTTTGTTTATCAGCGACGATGCGCTACGGTTTGTGTACACTTGAACCGCTCTGTATACGCGCGACGGCGGCCGGTTTTGTTTTGCCGATGGTTATCTGAGCGCGCGCGCCGTGTGTTAAAGTGCTTGGCGAGAACCCTGTAAAAAAAAAAAAAAAAAACAATACACACACACCGTTTAGCGGCGTAGTAATAGTAATAGTAGTAGTATTAGTAGTAGTAGTAGTAGTAGTAGTAGTAGTAGTAGTATACTACACTTACACTACACCGTAGTCGAGTGCACTGTCGTTCTCGTTTTGATGGCGCTGTTGTTCCGTATCGGCTGCGGCGGCGGCGGGCGACCAGACGACGACCGGGTCTCAACGTGCGCGCACCACCGCCGGCCCGTCACCCGCCGCCGCCGCCGCCGATGATGTGGTGCGTATTTACGGTGAGCCGAACGACGACGGGCGGGCACCTCTTACCGCTTTGCCACTCGCTTATGCGTTATTGTGTTGGCTAATCAAAACCGGCACCGCCATCTACCGCCGCCGCGACACCTCTCTCCGAAGCGCCGCGTTACCATTTCGTCGTCGTCTCCGTCTCTCTGCCTATCGCCGACCCGTTTTCGACGTTGCCGTGTTGCGCTCTCTCTCTCTCCGCGTGTACCCTGATCGCCTCTTCGGCCTCTTCTAATTAAACGCCGCGCACGTTAGTGTGTGTTTGTGTGTAAATCGGACCGCCATTTTGGATATTATCGTCTCTTTTCATTTCATTATTTTAATATCATCGTCGTCGCCGTCGTCGTATTCACCGCCGCCGTCGCCTTTATCGCGCGCGCCCCAGTCCGATTTTCGTCTAGTAAAACGGTTTTTTTTTTCCCACATACCGTTTTTTTCCCCGTGGTCGGCCATTGTCTGAGGTTTTACGACGATTTCCCGTCAGCAGACGACGGCGATTTTCAAAATGCTTTTTTTATTGCGTTGTCTTTCGGTTTTCCTAACTAATAACCGACGTTGCGGTTCTCTCACGATGCGCGTTTCCGATTCCCCGACGTTCTACCCTTTTTTTTTTTACTTTCGATTTGCGCACATCTCTTTTTCGACGGTCTCGGGTGGTTGCGGATGGGGTGCGGTCTTATTCGTGTATTATGTAAAAAAAAAAAATCGTGATATTATACTGCCTGCCTGAAATCCGTAAATGCCGTGTTTCAAAACCGGTTTACGAACCCTTGAACTAGGTTTTTCGATTCCTCTTCGTTCGTTCTCCCCAAAATGTGTGCGTTTTTTTTTTTTGTTCGTTCGTTTTGGTATGTTCGTGTTCCGCAACATACCCCGCCGTTGAGAGCAGGTGCTGAAATTTGGGTGACCGGTAAAAAACGGCTTTTAAATATACGTTTTTATTCGTGATTTGGCACCAACTATGACAATAGCAAATGCATTGGTTGTTGTTACTTGTTACTATACTAGGTATATAGTGGGTACAACACTGCAGTTATCGTTGTTTGTATAGTTAGGTAGTGTACCGAATATCATATACGAGGGTCGTTCGTGAAATCTTCGCCACGGTGTTAAAAACGGACGGACCCCTGTCGGCGTTTGGGTATTCGTCCGTATACAACATAATAATAATAATATAATTTCCATTTTAAGTTTTCGATCGCACTATTATATTTATTGGACCGAATGTTTTTAAGCATCGGCGTAGCAGTGTGTTATACACTGTTGTCAGGTTTCCATTATTACATTGTGTGTGTATCTGCGTGTGTAATCGAGGAATTGAAATCTCCCGGGTTGGCACACCCTATTGTCGTTAAACTGGGGAAGGTGAGGGCCTAAGGGAGGGACGCTAGTGTTTTCCATTTACGTGGTCGTTGTGCACAGGCGGCGGCGGTATTATATACATAGTAATAGCGGTTCGTCGTCGTCGTAGTCGTTTTATTTACGAAAACGTATCGGCGCGCGCAATAATACGAAGAGAAAAAATATATATCGTTCGGAAAGAGAACGTCAATGGCGACGGCGTTGTACTTTTGTGAACCGCATTATGCGCCTGAAACAATATATTAGTAACGAGCAACGACTAATAACAACCGATATTGTTGTGATGTTTGCGCATGTACCGACGAGATGATACAATAATATTATATTATTATACCGTTGTTGTTGTATTATTGTTTTATATCGGGAGTGAAATCGGCGATTTCAAAAACCGACCGCCGCCTTCCAGTTTCCGACGGTATCGAGATGACGAAAAAAAAAATATTTTAAATTAACGATAATAATGGTAAATAATAATAGGCGAGGAAATCGGGTTAAATGTCGACTGGAATGTAGCCCGCTCGCGTTGCGTTATAATAAGGTTCGGTGACCTGCCGTCGTCGCGGCCGTGTACATCCGCCGCCGGGATTACATTATTATATTAAAATTATTTTATAACGTCGTTGTTTCGTAAGCAATCATAATATTATTGTATACTTAAAAAATATGTACCTTTCGTTTTGCGATCGACCGTGTTTATTATGTATATTTTGTTGGCTGACGAAACGCGCCGGATCCCGAGATGCCATTTTCTGCCGAATGTGCGATGACGAGGAGAGGATGAGGAGGAGGAGGTGGCAGGGAATGACGACGACAACCTTTTATCGATTCGAGTTCGTCAAATTAAAACCAAAATAAAAAGTTTTACGCCCACGACGTCGATACGAAAATAATAATAATTCGAAACCCGTTGGACACTGCAGCGACCGCCATCAGTGATAATATAACCTAATAATAATAATAATATGGTTACTTTGACCGGACTTGCCCACTAGTTTTTATCATTATTTTCATTTATATTACATAGTTGGTACTCGGATATATTATTATATGTATATACCATGCGATCCGCTGCGGCAGTGGCCAGTATTGCTGTACACGCGGTATATACATAATATTATTATATACATAGTCTCGTCGTTGTCGTATAGTAGTAGTCGTTCCCTGCCAATATACGGTCGGGGTGGGAGACAAGGGGATGTGCCGAAAAGGGTTGGGTAGTTTATAAACCATATTATATATATATTATATATGTATGTATGTGTTTATTTACAAAATCAATAGTTCGCACGGGTTATATGTATGTAAAAGGTGGAAAATCGGGTAACGGTCACACACACAAACACGCATATATAATATATATGGAAGTGATGGTTGTGAGGGGTAGTAGTAGTATATAGCACTACTACTACAGTACTACTACTATACTATACTTCTAGCTGCAGCAGCTGTATATAGAGTATAGGCCTTCTTCTAATCGATACGTCCTCTTTCTCGGCACTCGGCAGCATCAACGTACACATATCCTCTGTCTCCGCATTATAATACAACCCTTCGTTTTTGAGACGACCCCAAAACGAGTGTGAACACTCCTTCTAAACCGCCGACGTTTCCTGTCTATCGCCTCCGGTCGCTGACTTACGCGCACGATTATACTGCACTCGTCTATATAATATACGATGTCGATAGTTTTTCAAACGTTTTGCCTGTATAGCGACTCCAAAATTCGTGTCGAAAAACCCTTCACGCCATGTCTGACGTGGTCGCTCGCCGGGTGTCGGTTCGCCGCCGTAGGGTTTGCAACGCATAATCGATTGGCTTTTGTAAAAAGGCCGACCAAGACGACGATAATAACTCGTGCACGGTGCAATTATATATATATACCTAGCTAGCTAGCTAAATTACAATATATACGTAAGTATATATATAGTACACGACGTTGTGTTGCAGTATGGTTATCGCGCCCGGTTGTTGTCGGGAGGCGGCTGCTAAATATACGTAGGCGAGGTGGAAAAACGGATTTACTGGATCGTCGCTGGCGACGGCGGGGGGGATCGGTCACGTCACCCTCCCTCCGACCACTACCTTTCACCCCGTCGCAGTCGTCATGGTATTATAAGAATCGGTTTGGCAACGTCGGGCAACAGAGGCTGTATGTGTGTGTGTGTGTGTGTGTGCTGTGGGCTTGTGGCTGCTGCCCGGCAGAAAACTGTGTGTGTATATATAACTGAATATAACAGAAATGTAATTCCCCTCGCCGGCATCTCCCCTAGTCGTATAGTAGGTACTCCGTACCTCCTCTCTCGTGCACTACGTATTGCCGTCGTCGTCGTCGTCGTCGTCATCATCATACCAACCGACACACCGTAGTGCGATCCACCCCTCTCCTTTCCCCTCTGGCCCGACTATTATTGTGTGTGTGTGTGTGCGTATTTATCTGTGTATATTATATATATATATACAACACGCACGTACACACTTATATACATTTATATATATATATATACATATTGTTTGCCGCCACCCCCGCTGCCGTCGCCCCTGTAATGTCCCGCTCGCTCTCGTATACACATCGATTCGTTGTAAAGCCGACAGTGTTGACAATCGACCGATTTCCTCATCCTCTCGTCGTGTAACAATATTGTACGATAATATTATGTATATGTATGTGTCGTATGTAACGCTCGGTCAAAGGCCTCGTCATCCCGTCCATATGGATAATAATAGTAATAATAACGGGTGTTTGGGCGACGGCAGCAGAGGCGAATTCTGCTGCACGCCGTCGTGTGACGTGTGGTCGATGTCGTCCACCGAGACGTCCGCGCTTAACAGCGGCGACACCACTGCAGTAGTCCGACGACGGTTTTCTCCGATGACGACTACGGCGCAGACACGCCGAATACAAATAATAATATACTCATCGTGTGTAATATAACTTGCGTACAGCTACAGTAGTAGCAGTGTTATAGGTATATATTATACCACCGAAGCGTATACAGATAGTTGACGGCGGTCGGCCACTTCCGGGGTCACGCTCGAGAAGGGATACCGATTTTCCGGTCAGACCGTGCTGTGGTGTTGTGTATGTACGGTTGTGTGTGTGTGTGTGTGTGAACGTACCCGACGTGTTGTAGCTCGTACAGTGCTCTGCTGCTGCGGCGGCGGCGGCGTTGGTGTGTTTAGGATTTTTCAGATGAGATTATAAAACCTACCGAAATGCGTCAAAACCACCGTACCCGCACCGATATTTCCTTTGATACCTCGCGCCTAACCCCCCGACGACACGGCACGATGGAAGTTAAGTCTCTTATATTATGACGCGTTCACTCGTTTTTTCCCCATATGCGCGTACGTATGTATAGTATTATATTGTATATAGTGATTTTGGGCATTGACATCGTTATAAAACTGCCTTCCGAGAGGCTGATCGACCAAATATGTACCGTATAGTATCGTACGTTTCGTAGATAACAGTACAATATCGATGGTATTGTGCCGTGGTTGACGCGAGAATGGATATCGCTTAGAATTCCGGTTTCGAACCGCGCTCGTAACGGTTGACGAAAAATGAACTTTAACGGTTTTCCTCGTTTGTCGCGGTAGTTGACAGTCGAGATGTTTCCGCAGTATAACGCTCGTCGACGCAATTTTTTTTTTTTTTGTTGACGATATATTTTCTAACCAGTCTAACCTTTCCGTTTAGCATCGTATAAAATATGTCGTTAATATATTATTATAATAATATGATGTCACGTGTAATAATATTTTTTTTACCGTCCGTAATTATAATTGTAAATGATTTAATCGTTCGACACGTATTGCATAATATAAAAAAATATCGTTTAGGATCAACGCGTTAAAATTAAAAAACAAAAAAAAATTACATACACAACATACATTTTTCGTGATTATTTTTTTCCAAATATGAAGCCTATACATAAATAGAGATGGATTTTATGTCGTATAATATTATTTCATAATAATAATTATTATTTTTTTTTTATCGATTTTCACTACGTTACTCCATTGTGTTTTGTATATACTTGTATAGCAGTTGTCCATTTCACAGAAATTATTTGATGCGCCGTTATTGTGTGGGAGTTTTTTCATAACTCGGGCTTGATAAATTATTATAATACTTCGGACTAGGTGTAAAATAATTAAAAACTGGAATTTATAAATAATTAATATTTTAGCAAACTGTCTCGTACAATTATGTTTACACACGTGGCATTCCAGGTTTTGTTTGTTATCGTCGAAAAATAATAAAACCTAAAATATTATCATTATTATAGGTAACATTTATCAAAATTTGAAATCGATGCCGCGATGTTTGCGAAAACCGCTTCATCGAAAAACAAATAATGAATACGAGCTCCCCCCATTACGACGATCAGTAATTATTAATATTATTGCCGTGCGTTGGTCGTTGTTTATAATTTATTAATGTATACTTAATGTATGATATAATTTTAATTTTGTATTTCTGTTTTGTGCATTTTAATAGATGTCGGCCGGGACTCAGCTGCAGATGGCTCCGCAGGCTGGCCAAATGCACCTACCACACCCTCAACCGGGGAGTACTATTCATAGCCAAGACTCGAATATGAGTACAGGTTCGTCGCACAGCGACAAGGAGCAGGACACTCCGGAAAAAGCCAACACCATCACCCGCACGCCTACCGAGCGCAAGCGCAAGCGGAAAATAGATGACATAGCTAGCAACAAGCAACAGCAGCAGCAGCAACCGCAGCCACCAAACATGGTGGTTGGGGGACCCCCTCCACCACCGCCAAGGTCGGTCGCCGACACCAAGAAAATAAACGACTACTTCACCAAGCACGGTGCCCATCCCGTGTCCAACCCGATAAGACACGGCGGGGCGAAGTCGCCGTCGCCTGGCGGACCGCCGCAACAAGGTTACCCCATGGTGAGTGTAATTCGGAAAAAAAAAAATTTTTAAAAATTTTTATATAAAAAAAAAAAAACCAAAACCAAAACCAAAACGTAATTAAAATTTTTTAATTTTTCCACCGACGAAGAAGACCTCGTCTGTTGTCGAACAATAACAATAACAATGATTTCTCGTTTCGTTTCTAGTTTAATCCGGCGAGTGGGCCTCAAGCATTGAGTCCCGTACTACCTCCGGACTATGTTTCCATACTCCACCCACCTAGGATTAACTCTAGTTCCATTACAAAATGTATACAGACTGATTTAACGAGTCATGCAATCCAAGAGTTTGAATGTCAAGCTTCTTCGGATTTGGAACTCAGAAATAATAAAATTGATGATTTGAATAGGGTAATGACATAAGTTTTAAATCGCTTGTATAATATTATGATTACATAGATTATTGATAATAATAATAATAATAAATATTTGATTTTAGACAAACGAAGAACTGAAACACCAATTAAGCAGTCAACAGAAAACAATCGAACAGCACAAGTCGCACATAAATAAGTGCATTGAAGTGGTGAAGAAGCTGTTGAAAGAAAAGTCAAATATTGAAAAAAAAGAAGCAAGACAGCGGTGTATGCAAAACAGACTTCGGCTTGGCCAGTTTGTAACGCAAAGGGTTGGTGCACAATTTCAAGAAAATTGGACTGATGGCTATGCGTTTCAAGAATTGTCTAGGTATGTGTGAAATATTTTTTTTTATAGTCAGATAATTTATTATTAATATATTGTTGTTCGTTGAGTAGAAGACAAGAAGAAATAACGTCAGAAAGAGAAGAGATTGACCGACAGAAAAAGATGTTGGTCAAAAAACGGCCATCAAACAGTGAAACTGGTGGACGCAAACGAGCTAGTAGTCAGTCGGGTACAGGAAGTAGTAGTTCGAGTACTAACAGTGTACCAATCAATTCGACGCCCTCAGTTTCTACACCACCTATAACGCTACCCAGTGCAAGTATCAACAATAACCAAGTTACTGGTGCTACAACAGGCACGGTCTTGCACAACGGCACTGTAGCCCCATCGTCCGCCTTGGACACAGCAACGTTCCTAAAGCCAGAAGCTGTTCCGGGTTTATCGTGGCAAGAGTATTACGAAGCAGATGAGATACTCAAGGTAATTTTCATAATATCATAATATGACCAATTTCAACGGTGTATTAATTAATTTGTTTTGATGCGTACAGTTGCGACAGTCAGCCTTGAAAAAAGAAGATGCTGATTTGCAGCTGGAAATGGAGAAGTTGGAGCGAGAGAGAAATTTACACATAAGGGAACTGAAGAGGATTCACAATGAAGACCAATCTAGGTTCAACAATCACCCTGTGTTAAATGATCGTTATTTGTTGCTCATGTTGTTGGGAAAAGGTGGCTTCAGTGAAGTCCACAAAGTGAGTATTAAACTATTAACCCAATTGTCACTAATACTTTTCTTACATTCATTTAAATTTTATATCATATTTTTATTCATTTTTACAGGCGTTTGATCTAAAAGAACAACGTTACGTAGCATGTAAGGTTCACCAACTGAATAAAGACTGGAAAGAGGATAAAAAGGCTAATTATATAAAGTAATTCATCGAATTTTTATAGTCTTTATTTATAGAAAATTATTAAATAATTCCTTTTTTTTCAGACATGCACTGCGAGAGTACAATATTCATAAATCTTTGGATCACCCGAGGGTTGTTAAATTGTATGATGTGTTTGAAATAGATGCAAATTCGTTTTGCACTGTACTCGAATATTGTGATGGACATGATTTAGATTTTTATTTAAAACAGGTAAGACCTTACAAAAGTCACCAAAATAATATGTTATTCACTTGGTAAATAGTAACTCAAATAATGTTATCAATTTTTAACTTTTAAAGCACAAGACGATAGCAGAACGAGAAGCTAGATCAATAGTTATGCAAGTGGTATCTGCACTTAAATATTTGAATGAGATCAAACCTCCTGTGATACATTATGATTTAAAACCTGGTATGTATTATCTATTTTGATTAAATTAAAACAATTGTTCATTTTGAAATTTGTTATAGGAAATATATTACTAACTGAAGGTAATGTCTGTGGTGAAATAAAAATCACAGATTTTGGCCTTAGCAAAGTGATGGATGAAGAAAATTATAATCCAGATCATGGAATGGACCTAACGTCACAAGGAGCTGGAACATACTGGTGAGTAATAGAATTTAAAAAGTATATTTTTCATTAACATTAATTTTAATAGATCTAATATTAAAAAAATAACTGTATATTCTCTTTTAGGTATCTTCCACCAGAATGTTTTGTAGTTGGTAAAAACCCACCTAAAATATCATCCAAAGTTGACGTTTGGAGTGTTGGTGTAATATTTTATCAATGTCTGTACGGCAAAAAGGTAATATAATTTTTTATTATTAAAATTGATATATGCTTGACAATTATTATTTGTTATAGCCTTTTGGTCATAACCAATCTCAAGCTACAATTTTAGAAGAAAATACAATATTAAAGGCTACTGAAGTACAGTTTGCCAATAAACCTACCGTCAGTAATGAAGCAAAGGTATATAAATATTTTTAATTTTATAAAATCACCTTTATGTATATTTCTACATATGGGTTATGATTTATTAATATCAGACTAACCATTAGTATTTAAATAACAAATTACATGGAACTATATAATCTAACAATATTAAAAAAAATTATATATTAATATGTTTTTTTTTTTTTTTTTACAGAGCTTTATTCGTTGCTGTCTTGCTTACCGTAAAGAAGATCGTATTGATGTGTTCACCTTATCTAGGCATGAATACCTACAACCACCATTACCAAAACATGGCCGTCAATCAGCTAACAATCAACAACAGCAACAGCAACAACAGCAGCAACAGCAACAGCAACAGCAACAAATATCAGCTGCTAATTTTGCATCTGGCATGTTTGGTAACATGAATGCATCTAGTTCATCCTAAGACCAAGATAGTTAATATTAATTACTAAATAATTATGTATAATATAATGTGAACGGACAATATGTAAAACACGCCTTGTGCCATTTTGATTAAATTATATGACCAAATAAAAAATGGTGTTCACAAACGGCCTTAGGAAATTTTAATTGAATAATTATTATTATTATAATAATATTATTATATATGAATGTACTAGTCAAATCGTTTTTGTCACTGCTGCAAATGAGTTCCTGAGTACATTTATGATTATGTTTTACTATTACCTAAAATAAAAATAGTGATACTTTTTGAGAATCACCTGATTCTTGCGGAACACAATTTTAATTGTACTCTGTACACACTATGAAAGTAAGAGTAGATATTGATAAATAAAATGTGAAAAAGAATGGAAGCTTTAATTTATATACTATTTTCTGCGAATACCTAATATGTTAGATTTCATTATAATGATATAATTGTCCCATCATCACAATTTATTTTTATTTTTTGCTTTGTACAGTTTCACCATTATTATTATTTTTTTGTATATATAATTTGTATAAAAATATTTGTATATATTAACTGATTTTTTTTTTTTGTAAATGACATGTGAATTCGATTTAAGAATTTTGACGATAAAATGTTATTTAGTTTGTTTATTGTTAACACAAAAATGTTTATTTTGTTGTGATAAAAAAATACGCGAAAAGAAATTGTGGAGAAAAAGAAATATTAATATATAATAATAATAATAGTTTTTCCTTAATACTTGGAAAAATTAAAAGGCGGTTTTTTTTCGAGCCAATGAGACTTTATAATTATTATTTTAGACACACTAGATTTGTTGTAAGGTTTATTACTATCTTTAGTAATAACAAACATTGTATAATTATTATTGATACTATTATTATTACTATTATAAAAATAAAAGAAAAGTGAATTTTAAAAAAAAAAGTATGTGTAATCTTTTTTACTCAATTGTGTACCCTTTTATGTTCCAAGTTATTGTTTTTATTAGTTTTATTAGTTTTTGTCAATGTTACTTACTTTGTGTTTGGTTTTCTTTTTTTTTTCCATTCAATAGTTAATGTTTTTGATATTATTTTGAGGATTTTATTAACTACTTGGATGTGAAATAATAATTAATAATGATAAAAAAGAAAACCCTATAATTTAATAATGTATTTCTAAAAATAATTATAATTAATTTACATATGAAATGCATTTGGTCATACTTGGTGCTACTAAAGTAAATGATTTAAATTAGGATTTATCATGTTATCGTTTAATATGTAATGGCTAATCTATTCAAACATTAATTATCTGTTTATTAGAAACCACAAAGTAGAAGATTTTCTGGTTCGAAGTATTGTAGTATACTATACTCTATTCCAAATGAGATCAGTCTTCGGCGGCCGAGTTGTGCGCATGGGCATGGCCTACGCCGCTGCTAGAGCTGCAATCGAACAACTACTAGGTGGGGGAACTTGCCCAGCACCGAATGAAAACTGGTCGCCGCTCAAGTCTGATCTCATTTGGAATAGAGTATAGTATTAGAAGAAATTATTAACAATGTTTTTGTATCACTTGCATAATTGTGTAAGAAAAATGTTGGCAATTTTTTAATGGCAGTAATTGTTGAAAAGGTATTTTGGTTATTTTTACTGTTCTACAGTTATTCTAATTGGTTCACTTGCTGTATGCATGAATGTGCTTACAAATGTTATAGTTTACTACATTATTCAAGCAAGTACATTTGTAAGAATGTATATAAATATGACACTTATCACAGCGTAAAACACATTCAAAACCACATGATGAGTATGTCTTTTCTACTTTATATTTAATATTAATTTCAGTTTCAGAATTTACCAACCAATAATTTTCAAATTTCACAATCATTTCTGGCAAAATATTTTTACTTTTATTGTGACTTGAAATTATTTGTAATAACTTATTTGATCGTTTTTTCTTAGTAATTTTGATTGTTCTTTCAAAGCTTTTATCCCGAACTAATAGTATTAAGCATTAATTGATAAATCTAAATGTTTACACTGCTTGCCTTCAAAATAACAACATTTCATACTTTTATGCAATGTTTCTAAGTACATAATTGTATTAATTCCTAAGTGTTTTCTGTCAAAAAATGCCCATTTTTCTACTTTTGTTGAATAGGTACTTATAAAATATTTTCCAAAATCTGCTGTATCAGCATCATTGATAAGTTGATTTATAACATGTGAAAGTTCTGCTGAAAAAGATTTCTCATCTGTTTCGTGCAAAAGTGTTTTAAGAGTTTTAAAAACAATGTTTTTTTTGTCATGTGAGTGAATTTTGTTAAAATTTTTTGACCAGTTTCTTAGAACATGCCATGTACATAATAATTGTTTTTCAACAGGTCCCATCACACTACTCCATGCATAAATGCATTATAAAATGCGGGTTCGTCATTGGACATAAAAATTGATGGATTTATTGTTCCTATTGTATTTTTAATACATTGAAAATAGTGTTTATATGTAGCTGTATTACATTTATTTGAAAAACAAAAAGCTACTGGAAATCTGTTTCCACATTCATCTACAATGACTTATGAGTATAATTGAAAATTATAACTATTCAATCCATGTGTGCCATCTATACAAACTTTATCATTGCCATACTTCAAGAACATTTCTGATTGGAATTGTGTCATAATAATTAAACAAAAATCATTTTTACTAAAATGTGGAACATTTTCATCATTTTCTCCTTGTTCCTCGAAATATAAAATTGGATTATTTTCACCTTTCTTTTTCATATTTTCCACCCACAACCTCACACTGACAGCATCATTTTCATGAGATTTAGTATTGTATGAAATATTATAATCTCTTTTAATATTATGTAAATCTTTTTTTTCAATCAAATGAATCCTTTTTAATGGTGTTTCAACTTCTAATTCTCGAATGTCATCTAATATTCGGTTGACTGGTATACCAATTGCCAACTTTCCTGAAAGTAAATAAATGGTATGCCAATAATTTTAAGAGAAAATTTTTATTATTTAAGTTAATAGATTTCTATTTTTTTTTCAGATTAAAATATGACAGAAAAACAGTTATATATTACACAATTGTTTTACCTGCAATTTTATTTCTTTCTTCGATAGGGATTCGCTGCTTTGCAATTTCAACAGTATGCCAAAGATGAGTACTACAATAGTCAACACTAACTTTTGTTGTCTCTTTATGGACTACTATATTTGATAGGCAAACATGACCAATTTTTACAGACCCTCCACTTTTTGAACTTTTCTTACCCTATTTTATTAATTTATTTGATTAATATTTTTATTACATATCTTATGATTTAATTTAAATTCCTTACATTATTATGAGTCCTAGAATCAAAAGATCTATGACAAAAGAAATATATATACTCTTTATCTCCACTTTGTTTTTGAGATGTTCGTTTCACATACTGACACCCTTCCTTTTCTTCAACTCCAGATTTCCATTTATTAAATTCTTTTAACAATTTAAATTATCAGTTATATTGGAAAGTTGTAAAAATAATGTTATATTAGTTAATATACACGTACCTTCAGTTGTGTTAAAATCTAATTTATTGTGGACTATGTTTACTTCATGCATAGTTTGAAGATGATTAATATACATCTTAAATGTTTTAAATATTTTGTTGCAATTTTCAAAAGAACATACTTGTTTATAATTTTGTGTTAGTTGCATTTCATTTTTTAAGTGGCTTATCAATTTTTTTTTATTATAAAATAATGTATTGCAATTATTACATGTATAAATATTTTTTTCATATTTCACGTGCTTTGTTCTAATATGTTTATTATAACTTGATTTTGAGTTATACTGAAGTTCACAAACTTTATAAATAAACATATTAAGAGAATATTCAGTATAATATTTAAAAATTTGAAAAATAAAAATATAAAATCACAATGTCATATTCTGTATTCTTTAATAAATTTAGAATTAATAAGAAAATTTTATTTATCTTAATAAAATAAATGATTTTCAGACTTAGTGGGGATCTTGATAAACTTTCTATAAATAGATGGAATAATGCTTTGGGAATCTTGATAAACTTAAGGTGATTGAACTTTAGTTTTATAGATTAGATTACTAGAGTTTTTTTATCATTTGTCCAAAATGAATATCTCAGGACGCTGCTAGTATATAGGAGTTATAGGACATTAGCATCGTTAATATAAAATAAATAACAAATGCATTGTTGTGTACTGTATAACAAGAGTATAATAAATTAATGCATACAATATAAATTTAAAAATCACAATAATATTTAATCGATAAATAATAAATGAGTGCTTAATACACAAATACAATAATTAATAATCTTCTGTCTTGATAGACAATAATAATAACACAATATTCAAACATGTATCTAAAATTTGAAAAAAAAAGTCTATACTTTTAAAAATAATGTAATATAATTATATTTAAAATTTGCCGGTAAGAACAATATTGATAACACTAACCATGATAACGTTAATAATGACGTCATGGATCCGGAGTTTTTTTTGCGATGATCCATTCGTATACAGTAGACCGATCAGCTGATTTAGCGTCGCCTCTATATAAATTGTTATGTGGTATCACACACAGAGTAAATATACGTAAATTTAATCAATGCCTTATCTTTTTACCGGACTCATGTGGTTCTTATTAGTATTTACTATTAATTCTTATGAATACATTTCTAGAAATTTAGTCACTATTCAATATTCATAACCTATTTGACACTTTCAGTTAAATTCCTACTCTAGAAATGTTAAATTGTCTATCCAATAAGTTGACGTTATTTTGTCATAGTAGACCTCCGTCAAGTTACAGCAATTTTAAGAAATGTGTTGCACTGCTTGCTACACCAAAAACAGACTTCAGCACTTCCTCCATTAAATTAGCTGATTCAGAAAACGAACCTAAACGTTGGTTATCGTATAACGATGTTATTTATCCACCACAGGAACCCGGCGAAGAGAGAAGACCAGCTGTATGTTGACAATTGCATTTATGTAAATATATATGTTGAATTCAGTATTTTATTTGAATTTTACAGTTTGTATGCCACCAAAAGTTAAATATCAAATACAGTCCCAAAAAAATGTGGTATGTCGCATGTTTTGTACGTGGTATGTCTGTTGATGAAGCACTTAAACAATTACCCATGGTCGGGCGTAAAGGTGCCACTATAGTAAGAGATACTATTTTAGAAGCTCAACAGCTAGCTGTTGAAAAACATAATGTCGAATTTAAGACAAATCTATGGATTGGTAAGTATAAAAATTATTAATTTGTATTTATTACAATATTATTGTTGTAACGTTTCTATGTTTACTTTTAACCGATTAAAATTATTTTAAATGTAATTTTAATATTTGACATAATATTTCACCACAAATGCTTACTTAGTAATTTATACTGTTTATCTGATTTTAAATTACTCAGATTCAATATTCTATTCAGACATTTTGTATTTCTTATTTATTTAAATAGGTATATAAGTTTAATAGGGATCTTCAGTAAGATAAATTACTTCATTTACAGAACAGAATTACTTAACAATATTTGGAATTTGGAAAATAATTTTGCATTTTCATTTCCATTTTTGTATTATAAACCAACATTTTATCTTATAAAATAATAACACTGATAGTATTTTAATAGAAAATGGTTTATTACAAAGTATTATAAATTATTTAAAAATATTTGAAAGTTTAAATGTTTGTGATATAATTATTGAAAGAATTATATTAATTAAGTATATATTTTAATAGTTTGCTACTCTAGATGATGTGGTTTTGGTTTAGAATAGATAATAAGTTACAATTTTACAATTATATATATTTTTTTATTTTAGCTGAATCATTTTGTGGTAAAGGCCCTGTGATAAAAGGTATGCGCAGACATGCAAGGATGCGAATGGGTGAAGTAATGTACAGATACTGTCATTATTTTGTAAGATTAGAAGAAGGTACACCTCCAGAAAATTATTATTATAGCTGGCCTAAAACAGGCCCAGCTCTGTTAGCCCAGTGGGTTGATGAAATCCGTGACCGTAAAATTGAAGGATCGTTATAAGTCACTTTTAAAGATAATACTAGTGTTAAGAAATATATTTGTTTATGTGTTGACTAAAATTGAATAAACAAATTTTGTACTCATAACAATTAATGTTTTTGATTTTATAGTTGTTGTCTCCATATAGCTAATTTATTAATTGAAATATTGTGTTTAATGTTTATTAAAAAAAATATATTTATGAATAAGAATAAAATCATTAATATAAAATTCCTTAGTATTTTGTATTATTTTAAATTATAGTTTTTATAACTGTAACTTTTACTTTTAATGTTTTATTTTTATTTCAAATATTGCAATTGATTTAAATATGCAGACCAACTTATGCTATGGAATATTTATTACAGTATAGTAAGGCATTAATTATTCACACTTATAGGGACTGAGAAAGGGTACAGATAAATAAACGGTGATTTAAACTATGATGAATTTAAATTTTTACATAATTAAAAATAAAACTAATGGTTATACAATAATATTACGACAATTCCATAGTGAAAATAACCAACGCTCTACCGTTAAGGTATTTAATAAGCATTATTAACTCGCCTAATACTTTCTAAACACTTTTTGCTAATGACATAATAATTGTAAATCACGTTATTGATCAATGATCATGTATATTATCACATATTATTCATAGCTAAAGGTTAATAGTTATAAAACTTATAAATATTAATGTTATATTAATATTATAATATAGTCATGTCAAAATCCATATTTTTCTGAAAGAATGTTTTGGTTGCATTATTGGTCCCTTCTAAGATTTACATGCCATATCATTTTAATTTTTCATTATTATAATTATAGGGCTCGGATTTTAAAGCATATGCTTCTTTTTTTATATATGAGATCAGTGGCATAGCCAAGGGGGGCTCTCTCTATAGAGCCCCCCATATTGGCCGTATTTTTTGTATTGTTTTAAAATATTAAAATTAAAAAATGGAAATTTTCTTATACATTTTAATTATTTAATTAATATATTTCATATTATTAAAAAGTGTTAATTAATTTTTTTGTTGTTTAGCCCTCCCTATAGAAAAATCTTGACTACGCCTCTGCAGGATGAGATAGACATCTAATTTTTAAACAAAAATTAGTTTCACGTCATTCTGATTTCAAATAAACCGATTTATTTTTGCTTTTTATTTCAATTATACCTGTGGATTTTTTATACGTTTATTATGCTATTGTAATAAAAATAAATGAATTAATAAGAAATGTAAACACCTAGAATGCGGTCTAATTATTATTATTTTTATTATATTTAGTTACTATTGTTTTAGTTATCTGCTTGATGATTAAATGTGTAGATTATCGATTAACATAATACCTATAGCTTTCAGTACCTATACGGTTAGAGTACCTACCTATAATATCGATATCGATTATTTCAAAATTTAAGATTTAGTGTTGTAATTTGAAATCTCTTATATTATGATTAGTATGCACCGATCACAGTGGATGTAGAGAATTTGTTTTCTATGCATAAAATTATTCTATCGGACAATATAAGATTCAGTTTCACTACTGCAAATCTATGGAAATAAATGGTAGTTAATTCTTTTTTTTAATATAAATTAATTTTTCAAAATTTTTATAACTAGTTCACGTTGATTTTTGTTAATGTTTTTTTGTTTTTTTAAACGATTGTGTACTTTGTTAGTTGATCATTATGCTTTAAAATCCGAGCCCTATTTGTAAACAAAGTACACGAAATAGTACGATAGGTAACTATTAGGTATGCCATTAAGTTTGAAAACGTATTAGGTACAATACTACCTTTAAAAATGTATATAGGAGATATTTTGTTTTTTGTTATAGCTCAGGGGTGGCAAATTATTTGAACTCTTCGTGCCAAAAATTATTTTTGAACTCGCAGTGTTACCTCTGGTCAACGAGTAGGTACTGGAACTGGATTCAACCAGTGGATTACCATTTATCTAATCATAGGTAATAGAGATAAGTAGATAGTAATCCCGTTATACCGCCGCGTATCTAGGAAATATTATGCACTTCAGTCTTCAGTATATTTTTGTTCGTGTAGGAACTTACGTACGTGTTCATTTACCTACTGCGTGTTTCGTGAGGGAACTTACCAAGCCCCATAAAATTATCGTAATTCTATTGTACAATTAATATATGTATTAATATAAAAAAGGTAAACGAATCTACATCTAATAAAAATAATATAAAAACATATGACTCGGCGCGGCTCTGTAAAGGTGACAACACGACTGAGAGCAGTAACGTACTAACGTAAACTGCCAACTTACCTATGTACCTAATGAAAATATTTTAATTTTTTGCATGTCCTCAAAATCTTTTTGAGCAGTGCCGCCTCATAATAGCTTTGCCATTCCCGTTATAGCCTAACCTGACCTAAATACCTAATAATTTGTTTCGTGATTACAACTCTTATACTAGTCATCATACTTATAATATCCACAAATTAAGTGAAGTTCAAGTGTTCAACTCACACTTCATGGTGCACGCAAGTTAGTGCATCGGCCTTAGCTATCGTGTATAGGATACAACGACAAATTGATAGAATATCAACTCGAATGATTAGATATATCTTCTTGACTGGGCAACTGGCTGCTTGCACAATAAGGTAAGCTTTTTGCTATTTAGTATTTATGTACATACCTAACAATGTTTTTATTCGTTTATTATCTTCAATGATACTTTGATAGTAAATATTATAACGAGAAAATGTTCTTAAAAAAATATATTAAAAATATGTTAATCTACATTTAATGAAGATTTTGATTGATTACTATTGATAATATTTATTTCTGGATTGTTCTCCTTGCTGTGTGTGATACCATATCCAAAATAAATTGAAAAACCTAAAAATAATAATTAATTTAATAATGCAAAAATAAAAAATATTATTGTATTACACCTACTTTTTTTGTAATGTTATTATTTTATGGTAACTATTTTTATTTTTATTTTGAATGTTTATTCAATATTTACAATGGGTATAAATGCAATTTAGTACCCACGTGATTTTTCCGACCCCCCCCCCCCCAAAAATGTGTGTTTTAAAGCACTGATTACAAAAGTCTAATTCAAAAATTCTCGCAATTCATTATTTTAGAAGTTATATCTTAGCAAAGTTTACGATTTTACGTATTTACGCATGCATACGCAAAACACCGTGTACTTTTAGTAGAGTAATAAAACTGCATTTGTTCCTTACATTGTATTTTGTTGACACTCATTTGTTTAAACATTTTAGTCATTTTAATGTTTAAAATGTGCCAACTCCTGAATTATATTATGATTAGTATAGGTATCTATCTACTATTAATTAATTTAAATCAATAAGCTGTAAGTCTAAAATTTTATAATCTTTAAGATATAATAAATACCAACCAATGATCATCCAAATGATGAATTTTGTCCAGGTGTATACGTCAAAAAAGAACATTAAATAAATGTTTATAAATATACTCAGTGCGGGAGTAAACGGTACAAATGGCACCTGTAACATTAAATATATAAAAGAAATTCGAATTAGCTATAATTTTTGTAAAGCAATAGAACTTTGATTATTATAATAATTAGGTAGTTGTTTACTTTGAATGCTACTGGAGTTTTAGACGTCGGTTGCATACCGATGGATATAAGTTGTAATATCATGACACCCATAAGAACATAGACAATAATCCAATGGGTACTGTTTAGTTCGTACCAGTGACTTAAATAGAGAGCAAGAGGAAAACATACTATTGCTGAAATTACATTTTTTTTTTTATAAATACATGTAAAAATGTTTTAAAATTAGGTATTTTGATGTTTTTAAACAATATTTTGCTTACTGAAACACGTCGTTTGTAAAGACGCGATATAACTACTAAGACTGTTTGCCCTCACGAATTTGTGGAAGTTGAATAATTGTTTCAATATTTGTTTTTTTGTATGTTTTACTTTTATCGTGACCAACGCTGTAGATTCTATGTATTCGTCAGCTAATATATCATAGTCCATATCGCTCTGTTCTTGATATCTGTTATACAAATTGCCGTAAAATATTAGTATAAATAAAATTGTCAAGCTCCGAGGAGAATTTAACCGAAAAGTTTCGAGTTTACCTCGTGTACAGTACGCACACAGCGACCATGACGTATACGAGCAGAGTACCGATTGTCATCATGTCCACTAGTTGTTGAAGATTTAGTAGAGCGGAGAAAAAACCTTAAAAAAAACCGATAATATATTTAAATAAATATCGAAATAACCAATAGATATACATATTTTATATTATTGTAATCATCATTCTGTACCTATATATACTCGTATTAACATAATTCTGAGTACATACTTAAATTATTATACGAGTGTTAAATTACTACGTACCTGTAATGACGCCGGCAAATATCGTTCCAAAAAACGGAGTCTTGAACCTAGGGTGTACTCTCCCCAAACTTTTGAATATCAGACCGTCGTTGGACATAGAGTACAAAATTCTCGGCAGCGGGTACATTGAACCGAACATACTGAAAGCGTTATTCAACTTTATTATTGCTGCTATTATCAATCGATATATTACGGCTGTAGAAACGTTTCGATTGTCGAACATATATATATATATATATATATAATATACATATAGTAGGTAGTTAATTCTTTTATTTAACTATAATTAATTTTTCAAATTTTTTATTAATTTTTATAACTAATTCATATTTCATATTAATTTTTAGTCATGCTTTTTTAAAAATAAATATGCTTCTTTTTTTAAAACAGTGCAAAACAGTTATTGCTTTTTTTTGCTTATTAGGTATACTTTAAAATCCCAGCCCTATATTTATAATGTATAATATATTTAATAAGCCGCCGTTAAATATACCTAATCAAGTTAATTTTTACTGCGTCAAACGTCGTTTTATTAAAAAAAAAAATGTTTAAATAATTATTATTAAGCTATCGAATTTTTTTTATCGTAATTGATCACCATGGTTTTTTTTTGTATGATGTCTATTATGTTATTGTCAATAAATAATATTACAACACTATATTTTGCTAAAAATATTTGTTTTGTTAAAACGCCAGCCATTTATTTATATTTATCGTATAAACTGCAAATAACTTTAAATGTCTCTGCAATATCTGCGTGAACTCGTTGCGCCTGCAATGCCATCACCTGCAGCAGGATCGACTGCCGTTTTTCACACGGAAGTTCAGCTGCTAAACTTGGTGCTTCTGATCGGAGTCTTTCTTACTTTGGTCGTGTACGTTGTATTTTACTTGTTGATATACCAACAGTCAGATTCCGTTCGACGTTTGGATAAAGAAATTATCGATTCCGGGTCAGCAAGAAAAACCGCTAGCAACCCCTGCGGCGGCCGCCACCGTTGGTTTCAACCGTTCTGCTATTTCAATAATTCCGATGATCCAGCGACCGAGTGGATGGGAGATTGGATTACGGATTGTAGTTCAGCGTCAGACATTTCTTCGGACGACGAGATGACGTGTCCTGTGTAAAGAAAAAGTGTAAAATTGTGATGATGTGTAAAGTTTCTATGTCTTTATATGTGTATGTGTGTGTTTATTATTTAATTGTCAATAAATATTGTTTCAGCTACGGCCCTCGTTCAGGTGATGGTTACTTCTTTACACAAAAGTACAAAATTCGTTATCTCGTGAAAAGTCTGTTGCTGAACAAAAAACCGATACCAATAATCTCCCATCCCTAGGTCGGTCGCCGATTAGTCGGAATTGTTGAAATAACAAAATGGTTGAAAACAACGGCGGCGGCGACAGCCACAAGGATCGATGGCGATTTTTCTTGCTAGTTCCGAAATCGGTAATTTCTCTATTCGAACGTTGAATGGAATCCGATTGTTGGTATATCAACGCGTAAAATACGACATATACGACCAGCGTGAGAAAGACTGCGATCAGATGCACTAAGTTGATCAGCTGAACTTCCGTATGAAGAACGGCAGTCGATCCTGCTGACAATTACTGAAACTTGCAGCTGAACTGTAATAATACCAAAAATTGAGTATCAACCAGAATTTGGCTTTGAAAAAATCAGCGAAGAACAGCTCATTGAATATTGGTTGGATACAAACTTTAACTGTCCCAAAACTAAATTAGCATTAGGTAGGTAAATTATATTGTACTTCCATTATTTTTTTTAAGTCCAATGTGTGTTAAGGTAAAATATTTTATTCTGGAAATACAATTACCTAGTTTGGTGCCACAGATTATAGATTAACCAAATTACCTAATTTTAACACAAATCTATTTTTCTCCTAGTCTTGGTTCAGTATAATATGGATCTCATGCAAGTAAAATATACAATGGAAGAGACCGAGAGTTTAAATTCAAATGGTAAAGATCAAAAGTATCTACAAAGATTGAATTTAACTCTATAGACAAACTCACACAATTAGGCAAAGGAGAATATGACGTGTTGCTTCACAATCCTAAAAAAACATTCCACGTTGACCTCTACCAGTCATTAGTGTAAATAATTAAAATTGAATATATACTGGCATTGTATTTATATTTTTATCTAAGTTATTGTTATTTTAGGTATGGTGGTTTCAATTTATTGAACATGTATTTTGTTCTACAACAGGCTGAAGTTTCTAATTCATTGGTTTGGAATCCTATAGACTCGGGAGTATTATGTCCAATTCATAATTACTTTAATATTGCACTATTATATTATCAAAATTAAAAGATTGTAACTTTAGTAATTTAAAAACAAATATATTTTTCATTGTTTATTTTGTGTAAGTATTGGTTTTTTTCTTTTTCTTAATAATTTAAATAAACATATTGAGCAATATTATATCTGTTGAGTCGTAAATTATGTTGCAGAAAGAGGCGTTAAGTTAATTCAATAATACAATAGTATATTGATGAAAGACGAAAATAAAAAACAATTTTTATTACAAGTTATAAATGATTATAAAAAAATTACCCTGATCGTAAAAAAAATACATTAATTCGTTCATAATTAATAGATATTTTACTTGAATGTTACGTATCTAATTTTCATATTGTATTACTCCATTGAACCACTATTTATTTTTAATGACATCAATATTCATTATGTACTTGTGTAGGTAAACAATTTATTTTTTTTAATATTAAGTTAACACTTTGTATACTTAAAGATTAATTTCTTAATGTAAAACAATAATTGTACAATAAGCTTTAGACATTAGTTATATACAAATTTTTGAAGAACTATTGTAAGTTTGTTATCGTTAAAGCAATCATATAGAAAATATATTGAACGTTTTGTATTTTTTTCAGAAAAAGGTAATAATTTTTATTTTATTCTAATTTTCACAGAAAATATTAGTTTTACCAGAAATTTTGTAAGAACGTTATTTATAGACAATATCTAAATCTACAATTTAGGGTCTATATAATTTTATGTCTAATGCAATATATTTTGAGTTAAATCAAAAAACCCTTAAAACTACCCTATTTATCAATATTCAACCCTTTTGTGGCACTTGAAGGGGGCTATTAATCATCACCAAATTTAACCCACATAACTTTCGTATGGTAATAAAAAAATTGGGTGGGTAAGAAATTAAAAATTTGAAAGTTCATAAATAAGGGCCACCCTAATATATATACATACACATACACATATTTGTATATATTATACAGTGTATACAAACTTTAAAAAAGCAAATTGAAAAAAAAGAAATGAAAATTACATAAACTCTTTATATATAAAATGCAAATCCTTTGCAGAAAAAATTAATTTGTTTTTTGATGAAGAAAACCTGATAGATATTCAAGAATATTTTCCTATTAAGCGTATTCAAAAAAAAAAAAAAAAAACATCTGGAGAAAAGTGTTCAGATGAAGTTAGAAATATAACTCCTTATTCAAAATTTTAAGTCAAATGCTTATTTAGTTTTAAATATTATTCTTAATAGCATAAAATCACGATTTGTACCTAATGAAATATTATTAAAAGATTTAAATTGGCCAGATAATAAAATATTTTAAACCATTAAATTTAATATTAAATTAAAATTTTTTATCCTTAGTTGAAATGTTTGCAAAATTCAAAATTCACTCGTAAAATAAAGATTACTATCAAATAATTTTAGATTTTTGTTATAGTTTAAAAATTATTTGTCGTAAAAGCTTGAAACATATTACACCAGTTGTTTAAATTGGTATTTTCTGTACAAGATTTAATTTTGGGGTATTTAGGTCAGGTCATTAAAACATAAACCACTTTTTTCACCACCCAATGGAAAATATATATCCTAGCCTTAGGCTGAAAAATCATCTCATTGGATTCAAATCGACACACCCATTGGCCATTATAGTGACCTACTTTATGTCCGAGGGCCACTCGATATTATAGGCCATTTCCGCTAGAAATTGTTTTTCGTATAAGATAATATATCATTGAATTCTAATTTAATACTCTCATAATTGTGAATCGATCGACACCTATAATGTACAGCAGAGAGGTATCCACTTGCCAATCTTTTTTAATCCTGTTTTACTGTAACTTAACTTAATGAAATACATTTTATTTGACTGTATATATTACATTCAGCAGTGTTTACGAAGTACGAAATATTATTGGACCAAATATATATTATATTTATATATAATATAGGGAAATTTTTGTCCTTTATATATATAGTCATATAGGATTATGTTTCGACAAGTGCCTACTTCAGAGTTCAGTGTATCTACTTACCAGGCGCACATTCCAAAAACGGCTCCCACTCCTATGATCCATTTCAGAGGTGTCCATCCAATAACGTCGAACGCGTGACTTAGTGGCATATTTGCGTCCTAGGCATAAGTAAATAATTGAAATATTCGTGTGTATATTTTAATATTATAGATATAAAACTGGCAAACTTGGGACGTTGACCTAACGTTGAAATATACACCTTGTAAGTTGTAAATACTTACGTGTTCTATACGTTTATTATATAAATATCATAAAACTCTTAATATTTGCTCCTTAATAATTTTTAAATAGATAAGTTAAGACTTGAATTTTATGTGGATAAATAATTTTAGATTTATCACCAAAAATAACAAAAAAAAAAAAACAGAATTAAATTAAAAATTTTGTAAGATTTATAGGTATTGGCATAAATATGATATTTTTATAAAAATGATTAAATTACAAGTTTTTTTGTAAAATTAATCAACTATATATTTGTTTTTATGTAATTTCTAATTAGGTGAGTTTATTTTCAATAGTGTTTACCCACCTGCGAGTAGTACGGTATCATTAACGTAAGGACGGCTGATACACCGGAATATGCGAGGAACACAATGAACAGTGACAATATGATGGCCAACGGTAATGACTTCTGAGGGTTGTTCACTTCTTCGCCAGATGCAGCTATACAATCAAACCCTACATACCCATAAAAGCAAGTGGCCGCCCCTTGCAGTGCTCCCTGCAGACCGTACGGCCAGAAGCCGCCTTCTCCTGCCCAGCTGGGTACTTCAGCTTTCGGTAGTGACCAATTTTTGAAATCGACTGTGGCCCGGGAAAACGAAAATCGAAATAAGTTATACAAGTCACTAAATTCTGTTAACAGCAAATCGGCTAACTAAATGAAGTTTACTGTGAAATGATCCACCAACGATGACTATGACCATGATTGCACAATTCAACAACGTGAATAAGTTATTAAGACGCACCGAGTCTTTGAGACCGCAAGCCAGAGCAACTGAAACACATTTAATAGGTATTAAATAATAAATTATAATGAAATATGATAGGTACTCGTATATCTAGATTTACAATGTATTTGTTTTTATTTTTCAAGTTGGTAGTTAAACATTTTATTGGTTTCATATTTCTCGTTTGTAGGTATTTAGATATATTCAGTATATTAGTATTAACACTACAATACTGAATACATAATATAACATAGTTGTTATATTTAGCTTAAGAGTGTAAAACGTAGTAGATAAATTACATTTAAATGTCAGATATTCGTTCTATGTTTATAAGTAGGACTAGGGACTTCATTCCCTAAAAAACCTTAAAATATGTATGCATTTATGCCTTTAAAAATTACCAAATATGCTATTAAAATATGCACTTAAAAAAATAAATAACAGTATTTAATAAAAACCTTTTTATTTTAATATGTAGACATAATTAATAAAATTTTAATTTATAGTAAAAAAACTTGTCATAATAAATAATTGATATTCTTCAAATACCCAAGTTCTAGTCTAAAATAAAAAAAATAACTTTTTAAAAAACATTTTTAAATTGAATATATTTTTATATTATTTAATAATTATTATAATATATTTAATATTGTTTGTATAAAACATTTATTTTATTATAAAACTACCATTTTCATATTAAAAATGGTCAAATATGCAAAATATGCAACTATAAATTTTAAATATGAACTCGTATTACCACGAAACAAATTTCTATATTACTTAGCTATGTTTTGAATGATTATTGAAAAATATGCAAACTCCTAGAAGTCCCTTGCCCTATTTATAAGTATAATACATGTTATTAATACTTAATATTACATAATAGTATTAGGTAGTTAATATGTATATTATAATACTATATATAGGTACATATATAATATATACATGTCATGTATAATATTACTGTATAAGTAGATTAAGCAGTCAGCTTATGACGAGAATAGTGGTCTATGTACCTAATGGTTTTTAAAAGAGTTAATAAACAAGAAAATTTTTTAATTTTATATGAGACGTACAAATGATGTACAAAAAGATCAGTTAATTTATTATACTAATTTAAAATTACACTCATAAATATAGTTAATTTTATAATTACTAATAAGCTAATAAGATCTGGACGGACTTAAGTATTTAAGAGTTAAGACATGGTCTTTTTTGTGGATTTTGCATAATGTATTTTAGTGTTTTTTGGAGAAATTCATTTAAAGAAGAAAAAAATTAAAAATTTCAAATGTCTATAAAAAGCTTAAAAGTATCTAAATATTTTAAAAATAATCCTTTATTTCCATGTATAAATTATGTTAGTATAAATGTTAGTAAATATTTCTCCAAACTCCAAAACACGTATCTATGGTTATTCGGTTTTGAATCATTTCAAAATGTACAAAATAATATAATACACTTAATAATCGATTTTGGTAAAAACATATTGCATAAAAATTCTGTTTTCCTACTTCTTTGATTTTGCTCCATTATAAGTAAATTACTAAGATTTTTACTTTTTAATTTTTCTTTTACTCTACATTATTATAGTCATTTTCACATTATATCGCTTATTATTACTTATATATATATATATATATCTACACGACAAGCCACAACACACATTTCGCACGCACTTCGTAAATTTATTACCTACAGGCTACGGCCGACAAGTATGTGGTTACGTATATTGTAGTGATGTTGATTCAATAAAATTCACGAATTGATCAAGTGATGTTTAAATGTTAACTTGATGAAGACATAATAAATTTAGATAATCAATTAATGTCGATAGGTCAAAATTAAAAATTAGCATATTGCAATAAGATTATTCAAATAAAAATTGAAATATGTGCCTAAATAATCAAGACGTAAGTTCATTACGCAAGTCTT